>NC_086100.1:21989226-22299826 GCF_963921235.1 Mobula hypostoma
ACAGTGCAATGCGTAAAAATATTCATTCCCTGAACAAATATTTCAGACTCTTGCTATATGTATGTACCTAAGATTTTTGCACAGTACTGTACATTGTTTGTATGAAAAGTGCTCTATAGATAAGTAATTATTACAATCATTTTATTTGGTACACCTGCTTGTTAATGCAAATACCTAATCAGGCAATCTTGTGGCTGCATAAGAGCATGCAGGCATGGTCAAGAGGTTTGGTTGTTGTTCAGACCAAATATCAGAATGGGGAAGAAATGTGGTCTAAGTGGCTTTGTCTGTGGAATGTTTGTTGGTGCAGGACAGGGTAGTTTCAGTATCTCAGAAACTGCTGATCTCACACACAACAGTCTCTGGAGTTTACAGAGAAAGGTGCTCTGTTGGTGAAAATGCCCTGTTAATGACAGAGGTCAGAGGAGAATGGCCAATCTGGTTCAAGTGGACAGGATGGTGACAGTAACTCAAGTAACCATGCATTGCAATTGTGATGTTAAAAGTACTAGGTTTGTTAAGATGCAAACTATTTTTTATCTAAATAACCTGGTCTGGACTGACATGGATGGTATAATCATATAGAGAATAAATAATGGTTTCTGGAAAACAGGGGAAGTCTACATTGTAACCACCTTCTAGGCTTTAATGAAGTGTGAATATTTAGAGAGAAAGCCAATAGATTATGGAATAAAATGTTCTGACTTGTTCTTTCAAATTTTCAGTCATAGACCTGGATGTTTTGGGGTTTCAGGCCCACAGATTTAAGGGCATGAATGACTCAATCATATGACCTGCCACAAGACAAACTGTCCTTGGAAATTCACCTTTTGTGGAAAAATTAACTCCACTACGTTGTTATAATTGTGTTACTCTTTTTGTATGGATGCAAAATTATTTAAACTGTACTTTAACTTAGAAGCTGCTATATGACTTGGGAGCCAAAAGTGGAGTCTGATTTTCCACAGCAGACAGGAGGTGTGAAACCATCCCTTGGCTGTTCTTGCATTTGTTAGACTCCACGGTATTGCAGCGGTTAATGCAAAGTTTTTGCAGCTCGGGATGTCGGAGTTCAATTCCGGCATCCTCTGTAAGGGGTTTGTGCAATCTTCCTGTGTGCAGGTGAGTTTCCCTCGGTGCTCTGCTTTCCTTGCACAGTCCAATGACGTACCACTTAATAGATTAATTGCTTGCTGTAAGTTGTCCTGTGACTGGTGGTGGTGGCATCCATTAGTCTCACGAGATCATGGATCTGCGCCTGGAAAGTCTTGCTTCAGTCTGTGTTAGAGCAGCGTCTGTTGTGGCTGTAGAGTCCCACACGGGAGTGACAGTCTCGGCTGCATCGACTGCACTTGAAGGTACTGTCCTCCAGTGTTGTCTTGGTGCTGTTTTTCTGACGAGTGCACTTTTCTTCAGCAGCAAGCCTCAGCTTCTCTTCTCCTCTTTTTAGACCTCTGCGTAGTTCCAGCCTCCAGTGAGAGCAATTGCTTGTGATGTCCTCCCACCTCCTGACGTTCATTTTCAGTGTCTTCATGTCTCTCTTGCAAACGTCCTTGAAACGAAGATGGGGCCACCCTTGTGCTGTCTTGCCAGAGGCCAGTTCCCCGTACAGCAGGTCTTTCGGGATCCTCCCGTCTGACATGCGATGAACGTGGCCCAGTCGGTGTGACTAGGCAAGGGTTAAATAGGTGGGTTGTTGTGCGGCACGGCTTGGTGGGCCAAAATGACCTGTTCCGTACTGTACCTCGAAATAAAATACATAAATCAATAAATAAAATCAGTTTGAGTTGAGTCAAGTCACCAGCTAATACTGTATTCGTGATGGAGGATAAAAAATGTTGCATGAATCATTTAGTGGATCATTTGATCCAACTGTGTGTTTTCCTGTTTAAGTTCCACATGACTTTCATCTTGCCTTGTATTAGTAAATTGTATCTTCTTCTTTCTTTTAATTTTTTATTTACCAGCACGGTAAAAGGCCCTTCTGGCCCAATGAGCCCATGCTGCCCAATTAGAGCCTTCTGACCAATTATCCTACTAACCCATATGTCTTTGGAATGTGGGAGGAAACTGGAATTCCTGTAGGAAACCAATGTAGACACGGAGAGAATGTACAAATTGTTTACAGACAACGGCAGGAATTGACTGCGGTCACTGCCACTGTCATACTAGTCACCTGATTCAATCTGCATAATAGCAAGTTCTACATTTTAATCATAATTTGGGTCAAGCGTTTCTTCTCCTTTTGCGTATTCTATTCTCCAAGCCACTTCAAACATGGACCAGATCTACCAGATTTGACCCAACCTGCAGCCTTTTCTGAAGACACAAGAGGATGCAGATACTGGCATCTGTAGATAGTAAAAATAAAGTACTGCTGGTGGGGTACAACAGGCTTGGCAGTGAGGGGGACAGTCGATGCTTTAACTTGAGATCCTTCATCTTGACTGAAAGGGTAGAGGGAGGTGGAATTTGAAGAGGTTGGGGAGGGATAGGTGTAGGGCCAGAGCTGGGAATTGATAGGTGGATCTGGGTGAGAAGTTCTTTTCTCTTTCCCTTCTGATCATTTTCCATAATTTGCAGCTCCTTGTTACCTGCACTCACCGCCTCCTAGTTTTAGCCAATATTTTCACTGTTCCCTTAACCCATCTAGCGCCATTAGCCGATCAGCCCTTCCTCACTCAGATCCACCTGTCACTTACCATCTCTTGGTCCACCTCTCCCCCTCACCTCTCTTCACTTTCTATCTTCCCTCTATTCTATCAGTTCTGCTGATAAGTCTCAACCTGAAACATGAACTATCCATTTTCCTCCACGGATGCTACCTGACCCAGTGAGTTCATCCAGCAGTTCCTCTTTTGTTGTAGAATTTCTGCTTGTTACTCAAAGTTAGCTGCTACTCATTATTGTTGAATCAATTTAAACCAGTTGGTGTCATGTTATGCACACTCTACAAAAACCTATTTCTCAAAATCGTAGAACCCATCCAATACACACATTTTTCCTGTGCCCAGAAGACAAAGTTACATTGTATGGAAGCCTGGTCCAGTCTTGTTTAAGGATTATCCCTTCTCACCAGACAGATTCTATTATGCAGTAGATTTAAGGTGTGGTGAGTGATGAAACAGACCTTAAAATCCTAAACACCCAAATGTTTTTCCTTCTGCTGTGGAATTAGCAGAGGAAACCCGGTAGATCACTTATTATAGATCCAGGAGATAGGTTAGGCATGGAACAGTGCAGGCCCTTCATCCCATGATGTTATGTCGACCTTTTAACCCGCTGTAAGATCAAACTAGCCCTTCTCTTCCACATTGTCCTCCATTTCTCGTTCATCCACGTGCCCCTCAAAGAATCTCATAAATTTCCCTAATGTGTCTGTCTCTACCATCACCCCTGGCAGTACGTACCATGCACCTACCTCGAGATAGGTTGTGAGTCAATGTCATCAATATCCTCAGAGGACAGATCTGCCAGAGGATTGATACCTTGGATTCGTCAGCAGCAGAACAGAGAAAGGGTATCCTCCTTTAACTATTCCTAAAGCAGACCTTAACTCTCTATCTGAGTCTGTTCGTGGGCCAGGAATGCACAAAAATAATTTTGCATGGCAAGGTGGTTAGTGCCACAGTTCACACCTGCCATCTTCTGTGTATAAAATACACTGATCACCTGGACCAAATTTCCTGACTTATTTGGAAATAAGGTTTTCAACAAAATTCATTTGTGCAAATACAAAGATTCGCCGTGCTCTGCAAAATAAGTGATCCAGTTTGACTTTAGTTTTTCTCAATTATGAAGCGGCTCAATGTATCCACTTCCAACACTGAGCTTCAATATTCCCTCTAAGGTGAGCGCTTCTGCACATGCACACATATCTTTTGCTACTAGCACACAAAAGGAATTTAAACTGCGCACAAAAGGTTGTCACCCTCTACCTTGTTGGTATGTTGGCATATCGTACACAATCAGATTTCTTCTTCTGCTTTCTGATGCGGATGGTATTGACAATGTGGAGTTTGTGATGATTTGTCTGAAGATTATTAATGGCTTATTTATGCTGTTTTTATTAAATAAATTATTCAGTGCGCACATGTTGTTGTCACTGGGCAAAAAATTGCACAGCATGAGATTTTTGCACACATTGGTCATTACAAATTAGAGGGAACATTGCTGAGTTTGATCTAGTCATTGACCATATTCATCTCCACCACTTTACTGCAGAGAACAGGCCATTCACCATAAATGATTCTGAAACAACATGGTGGAAACACGGGGAAGATATAATACAGAATATAGGACTTTATCTGAAGAGTTTTCCACAGACTCAAGCAGAATGGAAATAGGCCCTCTGGACAGACAGGTCCATGCTGACCAAGATTCCTATCTAAGCTAGTCCCGTTTGCCTGTGTTTGGCCCATTTCCCTCTAAACCTTTCATATCGATGTACTTGTCCAAATACCTATTAAACATTGTTAATATACCTGCCTTAACTACTTCCTCGGCCGGCTCCTTCCATTACTGACCACCTTCTGCTTGGAAGAAGTCATCCCTCAAATCTCTGTCCTTAAACCTGTGCCTTCTAGTTCTTGATTCAGTGATGGTTGCTGGTGGAGAAGGATTCACAGCTGTCTATATTCATCAACTCTTCATAATAGAATAATAGAAAAAGATCATCATTTCCAGATAAACCAGGTAGTCAGTGAGGTCTGTGGGTACAGTAGTGGTTAAATTGTATGAGATAGCACTATCAGTGTAAGACACAATTAAAAAATACCATGTGCAGACAGAAGAGATTAAGGGTCATTGACTTAATTAGTTCAGTACAGTATTGTAGTCTGAAAGATTTGTTTCAGTGCTGTACTGTTCTGTCCTAAAAGTGGTGGGAGTAATGTTAACATTGGGTAATAGTGTATAGAGTGTAACATTAAATTACACAAAACTGCTTTCTCTTTCTCTGCAGTTCAGACAAGCTCCTGAAAACCAACCTGCAAATTTAGTTAAAAGAATGAATGATGGTATAATAAATAATGAATGAACTAAGAGTTGAAAGGATGTTGCCTGCTCATTTTGTTTTAATCTCTGCTACACTTTCTCTGAAGGTAGAGCTTTGTCTCCCGACTGAATCAAGTGTGACAAACATGAATATTAAGTCAATTTGCATTTAACAAAATAGAATAGAGTGAAAAACCTCTTGTGCCATTGCATAAAAAAGAAAAATAGCGAGGAAAGCAATGAGAAAGTAACCTGGCAGTGTCCAAAATTAGCTACTGCGTGTTTGTACAAGACACATTTCGTTCCTGATTGTTATGCAACACAGACAGGAGCTGTCTACAAGTGTGAGAACATCTATGGATTATTACTCACCAGTTCATGCAGGGTTAACAACCAATCATCTATTAGGTGCTAAATATTTTTAGTTAAATTGCTTCTTTTGATGGATGAACCCTTGTTGAGTTGTATATGAATCGCAAAATTATCTTAGAATGAAGAAAGCTGCATTTAGACAGGTTCTTTATTGTATCCTCAGGATATTCCAAACACTTAATATCTAATGAACTAATTTTGGTAGTGTGGGCAAAATGTTATAAAGATGGCACAAGCAGCAATTGAGATGAATGCTATTTAATATACTTTAGATCACTTTGATTAGAGAGGAACATTGACAAGGGAACCTTGGAGCTGCTTTTCTATTAATACCATTGCAATGTTAAAATCTGGCAGTTTTAATTTATGATCCAAAGGACGTCACATCGGACAATGCAGCACTCCCTTATAATTACACTGAACGTCACTCTGGATCATGTGTTTCATTTGATTCAGGAGTTATTAACTCAACCAAGATGACACAATATCATTACTTTATTTTTCAGTTTACATTTAGAACATAGAACACAGAGCACAGAACGCTACAACGCAGTACTGGCCCTTTGGCCCACGATTTTGTGCAGAGCTTGCAACCTACTCTAAGATCAACCCAACCATTCCTTCCTACATAACTCTTTATTTTTCTATCATGCCTGTGCCAGCCTTTGAGTTTCTTAAATACCCATAAATATCTACCTCTACAACCACACTTGGTAGGATGTTCCATGCACTGCTGCTCTCTGTGTGAAATAAAAACTTATCTCTGACCTCCTGGATTGTTGCCTGGATTGGGGAGCATGCCTTATGAGAATAGGTTGACTGAACTCAGCCCTTTCTCTTTGGAGCGGCGGAGGATGAGAGGTGACCTGATAGAGGTGTATAAGATGATGAGAGGCATTGATCGTGTGGATGGTCAGAGGCTTTTTCCCAGGGCTGAAATGGCTAACGTGGGAGGGCATAGTTTGAAGGTGCTTGGAAGTAGGTACAGAGGAGATGTCAGGGGTAAGTTTTTTACGTGGAGAGTGGTGAAACAGGAGTACTTATTGTTAAGGGGTACACACAAGGGTACTCTCTAGTATCTGCCTTTTGCCCTTCCCTCTCCTGACTGTTATCCACTTATCCATCTCCCGAGGCCCTGGTGTGACTATTTGCCTATAGCTCCTCTCCATCACCTCCTCATTTTCCCTGACCAGATGAAGGTCATTGAGTTGTGTCTCCAGTTCCCAAACCTGGTCCTTAAGGAGCTGCAGCTCGATGCACCTGGTGCTGATGTGGCCGTCCGGGAAGCTGGGAGTCTCTCGGACATCCCACGTTCGACACCCAGTACAGAACACCGGCCTCGCAGACATACTCCCACAAGTAACTTACCTCGACTCGACCTGTTATCGCTGAAGCCCCGTTGAACCAAAGCCCTCCTACTCTGACTCCCTCTACTCTGTCACCCGCTCTATAAAGCTGTTTTCTTTTTAAATTCTTCCCGCTGATCAAACTCACTGACGTCCATACACCTCTGCAGTCGTACCTCGATCAAACCGCTGAAGAAAAAATGCACTCCTTTTAAATTCTTCCCGCCGATCTAACTTGCTGATGTCCATGCGCCTGTGCAGTCGTGCCTCGATCAAATTATTGGAGCATTATCAATGACTCCAACCACTCTGGTTATTCTCAATTCTCTTCTCTTCCACTGGGCAGAAAATGCAGAGCCCTGAAAACACACATTACCAGGCTTAAGTGGAACTTCTACCCTGCTGTAAGGCCATTAGACATAGGAGCAGAATTCAGCCATATGGCCCATCGGGTCTACTTTGCCATTTCATCATGGCTGACTTATTATCCCTCTCCATCCCATTCTCCTTCCTTCTCTCTGTAGTCTTTGACACACCAACTAAGCAAGAAATGACCAACCTTTGCTTTAAATATACTCAATGAATTGGCCTCCACAGCCGCCTGTGGCAATTAATTCCACAGATTCACTACTGTTAAAAAAATTCTTCCTCATTTCTATTCTAAATGGTTATCCCTCTTTTCTGAGACTGTGCCCCGGTCCCAGACTCGCCCACTATAGGAAACATCCTCCCCATACCCACTCAAGCTAGTCCATTCAATAGGCCTGACCTATTGAGTTCCTCCAGCATCGTATGTGTGTTGCTTTGAATCTCCAGCATCTGCAGAATTTCTTGTGTTGATGATTTGCTGCTCCACTGTGAGTTCTTCTCGAGGGAAGCTTTCTCTGAAGGAGTTTGTAACTTTCCTTCAGGAGTTCAGGGAGACCCTCTCACACTGCTCCCCCTCTGTGATCTCTGCTGCCCTCTGACTCTTCAACCATGTACACCTCCAGATCCTCCTTCCCTCCCCCTTTTTATTCTGGCATCTTCCCCTTTCCCTTCCAGTCCTGAAGAAGGGTCTCGGCCTGAAACGTTGACTATTTACTCTTTTACACAGATACTGCCTGGCTTTCTGAGTTCCTCCAGCATTTTGTATATGTTGCCTTTGATTTCTAGCATCTGCAGAATTTCTCCTGTGCAATATTCAATAGCATTCAATGAGGTTTTCAGCCTCATTGTTTTAAATTCCAGCCAGTACAAGCGCAGACACATGAAATGTTCTTCAAATGTTAAACCTTCCATTCCAGAATCATTCTTGCGAATCTCCTCTGGATCCTCTGCAATGCCAACACATATTTTTTGGATATTGGGTACAAAACTGCTTCCGATACTGCAAGTGAGGTCTGACCAATTCCTTATGAAGCTTGAGCATTACATCCTTGCTCTTATATTCCAGTACTCTCGAAGTGATGTTAATATTGCATTTGCCTTTGTCGCAGTCCTTCAGAAAATCCAAATACGCAAAATCCACTGACTCTCCTTTGTCTATCCTGTCTGTTATTTCCTCAAAGAATTCCAACAGATTTTGTCAGGTAAGATTTTCCCTCAAGGAAGCCATACTGACTTTGAGCTATTTTATCATAAGCTTCCCAGCTTATCTGGCTCAGGTGATCGTCCCAAGCACCCTCTCCTTATTAATGGCAATGACACTTACTTCTTCCCCCTAACACTCTTACATTTATGGCATTCTGCTAGTGTCTCCCACAGTGAAGACCGATGCAAAGTACTCATTAAGTTTGTCCACCATTTCTTTGACTCTGATTACTACCTCTCCAGCATAATTTTCCAGTGGTCCAATATCGAATCTTGTCTATGTTTTACTCTTTATAAATCTGAAAAATACTTCTCATATCCTCTTTTATACTATTGGCTAGCTTAATCTTCATATTTCATCTTTTCTCTCTTTATAGCTTTTTAGTTAGCTTCTGTTAGTTTTTGAAAGCTTCCAATCCTTTACCTTCCCACTAATTTTTGCTAATATTATATGCCATCTCTTTTGCTTTTATGTTGGCTTTGACTTCACTTGTCAGCCATGGGTACATCATCCTGCCTTTGTTCTTCATCTTCGGGAAGTATCTTTCCTGTGGCTTCTGAACTTCCCCCAGAAGCAATAGCCATTTCTGTTCTGCCATCATCCTTGCTAGTGCCCCTTTCCAATTATCTTTGAGCAGCTCTTCTCTCATGCCTCTGCAAATTCCTTTACTTTTTCTAAGAAATTGATTCCAATTTTTACCAAGAGGGAAAACCCATCCCCTCTCCCTACCCATCTATCCTTTCAATACAATGTGTTTCCTTGGATGTTAGGCTCCCAACTATGATTTTCTTTTAGCCACAACTCAGAGATGCCCACTACATCATACTGACCAATCTCTAACTGCACTGCAAGATCATCTACCTTATTCTGTGTGCATTCAAATATAACACTTCCAGTTCTGTATTCATTACCATTTTTGATTTTGGCTCCCTGTTACACTTTAACTCATTCTGCTGATTGCAGTTTTTGCCCTATCACGTGCCTATCCTCCCTCATAGTCTCACACTACACTTCATCTAGTGCACTCCCTTTTCCTTTTATGCGGTCTTTAGCTTCCCTTGTGAGCCACGGTTATATCATCCTCCCTTTGGAAGATTTCTTCATCTTTTGGACATATCTATTCTGCATTTACCAAATTGTCTGCAGAACCTTCAGCCATTGTTGTTCATCTCTGCTTTTGCTCTCTTGCAATCAACTTTGGCCAGCTTCTCTCTCGTACCTCTGTAACTCCCTTTATTCCACTGTAATACTGATACATTTGACTTTATCTTCCCCCTCTTAAACTACAGGGTGAAGTCTATCATATTACGTTCACTTGCTCCAAAGAATTCCTTTACCTTAAACTCCTTAATCAGATCTGGTTCATTATACAACACCTAATCCAGAATTGCCTTTTCCCAGGTGGGCTCAACCGCAAGTCATTCTAAAAAGCCATCTTAAAGGCATTCTACAAATTCCCTCTCTTGAATCCAGCACCAACTTGATTTTCTCAATCTACCTGCATATTGAAATTCACTGTGACTATCATAACATTGTGTTTTTTACATGCCTTTTCTATCTCCCATTGTAATTTGTATCCCAAATTCTTTATACTGTTAGGATCTCATTAAGGTCTTTTTACCTTTGCAGTTTCTTAATGCTACACACAAGAATTTTGCATCTTCTGATCCTATGTCAACTGTTACTAAGGATTGCATTTTTTACCAAAATAATCACTCCAACCCATTTTCCGACCTGTCTGTCCTTTAAATAGAATGTGTATCTTTGGATTTAAGCTCCCAACTATGACCTTCTTTCAGCCACAGATCAGTGATGCCCAAAATGTCATACGTGCCAATCTCTAACTGCGCTACAGGATCACCTACCTTAGTCTGTATGCTGCAAGCATTCAGATATAACAACCTCAGTCCTGTGTTCATCACTATTTTTGATTTTTTCCCCTCATGTTACAATTCAGCTCATCCCATTAACTGCAATTTTTCTCTATTATCTGCCTGTCCTTCCTCACAGTCTCATTACATACTGCATCTACTTGTATACCAACTGGTACCATCCTCAGACTGATCTCTCCGGTTCCCATCTCCCTGGCAAATTAGTTTAAACCCTCCCCAACAGCTTTGGCAAACCTGCCTGCAAGAATATCGGGCCCCTTCGGGTTCAGCTGAAACCCCTTTTGTACCTTTCCCAAAAGAGATTCCACTGATCTAGAAATTTTAAACACTGCCCCATAGACCAATTCCTTAGCCATGCCAGATCATCCTGTTCTTGCCCTCACTGGTGCATAGTACAGGCAGCAATCCAAAGATTACTACCCTGGAGGGTTTGCTTTACAGCTTTCTCTTATAATATTACTTAATGATTCCCTCGAATGATAGGATGTACTCTTGACCTCAGTACCTGCTTCATTATAATCTTGCACCTTATTGTTTACCTGCATTGTGTGCAGCTTTTACACTTCGTTCTGCATTACTCTTGTTTTATCCTGTTCTAGCTCAATCGCTGTGTAATTATTTGATCTGTATAAAGTTTGTAAGACAAATGTTTTACTCTACCACGTTACACGTGACATTAATCAACTAATTCCAAAATTTTCTTGATTATTTGTGCAGAACTTGTTCATTAACAGCAAAGTTTTTTTTAAGAGCTCCTATTTTTGTTGGCAGAAGCCATCCCGATCAGGAAGTTGGATTGGACTCCTTCTGTTGTAATTTGCCCTGCCACAGATTTCATTTGTCTCTCATACTTCCTGCACACAATTATGCCATTTCTCACCTCGCACCAGAAATTGAGTCAAAAAAGTTTGGAACCTGCAATCTTTCTAATTTATTGAAGATAAAACAGCTAACTACTGCTGAAAGTAGTACATCATGCTTAATTTAAAAGGTTGTCATTCGGATATATTTGTTATATTTTATTATTCAGCTTTTACTTCCACTGTGAGATGCCTGTCCTGGATGGCATAAGTAGCAGTTATAGCCCTCACCAGCTCATCCCTGTACAATTCACTTCATGCTATTCGCTGGTTAGATCGGGCTATTTTATAGCCTAGGCACCATTAAAATTCATTCCTCACTGATTGCCCCTTCCCCTGATTTCCTCCTACTTCCCAATTCCTTCCCAATCCATTTCCCATTCCAAATCTATAACAGACGAAGCTCCTCCAGCATTTTGTGTGTGTCATTCTACCATTGCCAGCATCAGCAGAATATCTTGTATCTCTGAGACTTCCTTTAAGACCATTTGCGACCCTACCAAACATCAATGAATTTGAAGCATGAACTCTGATTTTAACATTTCTTAAATTTAGTAAACTTCAATCACAATTTCTTAAATTAAGGACATCCAAATTTTGTAATATCTTCTGTGACTGCTGAGTTGGCATTAGCATTATAAACAGCACCTGCCTAGCACACCAAAAATGCCTTAAGTTCATAAGAACCAGTGTTGTAGACCTCCTGCAGGAAAATTATGTTGTGAACTTTCGTATGTTTTCAATTATAGAAAAGGCAATTGAGTTCAACTAGATAGTGTCATGTGCACTATTGGTTTTATGGTTTTTGCCAATTGGTTGCTAAAGATCACATTATTGACCTGCAACAGGAAATTACTCAGGAAATCAGAAGTAAACATGCAAAGGTGAAACACAGTAGACAAAGATAACAACTGGACTTCATGGAGAGGTGGGGGGTGAGAGGAAGTTGAATAGTTCTGGGGCAGAAAGCATCTGTCCCTTGAAGGGAGGACTTTGATCAGCAGAGTTGTGATCAAAATCCCTGTTGTTATTTCCTGCTATGTATTCTTCCTTTACATCTAAATATTTATGTCAAACAAGTAGTAGTTTCCTGGTAGTATGACCAATTACATACCTATTTCATTTTTATGTAATTTATTTGATGTGCTATTCTTTGCAAATTTAATGCTGTAACATTATATTTTAAGCATTTTGACTAGTTTGAAAATGCAGCTGGCTCCCATTTCTTTATTTAAAGGATGAATTGCAAATTTATGTATGGCAACCAGTCATTCAAAATGTTTGGATGACAGTGTTCTTTATGATTATAACTTAATAAAATGGGCAGAATACTGAATTAATCAATGAATCATTCATTCTCTTGAACTGCAGTCTGATATTTTTTGAAAAAGTTTACTTGAAGAAATTATTAATTTAGTTGAACAAAACTAACGGAACAAAAGTTAAGCTCTCAGGATTTATGATTCAAAGGCATTCGAACATTTTTATGAAAAAGTGAATTTGAACAAAAGCTATAGAAAACATATGACTTTTCACAAAGAGTGGTCATTAATATCTGAATACTGGTCATTATTATTATAGTCTCTTGTATTTAGAACCATAGAAACCATAGAAACTACAGCACAGAAACAGGCCTTTTGGCCCTTCTTGGCTGTGCCGAACCATTTTCTGCCTAGTCCCACTGACCTGCACACGGACCATATCCCTCCATACACCTCCCATCCATGTATCTGTCCAATTTATTCTTAAATGTTAAAAAAGAACCCGCATTTACCACCTTGTCTGGCAGCTCATTCCATACTCCCACCACTCTCTGTGTGAAGAAGCCCCCCCTAATGTTCCCTTTAAACTTTACCCCCCTCACCCTTAACCCATGTGCTCTGGTTTTTTTCTCCCCTTGCCTCAGTGGAAAAAGCCTGCTTGCATTCACTCTATCTATACCCATCATAATTTTATATACCTCTATCAAATCTCCCCTCATTCTTCTACACTCCAGGGAATAAAGTCCTAACCTATTCAACCCTTCTCTGTAACTGAGTTTCTCAAGTCCCGGCAACATCCTTGTAAACATTCTCTGCACTCTTTCAACCTTATTTATATCCTTCCTGTAATTTGGTGACCAAAACTGAACACAATACTCCAGATTCAGCTTCACCAATGCCTTATACAACCTCATCATAACATTCCAGCTCTTGTACTCAATACTTCAATTAATAAAGGCCAATGTACCAAAAGCTCTCTTTACGACCCTATCTACCTGTGACGACACTTTTAGGGAATTTTGTATCTGTATTCCCAGATCCCTCTGTTCCACTGCACTCCTCAGTGCCTTACCATTAACCATGTATGTTCTACCTTGGCTTGTCCTTCCAACGTGCAATACCTCACACTTGTCATTATTAAACTCCATCTGCCATTTTTCAGCCCATTTTTCCAGATTGTCCAAGTCCCTCTGCAGGCTCTGAAAACCTTCCTTACTGTCTACTGCACCTCCAATCTTTGTATCATCAGCAAACTTGTTGATCCAATTTACCACATTATTATCCAGATCATTGATATAGATGACAAATAACAATGGACCCAGCACTGATCCCTGTAGCACACCACTAGTCACAGGCCTCCACTCAGAGAAACAATTCTCTACCACCACTCTCTGGCTTCTTCCATCGAGTCAATGTCTAATCCAATTTACCACCTCTCCATGTATACCTAGTGACTGAATTTTCCTAACTAACCTCCCATGCGGGACCTTGTCAAAGGCCTTACTGAAGTCCATGTAGACAATATCTACTGCCTTCCCTTCATCCACTTCCCTAGTAACCTCCTCGAAAAACTCCAACAGATTGGTCAAACATGACCTACCACGCACAAAGCCATGTTGACCCTCCCTAATAAGCCCCTGTCTATCCAAATGCTTGTAGATTCTGTCTCTTAGTACTCCCTCCAATAACTTACCTACTACTGACGTTAAACTCACCGGCCTATAATTTCCCGGATTACTCTTCGATCCTTTTTTAAACAATGGAACAACATGAGCCACTCTCCAATCCTCCGGCACTTCACCTGTAGACAGCGACATTTTAAATATTTTTGCCAGGGCCCCCGCAATTTCAACACTAGTCTCCTTCAAGGTCCGAGGGAATACTCTGTCAGGTCCCGGGGATTTATCCACTTTAATTTTCCTCAGGACAGCAAGCACCTCCTCCTTTTCAATCTGTACTGTTTCCATGGTCTCACTACTTGATTCCCTCAATTCCATAGATTTCATGCCAGCTTCCTTAGTAAATACAGATGCAAAAAACCTATTTAAGATCTCCCCCATTTCCTTTGGTTCCACACAAAGCCGACCACTCTGATCTTCAAGAGGACCAATTTTATCCCTTACAATCCTTTTGCTCTTAATATATTTGTAAAAGCTCTTTGGATTATCCTTCACTTTGACTGCCAAGGCAACCTCATGTCTTCTTTTAGCCCTCCTGCTTTCTTTCTTAAGTATTTTCTTGCACTTCTTATACTCCTCAAGCACCTGATTTATCCCCTGTCTCCTATACATTTCATACAACTCCCTTTTCTTTATCAGAGTTGCAATATCCCTTGAGAACCAAGGTTCCTTATGCCTATTCAATTTGCCTTTAATCCTGACAGGAACATACAAACTCTGCACTCTCAAAATTTCCCCTTTGAAGGCTTCCCACCTACCAATCACATCTTTGCCAGAGAACAACCTGTCCCAATCCACACTTTTTAGATCCTTTCTCATTTCTTCAAATTTGAGCTGAAATTTGCCATACATGGTTTTTAACACACCACCTCATCTCCTCTTCCAGTTGTTTGAATATAAGTTAGTCTTTTTCTTACTTAGTAATTCCTTGGGATCAAGGGTAATGTAACTCTCCTCCTGTCTGTGGCTTCGAATGTGACCTTTGGGACTAATATAGAAGCAATGCATAGAGGAGGGATGCATGATAGAGTAGCTGTGTAGGTAGTCTGTTGCAGCTATATAGGACCCTGGTCAGACTCCACTTGGAGTACTGTGCTCATTTCTGGTCGCCTCACTACAGGAAGGATGTGGAAGCCATAGAAAGGGTGCAGAGGAGATTTACAAGGACGTTGCCTGGATTGGGGAGCATGCCTTATGAGAATAGGTTGAGTGAACTTGGTCTTTTCTCCTTGGAGCAACAGAGGATGAGAGGTGACCTGATAGAGGTGTATAAGATGATGAGAGGCATTGATCGTGCGGATAGTCAGAGACTTTCCCAGGGCTGAAATGGTTGCCACAAGAGGACACAGGTTTAAGGTGCTGGGGAGTAGGTACAGAGGAGATGTCAGGGGTAAGTTTTTCACTCAGAGAGTGGTGAGTGCATGGAATGTGCTGCCAGCAATGGTGGTGGAGGCGGATATGATAGGGTCTTTTAAGAGACTTTTAGATAGGTACATGGAGCTTAGCAAAATAGAGGGCTATAAGTAAGCCTAGTAATTTTTAAGGTAGGGACATGTTCGGCACAACATTGTGGGCCGAAGGGCCGGTATTGTGCTGTAGGTTTCCTATGTTTCTATGCTTCTGTATTAGTACATGCCTTTAGCTGTTCTCAATGTCATACTGCAAGTTCCTTCTCCATTTCAGCAGCCTTGGGCCAAATATACCAGAAGACAGTGACTATCTTGTATTTTTCCCCAAGGCAACTTTGACTACATCTTTAATTTAGTTTTATCTACTCAAATGGTGATCTCTTTCTATGATGCAACTTGAAGTAGAACATCTGTTTTGGGAGTTTAGGTGTTGGGAATGTGAACTATGTGCACAACAGAGTCAACTGAGTTTGGTGAGGGCCTCAGTGATACTGTTCTGGGAGAGGTTACAGATAACAGCTTGCTTATTCTTATTTTTTTTAAGTAGTAACTTTTAAAAATAGATGCCTTTTTACTTTTACCAGTTTTGTGCTAACACCCATGAATAATAATACCGATTTTGAAGTATTGTATCCAGAATCTTCGATGCAAATAGATTACATGTGAATAAAAACAGACTGCAAAGCAAACAAGAGTGAATTATTGTGTAAAGGTATAGAACATTGGTTACAAAAATCATTTTGATGTTCCTTTGCATCAGAATGTTGTTTTCATATCTAACCAGTAGATAATTAAAAAAAAGTAAACCCAAAAATGTTTGGTTTCTTTTATTCGTGCAGTGCAGTTTACGAACTGTAGTTTCCATTTAAGTGTTACACTTTTCTTGCTTCATTGCTAAACTACGGGTTTTTAAATGAATACAAATCTTGGTTGGAGAGGACAACATGTTTTTTTGGCATATGACCACTCCGACCCTTGACTTGCAGCTGTGTTATTGACCACAGCCAATTCTTTTTTTTAATGTGCATTTTATCTGAAATGTATTGCTTCTTGCAGACACGGGTATCTTGCATATTCAGAATGATGGGCAGAAATATAGAATTAATTATAGGACAGAATGCAACAGAAACATTTTTAATACAAGAAGGATGTGGGTCTCTGGAATTAGTGATTGGAGCAGATTCACTTAATGAATTTGTTAGATTGCTGGCTGAACAAAAGGAGGGCGAAAGTTATGGTAATCAGCTGGCCCCAAAGTAAAATAAACAACTTGATTTGTAGAATAAATCTGGTCAGGCTGGTTGGACACAAGGACTTTTTTTTTTGCGGAGTACACTGCAAGACTGTGATGATTCTAGAAGGTGATTGTGTCCTCCAACCAGCAGTTTCCTGGACCAGCGTGGATGGCTTCCCTTGCCTCGGTGCTGAACTGACTCCACAGTCTGTAGACTCATTTTCAGGGACTCTGCCTTTGTTATGTATGTTTTCTCATTGATTCAGTTTTATTTATTTATTTCCTTGAGGGTGTCTGCACAAAAATAAATCTGAGGGCTATATAAATGTATATATACTTAAATAATAAATTTTGAAATTTAATTTCCCTCCAACTTCTTGAGAGCAATTAGGGACAGACTGTAAATAGTGGCATACAATAATATGTAAACCAGTAAAATGATTTTAAAATGTACAAAACAATCAATTTAAAACAAACATACTCTTAAAATAGGTAAATTATCTGTGGAGATGAGCCAGATTCACATTGTTTGATAAGAGACCAGACCCATTTACTCCCTACCCCCCCCCCACTTTTTTTTGGAACATTCAGTTTTGAAATAGTTCAATGGATGACCTTTGTTTTGACTCAAGTGCAGATCTAAAACAATTTCAACCCCAAAGTGCTTTTTACACAACACTTACTGTATATCTTAGTTATGTGTACACACAGAGCTGAGGGGAAGAATATTCTATTGTAATTCTCTCTCCAAATCTCTTTTCATATTCATTACTAGTGTATTAATTGACAAGCTCGCTACTGGAAACCACTTCCCTACTTAAATGATTGCTTTACAAATAAAATAATTGTTCCCATAGCAACAGAATTTATGTGATGGCTGCAGTTCATCTGTTGGCAAGCCCCCAAAACAGTTTCAAGACAAACTGGGTGGGGGGAGGAGAAAAAAAAACAAAATATAATATCTAACTGTGACTAGCACCACAAGAGGAAAATCCAACACGTAATTTTGTTTGGTTCTCTATGTGGGCTGATTTCACACTGAAATTGTTGGTTGTAAGTTTCCTAAAACCTTAAACATTGACTGTGAAACAATCCTCTTAGATCTTTGTACCTCTTACTCAGCCCTACTCTTGTGGAAAATGTGAATTTTTTATTTGGAATGTTGGAAGTATTGCTTCAGACAACATTAACCAGATTTCTTCTGAGTAGTTAATGCTTCAATATGTGCTTTGTAAATATGGATGATACTGACTGACAAGTAGCATCTTTTCTGCTTGGTGAATTCTCCGAACTTGCAATCACTCATCCTACCCTTTTCCCAAAACATCAGAAATTGATGTTTGTACATCCACGTCCCTTTATTTCAACAATGATATCCTAAGAGCCTATGCTGTGCATTCTCACCCTAAACACTTATTTTACTCTGGACCTCATGTTCCTTGCCCGTACCATAATCCTTGACCAATGTTTTCCCAGGATTCTTGGAGCATTTACCTGAACTATCTGAGCCCTGGACTGATGGTTGCATGAGTAATAACTGGTATTTATCAACTTTTTTGCTCACATTGTGGCCAGATTGGGAAGCCAGTTTGTTCATCATCAGATGGCCACATTCCAGCTGTCGTATTTGCTGGGACATGGGATTTTATGGACATTAGACCTGCAAATAGTCCCTGCCATTAGGCAATCCATAAACTTTTAGATGCTAAGGAAATCCTAGGATTCTGGGCTCAGTGCGGAAAAGTGATGCTGTGGTAAAAGATCAGCAAGGTCTTAGTTGAACAGCAGAACCAGCACTAAGTGCTAAATGGCTAACTTCTGCTTCTAGTTCTTATGTTCTAATGTAATCAGTTCTGTCAATACTTTTTTGACTCAAGTTGATCACTGAATGGTGAGAAGTGCCTGAACTAATCTCACTCTGTATTTCCTGATTACTGAATGGTGAGAAGTGGTGAGAATGGTGAGAAATTTTGAGAGTGCAGAATTTGTATGTTCCTGTCAGGATTAAAGGCCAAGTGGATAGGAATAAGGAACCTTGGTTCTCAAGGGATATTGCAACTCTGATAAAGAAGAAGAGGGAGTTGTATGACATGTATAGGAAGCAGGGAGTAAATAAGGTGCTTGAGGAGTATAAGAAGTGCAAGAAAATACTTAAGAAAGAAATCAGGAGGGCTAAAAGAAGACGTGAGGTTGCCTTGGCAGTGAAAGTGAAGGATAATCCAAAGAGCTTTTACAGGTATATTAAGAGCAAAAGGATTGTAAGGGATAAAATTGGTCTTCTTGAAGGTCAGAGTGGTCAGCTATGTGTGGAACCAAAGGAAATGGGGGTGATCTTAAAGAGGTTTTTTGAGTCTGTATTTACTAAGGAAACTGGCATGAAGTCTATGGAATAAAGGGAAACAAGTAGTTGGATCATGGAAACTGTACAGATTGAAAAGGAGGAGGTCCTTGCTGTCTTGAGGAAAATTAAAGTGGATAAATCCCCGGGTCCTGACAGGGTGTTCCCTCGGACCTTGAGGGAGACTAGTGCTGAAATTGCAGGGACCCTGGCAGAAATATTTAAAATGTCGCTGTCTACGGGTGAAGTGCCGGAGGATTGGAGAGTGGCTCATGTTGTTCCGTTATTTTAAAAAGGATCGAAAAGTAATCCGGGAAATTATAGGCCGGTGAGTTTAATGTCAGTAGTAGCTAAGTTATTGGAGGGAGTACTAAGAGACAGAATCTACAAGCATTTGGATAGACAGGGACTTATTAGGGAGAGTCAACATGGCTTTGTGCGTGGTAGGTCATGTTTGACCAATCTATTGGAGTTTTTCGAGGAGGTTACTAGGGAAGTGGATGAAGGGAAGGCAGTGGATATTGTCTACATGGACTTCAGTAAGGCCTTTGACAAGGTCCCGCATGGGAGGTTAGTTAGGAAAGTTCAGTCGCTAGGTATACATGGAGAGGTGGTAAATTGGATTAGACATTGGCTCAATGGAAGAAGCCAAAGAGTGGTAGTAGAGAATTGCTTCTCCGAGTAGGGGCCTGTGACTAGTGGTGTGCTACAGGGATCAGTGCTGGGTCCATTGCTATTTGTCATCTATATCAATGATCTGGATGATAATGTGGTAAATTGGATCAATAAATTTGCTGATGATTCAAAGATTGGAGGTGCAGTAGACAGTGAGGAAGGTTTTCAGAGCCGGAAGAGGGATTTGGACCAGCTGGAAAACTGGGCTGAAAAATGACAGATGGAATTTAATACAGACAAGTGTGAGGTATTGCACGTTGGAAGGACAAGCCAAGGTAGAACATACATGGTTAATGGTAAGGCACTGAGGAGTGCAGTGGAACAGAGGGATCTGGGAATACAGATACAAAATTCCCTAAAAGTGTCGTCACAGGTAGATAGGGTCGTAAAGAGAGCTTTTGGTACCTTGGCCTTTATTAATCAAAGTATTGAGTATAAGAGCTGGAATTTTATGATGAGGTTGTATAAGGCATTGGTGAGGCCGAATCTGGAGTATTATGTTCAGTTCTGGTCACCAAATTACAGGTTGAAAGAGCGCAGAGAAGGTTTACAAGGATGTTGCTGGGACTTGAGAAACTCAGTTACAGAGAAAGGTTGAATAGGTTAGGATTTTATTCCCTGGAGCGTAGAAGAATGAGGGGAGATTTGATGGAGGTATATAAAATTATGATGGGTATAGATAGAGTGAATGCAAGCAGGCTTTTTCCACTGAGGCAAGGGGAGAAAAAAACCAGAGGACATGGGTTAAGGGTGAGGGGGGAAAAGTTTAAAGGGAACATTGGGGGGGCTTCTTCACACAGAGAGTGGTGGGAGTATGGAATGAGCTGCCAGACGAGGTGGTAAATGCGGGTTCTTTTTTAACATTTAAGAATAAATTGGACAGATACATGGATGGGAGGTGTATGGAGGGATATGGTCCGTGTGCAGGTCAGTGGGACTAGGCAGAAAATGGTTCGGCACAGCCAAGAAGGGCCAAAAGGCCTGTTTCTGTGCTGTAGTTTCTATGGTTTCTATGGTTTCTAAGTCTCTGGCTGACTGTTTCAAGAAAGGACCATGCTTTTAGCCAGGTCTAGTGCTCCTCGGCTGGGTTTGAGTGACGGGGGTAAGCAAACCATGCTCATATGAATATTTGCATGGAATATTGGTGCACATTTGCTGATGATTTAGATACACAATTAAATGAATATATATGAAAAGTTCTAAGCTGAAAATAAAGCAATTTCGTATTCAATTCAAATGATTGACATGAAGGGGTTTGCAGACATGAGTTTGCACCACCACACCAAGGACACAGCTGAGAAACATGACTATGGATTTCCACATCAATTGCCTGTGAAATGATGGAAGGAACACCGGCAGAGGTTAGAAAAGCTCCTCAGGTGAGCTGGTTTGATAAATACAGAGTGGTGTACGATGAGCTGGCTAGCCGAACTTGCTTTCAGCTGCAAACCATTGGGGTGGAAGTTAGAATATCCAAACCCTTTATGGTGCAGGCTGGGAACCTTTATTATATTTCAGAGGGTGTATAAATGTGAGCTCCTGTTGTTCAGAAACCTATTCAATCACTTTTTAGAAAAAGCATTCATTAGCATTATTTAGACATCAAAGACACATAAACAGCGACCTAGACCAGGTCATTCCTGGAGAAGGCTTGACTAGATTTACTTACCATTTTACTTCCTGGTTCTCTGTGTTATAGAGCCTCATGGAGAATGACATCTGCTAGATTATGAGTAAATAGAACAGCATTTCTGGCCGGTGCATATTTATGGCTGGATGTAGAAATCAGTAAGTTATCTAAGATATATGTTTCCTCCAGAAGTACAAATCTAATTTCTTGCTAAGATCATCCATTGAAACATTGAACAGTGAGAGATTGCAGTAGTAGCTGAATATGCATGCATTAAACTTA
This sequence comes from Mobula hypostoma, assembly GCF_963921235.1. Lineage (NCBI taxonomy): Eukaryota > Metazoa > Chordata > Chondrichthyes > Myliobatiformes > Myliobatidae > Mobula > Mobula hypostoma. Next base: position 22,010,774 of record NC_086100.1, read on the forward strand.
CTGGCAAAGTTTTAAAACTTGTCCAGACTATCAGTTTCCTGACCTGAAGATCCTGAAGGATCACGGCCCAAAACGTCGAATGTTTACTCTTTTACATAGATGCTGCCTGGCCTGCTGAGTTCCTCCAGCATTTTGTGTGTGTTGCTTGGACTTACAGCATCTGCAGATTTTCTTGTGTTTGGAATTTCCTGATCTGTTGTATCCTTATCCACATCAAACACATTTTAATGCTTAAAACTGACATTAACCACTGGGGAAGCACATTCTTCTGATTTTAATGATTTGGGATTATAAAAAGAAACTTGCCTGCCAATTGCTTATTTCTCTCTCTTAATCACAATTTTGCTTTGTACCAGATTTTGTTGTTGAAGTATTCTAATTAGTGCTTCTGGTTCCAATCTTCCACCACTCAGTGGTGATTCTTTATCCTGACTGACTCGGACAACACAGTTGTTTATCTTGTTGCTTAGTTGATGGCTAAAAAGACTCCTTTAGTGCCTGACTCGTTAATTCTTATAGCAAATGTCACAATAAAGTACATATATTGTACTTGACTGGTGCTATTGGTCATTGCCCTTAAAATTGGATTTCATGTGTCCAGGTAGCTTGAGCGAAGAGTAAATGAGACTGTTCCATTTTTAGAATGGAATTGGATCAATAGTCTTTCCCTCATGTTTTATTTTCACATAAATGGAAAAGCTGTTTATAGTTAATTTTACCTCATCTGCACTCCCAATCCATTCTTTTCCTGTTATAGAACTTACGACCAATCCCACTGTTCCTCTATAATGAAAAAAACAGATCCATTTCAAGCTTCTGAGCTAAGAGTTCTGCAACCATTTTACATGCTCTGCAGTTAAAGGAGAAAACTGCTTTTATGTGGATTAGGTATTAACAAGAATATGCAGATGATGTTGATGAGTTACTATTAAGGGGTTCTCAACCTTTTTTATCCCATTAACCGAGGGTCTGTGGACCCCTGGTTAGATACCCCTGAACTAATCTCACTCTGTATTTCCTGATTACTACCACTTGACCTGTGGAAAGAGGCTTCAATACTTATTTTAAAAAAAATCAACTCCAATTACCTCTCAAACCCAATAAAATAATTAGTAGCAATCCAGAAGCACCAATCTAGTTATGTTATTATGTCCATCAACTAAAAAGAAACTATTTGCTAGAAATTGGATGCATAGCATCACGTTTGTGTGGGCTGAGAGGTTTAATTTCAGTAAAAAATATACATCGGAATATTGAGAATTTAATTGTGAATTGTGTGGTCTGGAATCTTCCTTTTTGATCTTTGTGCATATGAACCATAAATAGAGGACACATACAGTAGTGTCTAATTGGATGGACCTCCTGGAATATTTGTCCCCATATTCCAGGTCCACACATTACTTGGACCATCCATGTCACAGTTCTGTGAGGTATGGTTCAGCATTACATATGAAACATTTGCCTGAGCAGGTTCCAGCCCCAAACTCCCGAACTGTTCAGTAGACTATAATGTTACTGTATTGTGGCATTGGGTTACAATCATAATGTTCTTGGGCTTGCCATGTGCCAAATCTTAATTATGCTTAAACAAGAACCACTCATTTTTCAAACAGCTGCACTTTGGAGCATCTAGTGCAACATCTAACCAGTAATTGGATTTAATTGCAGTTTTTGAAACATAAACACATAAGAAAAAGGAGAAGGAATAGACAATCTGGTGTTTCAGGCCTGCTCCACAATTCGTCAAGATCTGGAATCTTCATGATTTCTCCGTATTCTCATCCTGTATCATACTCAGCGTTTCTTCTGAACTTTACCTTTCGAACAAACACTTGGGAATAGGTTTATTATCGTCACATGGACTGAAATACAGTGAAAAGCTAGTCTTACATACTGTGCACACAGATCAGATCATTACACAGTGCATTAAGCCAGAACAAGAGAAAACAATAACGATGCAGACTAATGTATAACAACTACAGAAATAGTGCAGTGTAAGTAAACGGTGAGCTGCACGATCACAACAAGGTCGATTGTGAGGTATAAAGTACATCTTTCTGTGTTAGGGAAACATTTAACAGTCCCATAACAGTGGGGTAGAAGCTGAGCCTGGCGCTGCATACTTTCAGATGCGTTTGTCTTTTGCCTGATGGAAGAGGAGATAAACTAGTTCCCAGGGCTGGTGGGGTCTTCAATTATGCTGGTTGCTTCATTGAAGCAGCGAGAAATATAGACAGAGTGGATGGAGGGAGTAATGCACATAAAAAATGCTTGAAAAACTCAGCAGGATAGGCAACATCTATGGAGAGGAGTAAAGAACTGACCCTTTGGGCTGAGGTCCTTCAGGAGAGGAAAGGAAGGGGATAGAAGCCAGAATAAGAAGGTAAGGGAGAGAAAGGTGTAAACGTCAGAAAGTGATAGGTGAAGCCAGTTGAGGGGGATGGTAGATAGATGGGGGAGGGGGAAATGATGTGTGAAGCTGGAGGGGAGGCTGTTTTCAATCAAATGCTGAGCCGTGTCCACAACTCTCTGCAGTTACTCGCGGTCATGAGCAGAGCTGTTGTCATACCAAGCTGTTATGAATTCAGATAGGATGATATCCATGGTGCATAGATAAAAATCGGTAAGTGGTGATGGGAACATGCCTCATTTTTTCAGCCTTCTGAGGACTTTGAGATGTTAGGTGAGCTTTCTTGGCCATTGTGAGGCTGGACCAGGAGAGGTTGTTGGCGATATTCATACTTTGGAACATGAAGCTCTCAACCCCAAGAATGTTGATGTAGACAGGAGCATGTACCAACCACCCCCTCCCCCACACCAAAGTCAATGACCATGACCAGCCCTTTAGTTTTGCCGAAATTACAAAGAAGTTTGTGGTGATGACACCATGTTACCAAATTCTCTATCTGTTCGATAGGGGAACAGACAATTTGAGGTGTGGCCCAGTGTGGTGGAATCACCTGTAAACTTGTAGAAGGAGTTAGAAATTTTTCATTACTTTTTATTATTTATCCTCTTGCTTGTGCGCATGGAGAGGGAGGAGAAGATGGCAGCACGACGCAGCACGCAGCGGCCACTCCGGTGATTGATATCTGTTATCTGTCAAGTAGGGTGCCGTGCATAATCCTGATTTGATGGAGACGGACATGAGAGCACGGAGGAACATCTGGAGAAACTTCTGAAATGCCTTCTTCGCTGCCACTGTTACTGTGTGATCCAGAATCTCCGGAGGAGAAGGCCCCGAGTTCTCGGCTTTCTTGTTGCTCGGTGGCCAGGGCAGGGTCAAAGTGCTCGGCAGAGATGGTGCTCCGTGTCCGACGGCTGGTCAGAGGCTCGAAGTTTTCGGATGGACTCAGAGTCGGCTGTGGATGGGTGCTTCCAATGCATCGGCAGTTGTTGGCGCCTGGTGGTTTATGGCAGGGAGAGCTTCTCCCTTTTGCCGCCTGCTATCAGGACTATTGGGAGTCGATCGGAACTTTGAGACTTTTTTTTACCGTGTCCATGGTCTGCTCTTTATCAAATTATGGTATTGCTTTGCATTGCTGTAACTATATGTTATAATGGTGTGGTCTTGTCAGTGTTAATCTTTGGTTTGTCCTGTTTTTTTGTGATATCACTCTGGAGGAACATTGTATCATTTCTTAATGCATGCATTTCTAAATGACAATAAATGAGGACTGAGTGTCTTCATAATCTAATCTAATCTAAGTCATCATCACCATTATGTGCCGTGCCAAACGATGTGGGTGATCATGGTCTATGACCATGATTATTCTTGGCAAATTCTGCAGAAGTGGTTTGCCATTGCCTTCTACTGGGTGGTGTCTTCACAAGACAGGTGACTCCAGACATTTTCAATACTCTTCAGAGATTGTCTGCCTGGCGTCAGTGGTCGCATAAACCGGGATTTGTAATATGTGCCAGCTGCTTATACGGCCATCCACCACCTGCTCCCATGGGTTCATGTGACCCTGATTTGAGGCTAAGCAGATTCCACACCTTGCCCAAGGGTGACCCGCAGGCCAGTGGAGGGATGGAGTGCCTTACACCTCCTTTGGTAGAGACATATCTCCACACTGCCACCAACTAAAGTACTAAATTCGAATAAATGCTTTATCTTCCCTGTGGAAGAAAGAAAACCTCAAGCAGCAAAGATGCTAGTATTTCAAATAACTGCTGGATGTGAGATGGTTCTCCACCTGTGGCTAGTGTTTTGGCTCATAATACTTAATTAGGTGTCTCTTACAAGAGAGTTAAATGAGATATAAATAATAATTCCAAAACCACCTCCAAACCTTATATTGAAAGGATGCTTTTGTTTCTAACTTGCCTTATTTCAAGTTATTTCATTGACTATTCCAAACATCAATTGAGCAAATATGGCTTTCTTTAGATTGGAGGACCTTCCCACATCCAGCAGTTACTTGAAAAAGCAAAAAAGGGGAAAAAAATCTAAAGGAAAATTCCTGAAGAAGGGTCTAGATCCGAAACGTCGACTGTTTATTAACTTCCATAGATGGTGCCTGACCAGCTGAGTTCCTCCAGCATTTTGTGCGTATTACGGCAGCGATTAATGGAAGACAGCATGGAATTCTTAACAATGTATTAACTACTTTGTTCGTTTCTTGAATAAATAAAAATAGAACACAAACACGAGGTATTGCAGCTGCTGAAAATCTAGAGCAATACACACAATGTCCTTGAGAAGCTGAGTAGGTCAGGCAGCTTCTCTGGATTGGGATAAACAGTCAACAGCGCAGGCCGAGGCCCTTCATCAGTAAAATGGAAGATAGATACAACATATTTGATGGAGTATACGGTACATACGTTTTATAGCAAAAGTCCACAGAATGAGATAGATGCCACACTTTCTACTTTTTTGCCTCTTTCAGAAAGCCATGGACTTGCACCCCAAGATTCCTCTGTGTTTCAATGCTCCAATGATTCTGATATGTATTTCCCTCTTGCATTTGGCCTCCCAAAAAGCAGCACTTCACACTTGTCTGGATAAAACTACATCTGCTGTCTCTTCACCTCTATTTCCAGCTTAGAGTTAGATTTAAGGTCATTGGTTTAAAAAAAATCTTAAAAGTTTGAATAATCTGCAGGTTCCTTGTTAGGTGATCAAAATCTTGGCTAGAAACAGGCCAAGGAATATTCCTTTTAGCAAATGACATAGATCGATCTAGACAGAGATACCTAGAGAGAAAATTAAATGTTGCAGCCTGGCGCATACGTATAACTGTCAGTAATAGGAGTATGTAAGAAAGAGCTTTGAGTCCTGTTATTCCCTCAATATCATTGTAGTGAAAATCATCATCTAGATACCCCTAACACTCAGGAAGCCTAGATTCAATTATGTGAAAAATAATTCATTACTAATTAAATTAGACATTCTGTGCAACCAAAGCAAACAATGGACGATGTTTTATAATGTTTTCATCATCTGTTCGCATGCAATAAAAACACCCCATAGCATTTTGGTTATTATATGGAACATTTTTAAATAGATTGCCAAAAAAGAATAATTTGATTGTTTTAAGAGAACAGATGTAAGTGCCTGGCAAAGGTTTGTATCTTAAAACAAGTATGAAGGATCACAAAGTGAGCTGTTAATAGGTTTGCCTTATTCCAAGAAGAAAGCCCCAAATTATTCCATCTATTAATGGATGTAATGAATGCTCCAGCATCTTTTTAATGTTGGAGTTGGGGCTAAGGGCTGATTAAAGCACGGAGTGCAATCGAGATCCTTAATCAACTCCCAGTTCCCAATTTCAGCATTAAACACACAGGAATATTCATTATAACCATATTCACCATAGTATACTCCTTGTTATAACATGCAAAAAAAGCCTGGCTCCCAAGCGTTCTGTTATAATGAGGGTGGAGTATAATTATTAAGCACTTTATCTCAGTTTGTGTTCATTGATTGCTTAAAACTTGCATTTAAAAACTTCTAAGCTATAATGTATTTTAATGACGTGCGACAAACTGAGTTTTAAAACTGAACAGATTTAAAATTTGTCAGTTATAAATGACCAAGGGATCTAAAACCTGTTCCAAATCACAGTGGATTTGGTGAAGTTTAGGCATAATGATATTTAAAAATGCATGTACGTACACAGATTGGACTGGTAAATTGATTCTTTAGTGATGTCATACTCAGAGCAATTTAAGCCTACTTTAGGCCCATGGCACACAGCCTGATTCAGCTGAAACTGACCTGGTGTTCTGAATGGTCGGCAGTTTTTTTTTATTGTTATGCTTCAAAATTGATGTTCCCATTTTTCTGCGAGGTTTTCTACGGCATGCAATTCCAGTGTACTTTATTAACAGTCAGATCTGCAAACTCATGCCTAGACAAAAGAAAATATTAGTTTGTGTGCAGGAATTAATGAAACGGTTTATATTAATGATTGCATTACTTGCATACTTGGTCTGACAGCAAACTTTTAACAATAATGGCTTTTATTTTACCCCTATAGACTTTTGTTATTGAGGCATTTCCTTCCCTGGAATTTCATACAAAGTGCTGCTCAGTTCATTATATAAAGAATATACAGCAAAATACAAAGCATTATTCTCTAGTAATTAAATGAAACCAAACATTAATTTATTAAATAAATCGATTTGCTTTTGCAACAGTATTAGAAAACTTATTTCAGCCATCACTTGGAGTAGGTTGTATCGGTACTTGGTACCTAAACTTTCTTTCTCCCTCTTTTTTTTTTCCCTTCTGATTTGTGTGAAGAGTCATGTGGAGGGATCTAATTTTTGGAGTGAAATTATAGGTCTACAGATGTTTTCAAGATGTTTCCCTGTCAGTAGCAGATTATCCCCTGTAGCAAAATCTCATTAAAGTGCAATTTACAGAGCTTTGCTGCTGTTGCCATTTACCAAAATTAAAGGCATTAATTTTTCAAAGTTCACCAGAAGTCTTCACATAAATGATGTAGCGGTTTGGGATACCAATTAACACAAGTGATATTTGCAGAATTGACCCACATTAGTTGTACAAACGCTGAAAGGGTAAAAGGAAAGAAAGGGATTGGGAGGGTGGACGATGGTATTGCAGATGTACTCGTGGAACATGAGACACGTTGTAAAGAAGTGTTGAAATAAAACAAGGATGGCATGCTGGGAGGAATGTCAAAAGAGAATGCTGATGTTTTTGTAACAAACCCATAACTGTTGCATATGCAGCTATGATAACCAGACCCAAGATCATAACAGACATCCAACGAGCCCTTAAATTTTTCTTTGAGGCAACTAAAGACAATAATGCACATAAAACTTTGCTGAATAGTTTTGCTTACAGCAAACATCAAGAAAATAAAATAGCAATAGCAACCGAATATAAAATTAGTTAACTGTTCACCATTCATCACCTACTGAAACCCAATAGCAAAGGGTTTATGATAAATTGCTGGTAAACGACAATTCATTTTCCTTTTAAATAATTTACTTTCCTGTCTTGGTCTCACTCCAACCCAATTCCATTAGGTTATGTGCATTGATGTAATAACCATTTCTACACAATTAAGGTGCACTCTATTTCTGAATTATTGTTTATTTTATTTTTAAAAAATGATGAACATTTGCTCTTTTCCAAGAATCGGTAGATATATAATTCAGCAATATATTAAAATTTTAAACTTGATTAATATTTTATTATGTAATTTTAATTATGACATGCAGTATACCTACTAAAACTAGTTCTTCAAATGATTGGAATCAGCCCTTTAACCGATTTATTGAATCTTCAATGACCTAATAAAATAGAAATGTTTGACACTTAGATCTTCGTGAAGCTAAATTTAGCTAATATGCTAATTTAGCTAACAAAGCTAATATCAGAAGCTTACATTTTTTCATTGCTGTTTTCTCATCTTGTTAAAATGTGTATTTTTCAATGTATTGGATGTTACCTTTAAGAAAAATAATTCTGATAGTTGTTAGATATGTGGGTTATTGCCAGAGGAAAAATGACTGGAGTAACTTCGCACTTTAGTGCAGGTGTGTTTATTAGGTGCATTAAAAATCAAACCTACAAAAATTAGCAAAAATAATGAAAAGAAAACTGTCATTATTTTCAAAATGATATCTAGCAAAAGACACAATGAAGCTCCATACTTTGTCCACTGTGAATTCCTGGCAGCCCTGATTTCTCTCTCACTGAGGGCAATGCCCTCCTTTTTATTTGCCACCAGGACAGACCACCTTTAATTACCAACAAAGTTAACTTAAGACTGCACATGAATTAGAAAACGATGCATCCCGCAATGTAGTTGCAATCATATTACAAAGAAAGCCAAAATATCTACCTTAAATACAGCATACAATAAATTTATACTCATATACACATTCCCATTTTAAAGGAATGAAATATTCCACTGAGTACAGCAGGAAAGGCACTGCAAAGGCAAACTGAGCGCATCAACGCTGTTTAGGACTCATTATGAGAATATACCGAGGAAGACAATGAAGTGTGTACACTCAGTACAACGACAGCAAAGTGACAAGGCAACGTTTGTGCTTGTGTAAATGAGCGTGTGTAAGGAGTATATTTACCGAGTTAATTCCGTCACATTTTTCTTTTTCTTTGTTTGATTAAGATCAAGGCAGATTGGATTAGCTAAGATCTTATTGAATAACAGATGCCGGCGTGAGACAAATCAGCATATTCATTTTTCTATTTTTTAATGTTGTTTGTATTCTAAACTGGATGTTCTCACATCTCTCCACAAAGGTTTCCATTTGGCAGAAGTTTTGAGCACCTCATTAATTTGTATATCTACTATTTCCACATATCTCAGCAACTGTACTTCCAGTGCTATCCTGACAATGGATAAAGAGCTCTCTATTCTTTCATCTATGCTACTGATGAGTATGATAAAACTCTCTGGAGAAAGACATAATATCTTACCCATTGTAGTTCACCTCTTGCAACAAACTGCTGGAGTATCCCAGCACGTCAAGCAGCATTGGCAGGAGGAAAGGAATTGTTAATGTTTCTGGTATCCTCAATGATGCATTATTATCTACTCAACAAGGATTTCAACTCAACCATTCCTTAATAATATCACTGATCTTTTATTCCAATACTATTGCCATGTTGTAAAATTCCATTAGTATTCAAGAAACTAACTCCTATATTTTAAGTGGGCTCGGCATCTGAACATCCACAATCCTTTTTGATGCCAAAAATTACAAAGTCTCATAACATCTCACGTTAAGAAATGTCTGTTCACTCATTACTCAGCCACGACTACTTCTTCTAGTCTCCCCAGCCAAGAGAAAGACTCCTCCCTGCATCTACCTTGTCAAACTTTTTCAAGAATTTAATCTGTTTCAAAGAAATTGTATATTGCCAAGATTTAGAAAATAATGTCAAATCTACTTAATCTCTTTGCACAGTTGCCACTGTCCCAGGAATCAGTCAGTGACTTCCTTAGGCAAGTGCATTTACATAGCAAATGGATGGCACCCTTGCTCTGCTTAAACATGTTTTCCTTTCAAAGTGAATATCACATTGGTTTACCACAAAAAATAACTTGGCCTAAAATCCAGTATGAAGCAGCATTAGGGTGGTTTGTCTACAGAAATAAATGCTGAAACAGAGCTGGCATAATTCATTATGGACATCATTCAGCACAGCTCCTGATACTGCAGTGCCACAGTCAGTGAAGGGAGCTGGCCCTTAAAGGCACATGACCCACGGCAGCCTTGTGGCTGTAGCACGTACCGTGGCTGCCATTAGGAAAATAGAAGCCGCAGGAGAAATTGATACAGCTCCAACATTCAGTCAAGGAAACATGCAACACTTGATCAATAGCTTACACAGCAGGAGAGAGGTCCTGTGTGCCAGGAGACCCTATCCAACAGGAAATGTTCACAGTAGTCTTCCCTAGGAATGAGAATCTTTTTTGGATTCTTTGTTACTTTCTGAACTTCTTTTATATATATGTTTCAGAAAGCCTTCTTTAAAAAGCTTGACACTGTCATACAATCTTTCTTCAAATATCTATCTATTTTTCATTCAGTTTACAACTAGTGTGAGGATGATAATTCACCAGCCCACAGGGACTGGACCACATGGGGCCCCCTGTAAAACGCATTATAGGCACAGAAAAATTGCATACAGCTGGCAAACCATTTTTATTTCAGTGTGGGATTCTGTGATTTTTTTTCTGAGTGCAGTATGCAAACATTTTACGGGTGTCTTTTGCATTTTACTGTGCAATTGTGTTTTATGGATTTCATAAGATTGAGGGTGGAGAAGGGTTGTTGAATTAATGGAGGAATTCATGAATGCATTCACCAGATTGGGGCCCTGAGAGTAGTTAAACTGGCTTTGTATAGTGCAAAACAATTGAAAAATAAATTATAATCCTGTTTCCCTCTATCAACGTCATCAAAATGCAAGGGATCGTCCACTTTGAATGACTATTCTAATGTTTTAACCAAACTAACTTGAATTCTCTGGAGTGAATCAAGCTGACTGCTGGAAAAACTCCAAAGGAAGCTGCCAGGGTTCGGCCACTTGTGGACAAGTATATCCTGGACTGATGCATTGTGCATCTCTCATTCTGCACCATTGCCAGACTTCATGAGGATTCCCATGACAAAGCTCGAATGTTGTGAGATTTCCTAGAACTTTACAGCCAGACCCAGTGTAAGAATGGAAATCCAAAGCTTTAGAGTTGTAATTCCCGATGAGACCTGAAAGAAAATAGCATGTTCAATTACTTGTATTTTAAACAGGAGAAAGTTTGCAGATGCCTGAAATCCAGTGCAACACATACAATGTGCTGGAGGAACTCAGCAAGACAGGCAGCATCTATAGAAATGAATAAAGGTGGGAGGAGAAGAGAAGCTGTGCACCGTGCGTGCGCAGCCCTCCGATGAAAAATTATATTGTATCTGTTAAATAGGGGCCGTGGACAATTCTGATTTGGTGAAGATGGACGTGAAAGCACAGTGGAACATCTGGAAAAATTTCTGAAACGCTCCTTCACTGCTGTCGTTACTGTGTGGTCGAGAATCTTTCGGAGGGTAGGCCTCAAAATCCCCGGCTTTGCCTGCTGTTGGGGACCGAGAAAGAGGTTGAATTGTTCGGATAGTGATGGCGCTCAGTACTCGGTGTCGGAGAGCTGATCAGAGCTCGAAGTTTTCGGATGACTCAGAGTTGGACTGTGGTCGGGTATGGCAGGGAGAGTTTTTCTTCTTTCTCTCCGTCTGCGTGAGATGTGGGACATTTGAGTGACTTCGAACTTTTACTGTGCTCATGGACTTCTTCATCAAGTTATGGTATTGTTGCACTGTTGTAACTATATGTTATAATGATGTGATTTTGTTAGTTTTTTTTTCAGTCTTGGTCTGTCCTGTGTTTTGTGATATCACACCGGAGGAAATATTGTATCATTTCTTAATGCATGCATTCCTAAATGACAATAAAAGAGGACTGCATGTCTTCATAAGCTAAGAGTCGATGTTTTGGGCTGAGACCCATCTTCAGGACTGAAAAGGCAGGCAGAAGATGCTGGAATAAAAAGGTGGGGGGAGGAGAAGGAGGCTAGTTAGAAGGTGATAGGGGAAACCAGGTGGGAGGGAAAGGTAAAGGGCAGGAGAAGAAGGAATATGATTGGTGAAGATAGTGGACCATAGGAGGAAGGGAATGAAGAGGGGATGCGGGGGAAGTGATAGGCAGGTGAGAAGAGGTAAAAAGCCAAAGTGGGAATAGAGGAAAAGGGGAGGGGGGGATTTTTTTTACTGAAATGAGAAATCGATATTCATGCCATCAGGTTGGAGGTTACCCAGCGGGAATATAAGTTGTTCTTCCTCCACCCTGAGGGTAACCTCATCTTGGCACAAGAGGAGGTTATGGACCGACATGTCAGAATAGGAATGGGAGTGGGAAGTAAAATGTTTGGCCACTGTGAAGCTCCTCTTTTGGCAGGTGGAGGGGAGGTGCTTGACAAAGCAGTTCCCTGATTTATGTTGGGTCTTACCAGTTTAGAGGAGGCTGCATCAGAGGCACTGGACACAATAGATGACTCCGCAGGTTCACAGGTGATTTATATTTCTCTTGTTCTATTTTAATGCTTACATTAATATATTCGTATTTTAGTGTGCTTAAATGTTTTCAATTATTTTCTAAAGTAATTCAAGCAAACCTAAAATATTAATAGTCCCTTTGTGAGAAATTTAAAAATTATTACAAAGCCTCCCCAGGGCCTGATTGAGTTCACTCTTGAACTTTGTGGGATGCCAGAGAGGAAGCTGTGGAGATATTTGCTTCATCTTGGGCAGGAAATGCAGGAGCCATAGGTCTCACATCTCCAGGCTCAGGAACAATTATTATCCTTCAATGACTGGTCTCCTGAACCAGTATGGGTAACTTAACTCAACAATGAACTGACTTCACAGCCCTTAGTCTCAGTTTCAAGAACTGTAAAGTGCCAAAGGTCCAATTGCCTTTACAAGAGACCAGAGGAGGTTCACGAGGATGGTTCCGGGAATGAAGGGGTTAAAAATGAGGAACATCTGGCAGCTTTGGGCCTGTACTCACTTGAATTTAGAAGAATGTGAGGGGGATCTCATTGAAACTTACCGACTGTTGAAAGGACCAGATAGGGTGGATGTGGAGAGGATGTTTCCTGTGATGGGGTACCAGAGCTGTAGGGCACAACCTCAAAATTGAGGGGTGACCTTTTAGAACAGAGGTAAGGCGGACTTTTTTTTAGCCAGAGAGTAGTGAATCAGTGGAATGCTCTGCCACAGACTGCAGTAGAGTCCAAGTCTGTGGGTATATTTAAAGTGGAAGTTGATAGTTTTCCTGATTGGTCAGGGCATCAAAGGATATGGTGTGAAGGCAGGTGCATGGGGTTGTGTGGGATCTGGGATCAGACTTGATGATGAGATACAATGGCAGAGCAGACTCGATGGGTTGAATACCCTATTTCTGCTCCCATGTCTTATGGTCTTATGTACTCTACTGTTCATGTTCTTCATATTATTTATTTACTTTTTTAAATTATTTGTACAATTTGTCTTTTGCATATTGTTTGCCAGTCTTTGTTAATTATAGTTTTTCATAACTTCTATTGAATTTCATTTTCTGGTACATGCCACCAAGAAAATGATTCTCAAGGTAGTATATAGTGACATGTAAGCACTTTGATAGTGAATTTACTTTGAACTTTGAACTTTCATCGTTAGCTACCGATGAAGTTCCTGAAGACTGGGAGGTGGCTACTCCCAGTCATTCTGTTACTTCAGAAGAGTAAGAATCAAAAGGCAGGAAGTTGCAGGCTAGTTACCCTGATATCAGTGGTGGGGAAGGTAATGGGGGGAATTATGCGGGACTGGATCTATCAGATAGACCAAGTCTGACTAAAAGGAGTCAGCTTGGCTTTGTGAATGAGAAGACATGTTTTGTTGAATCTGTTAAGAGCACTTTGAAGAGGAAACCAAAAAGAGTAGATGAGGGGAAGGGTGTGGATGTTGTCTATTTGGACTTGTAGCAAGGCCTTTGACGAGATCCTGCAGGGTAGGCTGATCTGGAAATTTTCCCTGTTGGAACGCTTCGTGGAAATAACAGGCAGGATGGACAAAGGAGAGTAAGTGAATGATGTTTACTTCGATTTTCAGAAGGCCTTTGACAAGGTGTTGCAGATGAGGCTGCTTAACAAGATAGGAGCCCATGGTATTACATGTTGTAACCTGGCTTCCAACCCGAGGGATAGCAGATTTACTCTGATTGGCGGGGGGGAATGAAATGGGCTTTACTGGTTGGTGGATGGTGGCGAGTGGTGTTCCACAGGGGAAGGTGTTGGGACTACTTGATTTCACATTATATGTCAATAATTTGTATGATGGAAAGATGCATCCAAATTCGCGGATGATACAGTGGTAGATGTAGGGGCAGGTAGTGTTGAGAAAGCAGGGAGACTGCAGGACTTACAAATTAGGAGACTGGGCAAAGAAGTGGCAGATGAAATACTGTGCAGGGAAGTGTATGGTCATGCACTTTGGTAGAAGGAATAAATATATAAAGAATTAACATTAATTTCGAGAGGACGAGAATATAAAAGCAAGAATGTAATGGTACAGCTTTAAAAGTAATGATCAGGCCACATTAAAAAGTTCAAAAGGAATGTGTCACCATATACAACTCCGAGATTCACTTTCTTGCAGGCAATCACGGTATATACGGGGAACACAATAGAATCAATAAAAGACCACAGCCAACAGGACAGACAGCAGCCAGTGTGCAAACAACAACAAAATGTGGCAAATACAAAATGGAATAAATAATAATATATAAACAAGTAATAAATATCAAGAACATGAAGTGACGAGCCATTGAAAATGAGCCCATAGATTGTGGAACAGTTCAGTGATGAGTGAGTGAAGTTAAGCTAAGTTATCTGCTGTGGTTCAAAGCTTGTAATAACTATTCCTGAACGTGGTGGTGTGGATCCTGTGGCTGCTGTACCCTCTTCCTGATAGCAGCAGTGAGAAGAGAGCATGGCCTGGAGGGATGCTGCTTTCCAGTGACAATGCCTCACACGGATGTGCCCAGTGGTGGGGAGGGCACTTGGAATATTGTGAAAAGCTTTGGGCCTGTTATCGAAGAAAGAATGTGCTGGCCTTGGAAAGAGTGCACAGGAGGTTCATGAAAATGATCCAGGGAATGATAGGGTTAACGTATGAGGACAGTTTGATGTCTCTGGGCCTGTACTTATTGGAGTTTAGAAGACTGGTGGGGAGGGGGTGGGAGGTGGTGGATCTCAATGAAACCAATTGAATATTGTAAAGCTCAGAAAGATTGGATGATAGCCTGGAAGGAGTGGATGTAGAGAGGATGTTTCCTGCAGTGAGGGAGTCTAGGACCAGAGGGCATAGCCTCAGAATAGAGGGACATCCTTTTAGAAGGACAAGGAGGAACCTCTTTAGCCAATGTGCGGTGAGTGCGGTGCCAGATGTTGTAGTGTGTGAAGGAAGAGAAGTGGGTTCAGTTACTATTACAAGGGAGAAGATGCTCAAGAAGCTGAAAGGCTAAAGGTACAACATGGTACAACAAGGCTAAAGATGAATTCCACCCTAGGGTTCTGAAAGAGGTAGTTGTCGAGATTGTGGAGGCAATAGCAATGATCTTTCAAAAATCATTGGGCTCTGGCATGGTGCCAGAGGTCTGGAAAATTGCAAATGTTATTCTACTCTTTAAGAAAGGAGGATGGCAGCAGAAAGGAGATTATAGACCAGTTAGCCTGACCTCAGTGATTTGGAAGACGTTGGAATCAATTGTTAAGGATGAAGTTATGGAGTACTTAGTTTCACAGGTCAAGATAGTACGAAGTCAGTACGGTTTCCTTAAGGGATAATCTCACCTGATGAACCCATTGGACTTTCAGAAGGCATTTGAAAGATGCCACGCATGATGCTGCTTACCAAGTTAAGAATCCATGGTATTACAGGAAAATTACTGGCATGGTTAGAGCATTGGTTGATTGGTAGGGGGAAATGAGTGGGAATAAAATGATCCTTGTCTGGTTGGCTGCCAATGACTAATGGTGTTCCACAAGGGTTGGTGTTGGGACTGCTTATTTTATGTTGTATATCAATGATTTAAATGATGGAATAGATAGCTTTGTTACCAAGGCCTGAACAGATTAGATATGGCAAAGTTATTTCCCATGGTAGAGGATTCTAGGACAAGAGAACACAACTTCAGGATTGAAGGACGTCCATTTAGAACTGAGATGCGGAGAAATTACTTTAGTCGGAGCGTGGTAAATCTGTAGAATTTGTTGCCTTGAGCAGCTGTGGAGGTCAAGTCATTGGGTGTATTTAAGGCAGAGATAGATAGGTTCTTGGTTAGTCAGGGCATCAAAGGGTATGGGGTGAAAGCAGGGGAGTGGGGATGACTGGAAGAAGTGGATCAGCCCATGATTGAATGGCAGAACAGACTCGATGGACCGAATGGCCTACTTCTGCTCCTATATCTTATGGTTTTATGATACAAAGATTGGTGGAGGGGCAGGTGGTGTTGAGAAAACAGGTAGGCTGCAGAAGGTCGTAGACAGTATTGGAGAATGGGCAAGAAATTGGCAAATGAAATATAATGCTGGAAAATGCATGGTCGTGCACTTTGGTATGAGAAATAAATGTGCATTCTATTTAATAAACGAAGAGGAAATCCAAAAATCAGATGCAAGTAGACTTTGGAATCCTTCAGCAGAACACCGTAAGGGTTAACTTGCAGGTTGAGTCGGTGGTGAGGAACGCAAATGCAACATTAGTATTCATTTCAAGAGGACTGGAATACAAGGGCAGGGATGTGATGCTGAGGCTTTTTAAGGCACTAGTGAGGCCTCACCTTGAGTATTTTGACCAGCTTTGGTCTCCTCATCTCAGAAAAGATGTGCTTGCTTTGGAGAGGGTCCAGAGGCGGTTCACAAGGATAATTCCTGGAATGAAAGGATTATCAGATGAGGAACATTTGATGGCTCTGTACTCGCTGGGATTTAGAAAGATGAAGGGGGATCTCATTGAAACCTTTTGAATGTTGAAAGGCCTAGATAAATTAGATGCGGAAAGAATGTTTCCCATGGTGGGAAAGTCTAGGACAAGTGGACACAGCCTCAGGATAGAGGGGCGTCCATTTAAAACAGAGATGCGGATAAATTTCTTTCATCAGACATTGGTGAATTTGTGGGATCTGTTACCACATGTATCTGTGGAGGCCATGTCGTTGGGTGTATTTAAGGCAGAGATTGATAGGTTCTTGATTGGACATGGCATTAAAGATTACAGTGAGAAGACTGAGGAATGGGGTTGAGGAGGGGGAAAAAGAATCAGCCATGATTGAATTATGAAGCAGACTCGATGGGCCAAATAACCTAATTCTGCTCCTATGTCTTATGGTCTTGTGGTCTTATGGAATCTGCAGAATTCATCACCACAGATGGCTGTAGAGGCTAATTCACTGGGTATATTTAAAGCTAATGTTGGTAGTTTCTTGATTATTAAGGATGTCAGAGGTTATGAGGAGAAGATTGCAGAATGGGGTTTTGAGAGAAAATAATTTTATTTATTTACCTATATGGTTTTGTACAGGCTTTTCCTGCCCTTTGTGTCACCCATCAACCCCTGACGAACCCAATTAACTATAACCTAATCATGGGACAATTAACGAAGTCCAATTAACCTATCCAATATGTCTTTGGACTGTAGTCAGAAATGGGGGGAGCTGGAGAAAACCCATGCATTGCACAGGGAGGATGTATAGAGACTTCTTACAGAGCAGTGTTGGAATTGAACTCTGAACTCCGAAACACCCCAAGCTGTAATAGCCTCGCGCTAACCACTGTGCTGCAGACATGATGGAATGGCAAAGCAGGTTCAAAATTTCAAAGTACATTTATTATCAAAGTATGTATACAGAATTTAACTCATTCCACAGGGAGCCATGAAATAAAGAAACACCATGGAACCCACTCAATAAAACATCAAACATTCAACACGCGAAAAGAAACAAATTGCGCAAATGGCAAGAAGTGAGTGAAAAACACATAGGATATCAAACATCAAACCAGGAGTCCATAAGTATATGCACCATGAACCTCAAAATCGCCAAAGTCCAGTCCACAGCCTCGCTGATCAATCCTTGCAGCGTGCATCCTAAGCTGCCAGAACTTCCCTCCGACAGCAGCTAACGAGAGGGAGAGGATGACTGGTCAAATGCAGGCAGACAGCGCTGAACGCTCACTTGTCCTACCCTCTTGCCCTTGTCTTTCTTTTTTAATCCTTTTATTAATTTTCAAGTTCATAAACATAATAACAATCGTGATACAAAGAGATTGGAATTATCTTATTGTTAATAAACATATACAAAAAAGGACTACAAATAGTACAAGTGTAATGGACTTCCAAACTCTTGATGCAGTTAATCACGGAGAAAAAATAAATAAAAAGAAAAGGATATTGGAAAAAGAAACTCCCAAAAAACAGAAAAAAAACTAAAAAAAAAGAACTAATGACTAAACTCAAAAAAAAAGCAACAGAACAAAACAAGGCTGAACCAATATATTAGCTCGAATACATTCATTTATGTCATCAACTCCGCTCCTCTATTCACATATTCTAAGTTAATCAAAAGGATTCGGAAAAGGTCAAGCTACATCATATGAAAATGTTGAATAAATGGCTTCCAAGTCTCTTCAAATTTAACCGAAGGAACAAAAATGACACTTCGATTTTTTCTAAATTTAAACATGATATAGTTTGCCCTTGTCAACTTCAACCTTGCTTGACACCTCAGAGAAGTAATGGAGTCGATCATGGGCTTGCGCCCCCATCTCCAGGCCGCACATTCTGCTCCAAGCCTCACTGATCTCCTTTGGAGACAACAATGCACCAGATTGCTCAATCGGCCCAAAAACACACAATCAAAATGTAACTCCTCATTGCATGCAGCTTTGTGGTAGAATTTGCAAGAAGAAGAAGAAGTAAGAGTTGTAGTTTTGTGAACTGTCTGCAGGATGTCGCTGTTGGTCACGTTGTTCTTTGGTGCTGTCTTGCTGCCTTCTCCCCATAACCTTTGACGTGTTTGATAATCAAGAATTTATCAACATCTGCTTTAAAGCTACCTGAAAAATTTGATGGTCTGAATGGCCTAATTCTGCACTAATGCCTTATGTTGTGATGGCTCTGTCACTTCTCCCATGCAACATCAAGCAGGGATTTGGATGTCAATTTGTCTTGGGGAGCCATGGTTGTTTCTTTTTGGTTTATCTGCTCCTCTCCATTCTCCTCCCCTGCTTCCTAATTTGGTGCCATGGATCTGCTGTAGTGTTCTACTAGGAATCCAATTGACGCAAAAATGAACTGAATCCATAGCACTGCCAAAATGTGTGAGTTCTTCTATAGCTTAATATTTTACATTACCATGTGTATGGGAAATCAGTGAAGCCTTTAATTTTTTAAAATTGAATCGGGGGTGATTCCACAAGTGGCTTGGCATGTGACGATAATTTGATTTCTTACAATTTTGAGGTTTATGTCTCCCACAGCTTGTTTCTATGTCAAGGCATCATACAAACAAAATGTTTTTCATGACTTGTATGACACCTGAGCCATTGGAAAATGATACTCAGACTTGTAAACCATCAGCTATAATTTGGTCCCACTGCTAAAGTTAAAGGTGGCATAGGTATAAGATGATGCACATTCTGCAATAGATTATAGATAATTTTATCATAATCATTAAATCACAGAATCATAGAAATATACAGAACAGAAATATAACCTTTTTGTCTACCTTGTCTATGCTGTCAATGATGTGTATCTATGCTAATCCCTGTTGTCTGGATCATGCCCATATCCTCTTCCCCCATTACCTTTCATACGTATATAAATGCCTCTCCAAACTTGTTCATCTGTCATTTACACTCTTCACCTACCAAATGAAGTACTTGAGGAGTATATGAAATGGAAGAGAATACTTTTAGGAGGGAAATCAGAAGGGTTAAAAGAAAGTATAAGGTGGCTAATGACATTATGCAGCAGGATCTGGATCAGGTGGAAAAATGGGCTAAAATCAATAGATGGAATTAATGAAGAGAGAATGGTGTGATAGGCAGGTGAGGAGAAGAGAAGAGGCCTATCACATCCCCCTGGTGACCCTCCTCCTTCCTTTTCATGCATGGTCCACTCTCCTCTCCTATCAGCTCCATCCTTCACAATTCATCCTCCCTCTGCTTTACCAATCACCTGCCAGCTTGTACTCCTTCCCTTCCCCTCCCCTTCTTATTCTGGCTTCTTCCCCCTTTCTTTCCAGTCCTGATGAAGGGTCTTGTCCCCAAAATGTTGACTCTTTATTCTGTTCTACAGAAACTGGCTGACCTGCCGAGTTCCTCCAGCATTTTGTCTGTGTTCCTCTGGATTTCTAGCATCTGCAGAAATGTGGTGCTGACCTACATGGAAGGGAATGGGCAAATGACTGGGAGAGAGGATTGATATAGAATGGTGCCTACTGATCGAATTAAATGTTGGATCAAATGGCCTTTTCCAATGCTGTATGATTCTGTGACTCCGGAATGAATTGAATTATCTTTCACTTCATTTTGTCTTCGGAATGAGTTTCTGCAGGACATAATTATAAAATGCTCAGTAACAAAATACTTTCAAAGCAAGAACTTCTGTAATGAACAAGAGTTTAAGCAAAATGTTTAATAATGATCCTGTGTCTTATTAACATTTTCTACTGTGATTTCATCCACTTCGGGTCTAATTCTTTGAAAATAATTCTAAACTAAATAAAAAAGAGGGTTATCACATATTTCATTATCTAGAAATATTATTCCATCTTAAGACCACCTTTCCTCATTTAACTGAATATCAATTTTGGGTTATGCATTAAAAATAAAACTATCAGGTTTCATGTTCTTAATTCACATTCTATTCATTTTGCGTTACTTGGTCCTTTTAATCATTGCTCTGCTTGCATGAATAATAAACTCATAAGGAGTAATGAAATGTGGTTTATGGTAAATATGATGTTCTCAAATAACTAGTAAACTATATCTGCATTCTTGGCCAGTCAGAAGTAGTGGGCAATGTTGAGATTCTCCATGGACTAAGAGATGATTGAGCACATCTACATGAAACACTGTTGTAGGAAAGCAACATCTATCATTAGATGCCCTCTTCCTTCAGTTAGTCCTGACGAAGGGTCTCGGCCTGAAACGTCGACTGCGCCTCTTCCTATAGATGCTGCCTGGCCTGCTGCGTTCACCAGCAACTTTGATGTGTGTTGCTTGAATTTCCAGCATCTGCAGAATTCCTGTTGTTTGCATCTATCATTAGAGATCCCCACCACCCAGATCATGCCCTCTTCTCGCTGCTGCCATCAGGTAGAAGGAACAAGAGCTTCAGGACTCACACCACCAAGTTCAAGAATGGTTACTACCCCCTCAACCACCAAGCTCTTGAATTGAAGGGGATAACTTCATTCACTTGTTTCATCTTTGAAATGTTCCTAAAACCAACGATCTCACTTTAAGAGCTCTTTATCTCATTAACTCATGTTCTCATTTTCTATTGTTACTTATTTATATTTTCATTTGCACAGTTTTTTGTCTTTTGCATTCCGGCTGACCTTCCATTGATCCTGTTATAGTTATTATTCTATAGATTTGTTGTGTATGCCCACAAGAAAATGAATCTTGGAGTTGTATTTGGTGACATATGTCTTTCCTTTCGCGTGTTACGCCACTGGCATTTAGGGCAGCAATGAAGGTCTTCCATCTCTGGCAGCGTTAATGACTTTCTTCATTGTGTCAGCAGTTTCCTCTCAATTTACTGTCAGTCATGCAAGTCCTGGGTGGAGGCTCAGGAATACACCCAGGTGTAGAAGGATTCTTTGTTGCTGATTCTGTAACTATTTTGTTTGACCAGTCAGGGTTGTTAGTCCTGAGCTGAACCCCTGAACCTGGAGGACCGGTGGACCACTTTTTGTCTGGCTTCAACCCTTTGACCTGTTTGGCATGTGTGACCCTACCAAGAGCCAAAGCACAAAGCCCTGACTTCAGCCAACATTGCTGTCAGGGTGACTGAGGCACAGAAGCCTCCTAAATGGTTTTATGAGTCACACAAGCCTCCTAAAGATTGTGGTCCTCTTGGAGGTGACATATGCAGTACGTACTTTGATAATAAATTTACTTTGAACTTTGAAATTATTTGACATGTGAGTTCGACAGACATTGTATATATGGCTCCAGGGAACCATTCCCATTCCATTCACTTCACCTTCTAGAAGATGACAAACATATTTCAAAATTTTATCAGGGACATTCAAAGAAAGTTGGAATTCAACCGAGTTTGAGTTTCTGAACCAGAACAAAGCACGGCTGCAACTTATCACAAACTAACAAGGAAAATATATTTTATGCTCAAGAATTGTCATATCAAAAAATTACTTTTATTTAAAAACAGCTCTTGCTTCTGTTTGACTGTTCACCTAGCACATCACAAGTCTGAAAAATATAAGCAGACTTCAAAAGAAAGCTTATCATTTGGATTTCTATCTATTTTTAAACCTGACTGCTGCTGTAGAAAATTCATGATCTTTAAAATATTGCTTTTTAATGCTGGCTGGGATGTTTAGGGTGAGGCACGTAAAGAGTTTGATCATTCAGGAAAGAAGTCAGAGCTCAGTTCTCCAAGTCCTGAGTAATGAATGCATGGAATTCTTTCCCAAAGAACCTGATTATGATCAACAAATAAATTGCAAAAACTTCAGCGATCAAATTCAACCTTTGCAGTTGTGTTGAAAAGTGGTCCATATGTCAGAAAACATGAGAGAGTCTGAGCTGCTCTGAAGCAGGATGAAATCATTGAAAATGTGAAGTGTTGTAGCATAAATATGTCAGTTGAACATAAATGAAGTATTAAACACAGAGGAATATGGTGTTATTTACTTAAGGTATTTGGACTGAAACATGTTTGATGGTGCCTATAGTGCTTTTCTCCCCCTTGTGTCCTAACCCATTTGGGTACATAATGGTAAGATGTGGATTTTATTTTCCATATTTCTCAGAGGAAATGTCAAATTGAGAAAAGGCAAAAAGGCATTGCTGGATGTGTGGGGGGGGGGCGGGGGGAAGGAAAATCAAAATCTGAAGTAATCTGAAGTAGTTATATGTCTGATACAAAGCCACATCCCTACAAGTAAACTGTATGATATTTTATTTGTGGAATGGAGTATTGAAAGGCCTTGAAGAGGAGATGAGTGGTGCTAAGTTTAAAACCCAATATAAACAAGCATTGTTGAGTGTGGTGTATTGAGATTTAAGTTCCAGTTTTGGCTTCTAGTTGTCAAACACTATATACAACATTGTCACTAGAAAAATAATAGTGTTAAGTATAGACAAATGTAATATTGGCTCACTCTGGAGTGGATAATCTGTTATCCAGATGATAATGATGACACCTGTTAATAAATCAGTTCATCAGTTCCATTGCAGCTGTTGGTTAGTTGTGGTTTTTCTCATAGTGATATAGGAAAGTACAGAACAAAGACTGATGATCAAGCTAGTACTCACTACAAAAGTAATAAATTTGTTTTAGGATTTTACTCAATGAAATTTCTAGCAACTAAATGCAATGACTTAACAATTCAATTTCGATTTAATCTACATACACCCAGCCCCTTCCCTGTACTTACTAGACTCCAATAGCTTTTGGTATTACAGTTTGCAGATATTTCAACCCTAGGTAAAAGATAGTAGCTGCCTCTCATAATGTTATACAGCTCTTATCAAATCTCCCCTCAGGCTCTGCTATATGTTAAGAAGGCCTTGAAATTCTCCTTAATCCTACGTGTCAATGACTTTTTCATGACCCCACCTGACTTTCCTAATTTCTTTCTAGAATTTTTAAAATCTGGCTTCTTTATGATCCTCAAAGGCCCTGTTTGATTTTAGTTTCCTAAACCTTACATACATTTACTTTGCCTTTTTGACTAAATTCACCACCTTTTCTGATCCCTTACTTTGCCAACTTTGTCCTATCCTCCTACTGAAACATACCTTTCCAATACACTGTGCAGTTGGTATCTAATGGCCTACTCCTGCACCTATTTTCTATGTTTCTATGTTTCTTTGTAAACACCCTCCACATGTCAGATCTGGACTTGTCCAAAAACAGCTATTCCTAATCCACTTTCCCTAGTTCCTGCCTAATGCTCTTGTAATTTACCCTATTCCAATTTAATACTCTCCCACAAGGTCCCAACTTGTCCTTATCTATAGCTATCTTAAAACTTGAGTTGTGATCACCATTCTCTAACTGCTCCTGCCACTGGAACTGCGATTTCCCCTTCATCTCCTGGCCAAGCTGATTGCGAACTTGAGATCCAGAATGGCTCCTCCTCTTGTTGGACTATCTACCATATTGATTTGAGAAACTCTACTGGATGTCCCTAACTAACTCTAAAGCTCTTGCACTAATGAGTCTATATTAAGGAAGCTGCTCACGACAACAACCTTGTTGATTTCCCACATTTCCTTAATCTGCTTGCATATTCTTTCTTCAATGCCCAGAAGCAATTGAAGGGTCTGTTGTTTAATTCTATCACAGTGATTGTACCTTTCTTATTTTTTAATTCTACCCATATGAACTCAGTGGATGAGCCCTCCATTATGTCCCCTCTGAGTGTAGATATTGTTTCTGAGGCTGTAACTTCCCCCTCCCCACTCCTTTTACCTCCTTTTACCTCCTTTTCTATCCTTTCTAAAACATTGAACTGCTGGAACATTAAGCATCCACTCCTGTCCCTCTCTCAATTAAGTCTCTGTATGGCCAGAGTATTGGCCACAGAGCCAAGTATTGATCGATGCTCTGAGATCAATTATAATCTTTGTTCAAAATGATGAATTTCATATCATATAAATCAGCAATGATAAATTTGATTCTAAATTTTTGACGAATATTTGGTCTCCGTTTCAAATAGATATATATCAATTTTTTAAAAGAAAATCTCCCTGCATTTATTGGGAGTTTAATGCAATTTGACCAATTCCTGTAACTCTCTGGACATTGAACTCGCATTGTGGAGAAGGAGTATGTGGGGAACATACTAAGTAATGAATTCATATATCAGCAGTGCACAGAAACTCTACATAAGGGATGGAAAGAGCGAATCACTCAGACATAATGTCAGCCACTACCTGCCTCTCCATGGAAGTGTCTGCTGTTCACACTGGTCTCATTAGCCACCTCATAACCCACAAAACCAGAGTGGAAATGAGATCCTCAATTCCAATGGACAGTCCAAGAAGAAGAATCCATAAGTCTACCATTATTTAGGAGAAAGATTTCTCTTAGCTACCTTGCTTTGAGTTTTAATTTTCAAAATGTCTCCTGTTGGCATAAATAATCTCTATTGCATTTTAGTGTTTGTGGAATTTTCTATTTTTAATTTCAAATGTCTAGAACTTGCTGTGTGTTTTTTTATAATCTTTCCTAGTAATAATTACCCTCTCGATGCATTCCAGGGGATTTGTGAGACAAAGCCCTTTCTAAATCTGTGACCTAAATCTCTGTCAACTCTGATCTAAATAATTGATACTGGCCTGTATAATGTGTTCCTCTATTTGTTCCACCATAGGTGTTAGGTTAATGGGCTATAATTTTCAAGTTCATTTCTCATGACTTTTCTGAATATCTACAATTATGAATTATTCATGTGCTTAACATACTTATAATACCTTGCATTATTTTGCCTTGTATAAGATAATATAATCAGTAATTGATACTGCTACATCATTAAAAAAATATGTTCTTAGGATACGGGGGTCATTGCAATTTATTGCCCCCTGGACAACAGATTGGATTGGAAAATCACTCACCAGGAAATGGCTTCTGAGTGTGGCATAGTGGCGTAGCGTAGCAGTTAGTTCATAGCTTTACGGCGCCAACTGTATGATTGGGGGTTCGATTCTCGCTGCTGTCTGTGAGGAGTTTGTACATTTTCCCTGTGGTGCATGGGTTTCCTCCGAGTGTTCCAATTTCCCCTTCCGTTCTAAAGGTCTACAGTTAGGTTCGTGAGATATGGGTAAGCTGTGTCTGCGTCAGAAGCATGGCCAAACTTGCAGGCTGCCCAGCACAATTTGATCTGACATAAATGATGCATTTCACTGTATGCTTCGATGTTTTGACGTGAATGTGACAAACAAAGGTAATCTTTATCTTTATTTTGCTTTCTTCTCAACAACTCTTGGATCTGTACTTCTGTGATTTGAAGCTTTGTCAGATTAAGTGCTTACGTTTGAAAGGAATCATTTCCCTATACTTTGCAGCTTTTGCTTTAGCTGTATTGGAGACTGAGCTGGAGCACTGGTTTTATAGTGGCAAGCAATTTACTTTGGAGGATATTGGACTGGAAATCAACCATTTGAGAAAGAACTTTCCAGGTCATTCAAAATGATAGAAATTGTAGCTCACCTGAGGCAAAAGAAAGCGAGTGATTTGGTTCTTTAATGTGGGGTTTCTCCTGGAGAGCTGTACAGATGGTGCTCAGATTTCTATACCTGGCTCCACAGAAAAGATTATAGAGGGCAAAACACGGATTAAAAATTACCGGTTACCAGCAGCTGTTTATTCCCTTACATAATTCGCTTATGGAACACTCAAACAGTGTGGCTGTTGTTCATTTACTTCCATTCCAATTGACTTTCTTTTTCCATTCACCACAATATTTTTCACACTATTTAATTGTGAGAAGATGTGTCAACGTATGTTCTGGGCTTGGACTTGTACAATCGGGGATAAGTGAAAAATGAATGTGGTTATATAGAAGATCCTAAAGGCACATAAAGGGAATTTGGATCGGAAGGGAGCTGTGGCATATAATCAAACCAGTTAAACAATGGAATTAAAGAGCATAAATATCCATGCCAATGAAAAGATTTTTAAACACCAGTTCTTGTTCTTGAAATTTCAATAACTGGTCTCTTATGTGCACTATCAAACCAAAATATAACAGTATATCTCAAAGAGTTATGAATGTCTAGTGCAATTCTTTTGACTATAAACATATATATATAAATTCCTCAATTTCCAATTCTGTATTACATGGAAAGTGAATGTACAACTTCAAAACAATAAATTCAATAATAGAATTGAATTGCCATTGTAGTGATATATTTTCAGCATGAAAGTGATGTGTTTTGGGACACTTCACGTATACTGGCTCTCTGAACGAGTTAGCTACTTCATCTCTTTGCCTTGGCCTTTCTATTCCTTCTCTTTATTTTTCTTTTTAGAATAGAGATCTATTTTATATTATGATGCCAGTAATGCATTCCACTCTCACCACTGTCCTGTGTATGCCTTAAAAAGGAAGTATATTCTCATTGCATTATTACAGTACCACAGACCATTCAGCCCATCAAGTAGAGCAACATTCAGTCTGATTCCAGAGGCCTGTATATTACTTAACTTCAACTACTTCTGCTTTTTGAAAGCACAATCAGACCTTTTAGACTGTGCACTCCAGATCTCATAAATTCACCA
Source organism: Mobula hypostoma (assembly GCF_963921235.1). NCBI lineage: Eukaryota > Metazoa > Chordata > Chondrichthyes > Myliobatiformes > Myliobatidae > Mobula > Mobula hypostoma. The sequence goes on from NC_086100.1 coordinate 22,037,858, forward strand.
CCTAGAACATGTTACTTTACCCCATTTCTCCCTTTGCCTTTCCCGAATTACTTTAAATCTGTGTCCTCTTTGTCCTTCTCAAATGATATTTTTTTTCTCTGTTTAGTTTCAAAACCCAACAAGATTTTATTTTCCTCTATTCAGCATCAAGATTTTATTTTCCTCTATTCAGCATCAAGATTTTATTTTCCTCTATTCAGCATCTGATTTCTTAGCCATTCTTTGCTTTGGACTCTCCGTCTCTACTGAAGCCAAAGACACTGTACACTTCTTAACCTGTCCTACAAACTTCAAGGATTTACGCACTTGTACTCTCATGCCTCCTAGTTCCTGCACTTGCTTATCGGTTCACCCTCTTTATTGGACTGGAATAATGAGGGAATGACAATATATTTCTCAAGTACAGAGAGTGTTTCCTGCAGAGGAAACAGCAATTAGTTATGTCACCCTGTATCCTTCGCAGTGCCAGAGTAGCTGTGAGTCAATGAAATACTATTGCTGTGGACAACTTTGGTAGGTGATGTGCACTTTGTAGATGATACATACCAGCCAATAAACACAAGAGATTCTGCAAATGCTGGAATTCCAGAGAGACACACATACTAAATGCTGGAGGAGCTCAGCAGGTCAAACTGCATCTATGGAGAAGAATAAACAGTCAACATTTTGGGTTAAGACCTTTCATAGGGTCTCTGCCTGAAAAGTTGACCATTTATTCCCCCTCCATAGATGCAGCCTGATCTGCTGAGTGCCTCCAGTATTTAGTGTGTGTTATTCTGCAACTATAGTCTTTTCTGTATCTAGTGGTGAGAGAATGAATTTTGAGCAGAGTGAGCAGGCTGCTAACCAAATAGGTTGTATGGGTGATGTTTAATCTGTACTCTCCGTGAAAATGAAAATTATCCCCTGAAACACAAGTTTTGGAGTGGAAGGTCTTTGGTGTCAGGAGGCCAATAACTTTTCATAAGATAACCGGCCTTTCACCTATACTTACGACTTCACTATTTGTGTTGCTGGGCAAGTTTAATTATTAGGCAATATTATCAGTTATTAGACTGGAGTTCATCTCTCTGTTCCATCACTGGACCCTAACAGTGATGGGGTTTACAACCAAGTGGTGCTGGTGAAAACCAAACTTGGCATCTGCCTGCAGGTAACTGATAGGTAAGAGCTGTTTGCTAACAAAGCTCCTGTGTGGCATCTGTAGCGAAACAGCTAGAAACAATGCTTTTCCAGCTGGGCATGTTTTACGTGGGTGACATGGTAGTGTAGCAGTTAGTGTAATGATATTACAGAGGCAGCGATAATCAGTTGGGGCTCAATTCTTGCTGCTAAGGAGTTTGTACGTTCTCTCTTTGACCACATGGATTTCCTCCCACATTCCAAGGAGGGACTAATATAAGTTGTGGGCATGCTATGTTGGCCCCTGAAATATGGCAACAATTGGGGAATGCTCCTGAGCACATATTAGGACTGTCATTGATTAAGTGATACATTTTATTTTATGTTTTGATGTAAGTATGACCAATAAAGCTGATCTTCTTTAGTTTTACAGCCAAAAGAGTCTGGAACCATAGCCCTTACTATATCTAGTGCCCTTAACCATTTCTTGATAATACTTTGAATAGATGCAATTAAGTGAAGGATTTCTTCTGTGATGCCTGGGGGATCTGAGGAGGAAGGCAATTCCCCCCATTGAATTTTGTCTGCCTTATTTGCCATTTCCACAGCTTATCTACGATGATCTTTTTTTCTCCTGATGACAAATTTGAGCTTTGTGACCCATGCTGGAAATTTTATGCTGCACATTTATATTTGTCATTAATATATGTTCAAAATGGTAGAATATAAACCCCACAGAGAATATACATTTTTTTGTCAGGCCGGAAGGAGGTAGACACTCGGTTACTGAGATTTCTGCGCTTATGCAATGATCTAATCCACGTTACCACTGCCTTTTCAATAGTTTTTGATATTGCTAATCATCATTTTAAAGTTCCAGAATCATACACAATAGTAGTAGTGTAATAAATGTCAAAGCAGTTGAGTCCTACCACTTTTCACCCAGCATTCTGTTTGTGTTTGTGCTGAGATATGAACCGTCTCCCCTCCTTCTCTAGCACATACACTCAGTGGCCACTTTATTTGCGACCTCCTGTACCTAGTGAAGTGGCATTGAGTGCATGTTTGTGGTCTTCTAAAGCTGTGGCCCATCCACTTCAAGGTTCAACATGGTTATTTAAGTTAAGGTCACCTTCTTATCAATTTAAACCAGTCTGGCCATTCTCCTCTGACCTGATTCATTAACAAGGTGTTTTCGCCCAAGGAACTGCTGCTCACTGGATTTTTTTTGTTTGTTTTTTTTGCACTGTTCTCTGTAAATTCTTAAGCACTGTTGTGTGCATGGCAACCCCTGGTAATCAACAATTTCTAAAATACTCAAACCACCCTGTCTGACACCAACAATCATTCCATGGTTAAAGTCTCTTAGATCACATTTCTTCCCATTCTGATGCTTACTCTGAACAACAACTGAACCTCTTGACCATGTCCCTTTGTTTTTATGCATTGAGTTGCTGCCGCAGGATTGGCTGATTAGGTATTTGCTTTAATGAGTGGATGTACATAATAAAGACACTACTGAGTGTACACCTTGTGCTACTGGTCAGGATATTGGATTTCATTCTTCCTTTAATTCCCTCTTTCTTTCTAAAAGAACTGGCTGTTGCTGCCTGTCATCATGTTGATTCAGTTTTTCTTATTCAAGTTGAGTAACCTTATCTACTGTGTATTGCAATTCACAAAACTTCATATAGGGAAGCATAATATAGAGAACATGGCAGGAAATGGTGATGGGGGGGGTGCCATGTGGACTTGGGAGTGCGGGCAGCCCTTCGTGGTTCACTCAGCACTGTAGTTCGATGCCCTTGATGAAATCCGAGACGGTTTGATCAGGGCTTTTGGTTCTCTTTGAGTTTGTCGTCATCATCGTTGCCCTCTCCGCCATGAGAGGTGAGTGGCGCAACTTCCGGCGCATGCATAATTAATACATTAATTCATTTGCTCTTGTCTTATCAAGAATATTCCCTTAGTTGTACCTGTCCCTGAAAAGTGACTTGTTTTTCCTTCATTCCCAGTTGTGAATGAAGGCTATGGCCTCAGATTTTAACTGTTTATCTTTCCACAATTCTGAGTGACCAGTTAAGCATTTCAAGCATGTTTTATTTTATTAGAGAGTTTACATCCCTTATTTTGCTGTAGTAAATAAATAGTTTGTTACTTATACCCCAATCACAACTGGACCTCCTCAAACTGAATTTGCCAAAGTATATATTCAGACCTACATTCTGATAGTTTATACCCATAAATCTTGCACTAAAATGGAACCTGTGTGGTACCTAATGTATCTGAATGGAAAAACAAAACTCTCAAATGATGTATAGTGGATAAAGGCCGTGAGCGGCAATGGAACAAGCAATGGTGAAGTTTCAGCAAATCAGAGTATTGAATACTGAAGACGTGTCCAAGACGACAATGGCAAGATGAAAGTCCTACAATTGATGTCTTGTTAGTGACCTGTTTCTAGCTGTTTTAAAAATCTGTGAGGTTCTGGATTGCATCTTATAAACGGAGTTTGTTTGTAAGGGAGGAAACAATAATGCCCAAAATGCAAAGATGCAATCAGGGTGAATAGTGCAGGAAATAATTTTCCCACAGTTCAGCCAAGTAAGATTACCTTTGTATTTTACATCAAGTCTATACTATTTGTATCATTTTATTCTTGTATTCTTCTGTATCTTTACATTTAATCTATTAATTTAATTCCTACTAATAGGAATTAATTTAGCAGACTACAAATAAAGGTACTGTCCTTTTTATAAGTTTTGGATACTTGCTATTTTTGAGAGTAAGGAATTTTCTCCTGACTACGCCCCCCCCCCCCGCCACAAGATTTGGTTTTAGATTCCAGAAAATAGAAACATTCTCTTTTACATAAGAACTTAAGAAATAGGAGCAGGAGTAGGCCATCCAGCCCATCGAGCCTGCCCCACCAATCAATAAGATCATGGCTGATCTGTCTGTAAACTCAGCTCCATCTACCTGCCTTTTCCCCATAACCCTTAATTCCCCTACTATGTAAAAACCTATCTAAATGTATCTTAAATATATTTAGTGATGAAGCCTCAACTGCATCCCTGGGCAGAGAATTCCATCGATTCACCACTGTCTGGGAAAAACAGTTTCTCCTCATCTCTGTCCTAAATCCTCTCCCCTGAATCTTGAGGCAATGTTCACTAGTTCTAGGCTTACCTACCAATGGAAACAACTTTCCTACTTCTATCTTATCTATCCTTTCAAAATTTTGTATGTAATCCATCAAATCCTTCCATTATAATACAGACCTATTTAAATTTAACCCTCTGTTGTCTTTTCCAGACAAAATAGTGTTAGGTTTTTCAATCTTTACTGATAAGCATGACTTCTCTTTTTCAAATGCTGATTCTTGTTACCTGAGGAGTACACAGCCTCCTTATTCAGCCGAACAAAATGCAGTACCTCACAATTATCTGCAATTAAATTGCCAGTGTTTTGATATTAATTCAAGATATGTGAATTATTTAACTCCCTTTCTTGTGTGAGACCTGCAAGTGTTTGAAGTTCATAGCTTTTTCACAGTACAAATGAAAAAGCATTTTTTCATTCACCTTGTGAGAAAAGTATGTCAGATTATTCAAAGGTTTCAGAGAGAAGGCAGAATTAAGAACAGGTAAGATTTATTGTTGCCTGTAAATCTTTAGTCGCTAATTCAGTGTAGGCAGGATAATAGGTAAGGCAGTGGAATGCTCCTCCTGTGAGATTTTGGATTTCAGAGTCCCTAATTGTCTCCCTCATGACTACATCTGCGGGAAGTGCGCCCAATTTCAGCTCGTGACTGACACGGTCAAGCAACTGCATTTGGAGCTGTATGTACTCAGGACCACCTGACAGACTGACATCCTCACAGATGAAACTTTTACTGAGGTGGTCAAACCTAGGGTGCAGGCTTCCGATTGGAAATGGGTGACCACCTGGAGAAGGAAGGTGAGTGAGAAGCCAGTGCAGGGTTTCTCTGTGACCATCCCCCTCAGCAACAAGCATACCCCTTTGGATACCACTGGGGGTTGGGGGGATGACCTATCAGGGCAAAGAGGCAGCAGCCAGGCCAGTGGCATTGTGGCGGCTCAGAGACTCAGCAGGAAAGAGTAAAGTCAGGCATAGCAATAGTGATAGGAAAATCAACAATTAAGGAAACAGGAGATGCCAGGATAGTGTGTTGCCTGTCAGGTGCTAGGATCCAGGATATTTCAAAGCAGCTGCAGAATATTCTCAAGGGAGAGGGTGAGCAGCCAGTATTGGTGTATATTGACACCAATGACATATGTAGAATGGGGGAAGAGGTCCTGCACAGAGAGTATAGGGAGTTAGGAAAGAGGTTGGAGTGCAGGACGTCCAATGTAGTAATCTCTGCCTTACTCCTGGTGCCACATGCTAGTTAGAGGAGGAATAGGAGGATAGTACAGATGAGTGTGGCACTGATGGACCTTTTCAGGGGGCAGGGTTTCAATTTCTAGGATCATTAGAACCACTTCTGGGGCTGGGGTGACCTGTACAAGAAGGACGGCTTGCACCTTTACTGGAGGGAACCAATATCCTGGGCAGGAGGTTTGCTAGTGCTACTTGGGACGCTATGGAGTGGGAACCAGAGCACCAAGTCAGAAAGTGGAGTGATGGAAATGGAAGTGGATATCAAAGCCAGTTAAAAAAAAAACAGGTGGAAGCAAAGTAATAGATACGATAGTTGGAATGTTAAGGCTTGAAGTATTATGGATAAAACTGATGAACTTTGGGCATAGACCAGTACATGGAATTATGATGTTATGGCCATTAGAGAGACATGGTTGAGATTACAGGATTGGGTGCTTAATGTCACAGGGGTTTGGTGTTTTAGAAAAGATGGAGGTGGAGAGAAAAGAGGCAGTGGAGTTGCACTACTAATCAGGGACAATATTACAGCTGCACTCAGAGGGGCATAATAGAGGCCTCATTCACTGAGTCTACATGAGTAGAATTCAAGAATAGGAAGCATGTTATCACTTTGATGGGATGGTACTACAGAATCTCCCCTCTCCCCAATAGTCACTGGGATATTGAGGAAAAGATATGCAAACAGATTAAGGAAAGGTGTAAAAACAATATGGTTGTTTTCATGGGACACTTTAACATCCATAATATAAACTGGGACCTTCTTAGTGCAAAAGGTTTAGATGGGGCAGAATTTGTTGGGTGCATCCATGAGGGTTTCTTAAATCAATATGTAGATAATCCATCAAGAGGACTGATGTTGGGAAAGAGCCTGGCCAGGTGACCAACCCTTCAGTGGGTGAGCAGTTAGGGAACAGTGACCACAACTCTTTAATTTTTGAGATGGCTATAGATAAGGATAAGCATGGATCTTGCAGGAGAGTATTAAATTGGAGCAGGGCAAATTACAAGAGCATTAGACAGAAACTAGGGAGAGTTAATTGGGAATGGCTGTTTTTGGGCAAGTCCAGCTCTTACATGTGGAGGGTATTTAAAGATCAACAGTACAGAATACAGGACAGGTATCTTCATTTCAGAAGGGAGGACAAGGATGGCAAAACAAGAAAACCTTGGATGTTGAAAGAGGTGATGAATTTAGTCAAGAAGGAAAAGGGAAAAGTGAAACTTAGGAAGCTAGATTAAAACAGAGCCCTTGAGGAATAGCAAGAAGCCAGGAAAGGGCCGAATGGCCTACTCCTGCACCTATTGTCTATTGAAAGAACCCAGGATGGGAATTACAAAAGCCAGGAGGTGCATAGGATTAAAGGGAATCCTATAATTCTATAGATATAATAAGAGTGAGGTGATAACTAAGGAGAGAGTAGTATCACTCAAGGATAAAGGGGGTGACATTTGCTTGGATGCAAATGCTGTGGGTAAGATCCTTAATGATTGCTTTACAACCAGTATTTACTAAGGACAAGGATGGGGTGATCAGTGCTGAGTGTATCAATATGCTGGAGGATTTTGGAGTAAAGGAGGAGGCAACGTTGGGTCTCCTGAAGAGCATTATAGTGGATATATCCACACAACCTGATTGGATATAACCGACGTTATTGAGAGAGACAACATTGCTTAGGCCTTCATCGATATCTTCATGTCTTCTCTTGACACAGGGGAGGTCTAGGAGGTCTGGAGAGTAGAAGGTAGGATTTAGGACTTGTAACTAGCATTTTTTTGTTGAACGGTCAAAAAGACAGCATAAACAAACCTTCCAAAATTTAAGACAGAAAGCTATTCTTTTGGATTGAAGGAGACAAAGAAGCAATTCCACGAGAAAAGTGGTGGAATGGCGTAATTATGAAATGGATCTGCGCTGAGCTTCGAGCTTAACGTGTTTGGCAGAATTTCCAGTTACGTGTGCTTTCAATGAAATAGCAATGGGAAAGCAAGTGAATGGAGGTCTCAAAGAATTCATTCTTGTGATGATAAAGAATCGTATTACATACCAAAGAAAAGAATGTTCTGAATTTTGTCTTTCTATGAGCACCTGGATTTGGAATGGAGGGGAAATAGTGTTGAAAATGGCACCATGCCCAGGGATTGGATTTAACACAAAAATGTCAATAGGAACTGTCTCAGGATTGATGTCAACAATTTCAATAATTTAACACTGTTTTGGTAGCAATGATAGAGTTTATAATTTCTGGGATACTCTACATATCGCTTATGAAAGCAAACTAGGGGCAGAACAGCCACAGGGAGAAATGACAGGAAAAGTAACAGGCCAGATGCGCTTGGTAAAGATTACGAGTTCTGAATCAACCTGCTGGTATTTAAGTAGAAGTAAATCCAGGATATATGCATTTTGAAATACCAGAACCATTGATGTGTTCAGGACTCTGAACTTGTCAATTCTTCCACCATTGTATTCTACTGTTTTGGTGAGGCTCTTCAGTATTTACACAGATGATATTGCACTAGGTTAGAGAAGATGCAGGGTTTGTGACCCCATTGATTTCATTGGGATTAAAGGACACAATATAGGTTCATGGCACTGCCTCAAGGCAAATGATTCCTTGCATGAGTCCTGAGGTCTAAACTGTACAAAGTACTGTAGGTATGGCCCCAGCTAATCCCAGTCCAAAAAATAAACTTCCTTATCCTTGTTTTCTAGCCTCCTTGCTACAAAGGCAGCATTGTATTTGCTGTCTCTATTGCTCGGCTTTCCTATGTATATGTTAGCATTGTGTAATTTGTTGTATTGACACAGCTTTTTAAGAAAAATAATCAGTTTTGATAGAAAGAACAAAAAAATTAATAACCTCACATTTTACCTGATTTCTCTCCATTTTCATTATCTTAATCATTCATTGAATTAGTCTATATGCCTTTATAGATTAAGGGTTTTAATTTGAAACTTTGACAGTTCCTTTTCTCCCACAGGTATTCCTCGACCACCGAATCCTTCCAGCAGATTGTCTTTTGTTCTATATGCCTTTACAGATCTGTTGCAAGGTCCTCACATTTTTCTGCCAGTCTTTGTATACTCAACATAGTCTTTTCTCCTTTCATCCAAGTCATGTAAATGGAGCAAGAAGGCAGCGAATGAACAGCTGATTTTTGGAGCCAAGGCAGTTTTTACCACTCGGGGTAAAAGAGAGGCAAGACTGCGCAGGCGCGTGACGTCAGCCAGTAGAGCACGAAAGGTTTAAAAAGAAGACTGCCATATCCAGCGGGCAACATTCGGAGTGGGCAGTGGAGTGAGAGGCAGCAGAGTAATAGGGCTTTGGCTCAATGTGCTTAGGTGGTAATGGGATGAGGCGAGGTAGGTTTACCGGTGTTATTTGTGGAAAGGAGGAAGTATATGTGTGAGGTCAGTTTTCTGTGCTCGGTGTCAGGTGTGGGAGGTCCTGGAGTCTCCCAGTCTCCCGGAAGGCCATATCTGCACCAGGTGTGTTGAGCTGCAGCTCCTAAAGGACCGAGTTAGGGAACTGGAGATGCAGCTTGATGACCTTTGCCTGGTCAGGGACAGCGAGGAGGTGATAGAAAGGAGTTATGTCAGGTGGTCACACTGGGGCCATGGGAGACAGACAAGTGGGTCACAGTCAGGAGGGGGAAGAGGAAGAGTCAGGTACCAGAGGGTACCTCTGTGGCTGTACTCCTTGACAATAAGTATTCCTGTTTGAGTACTGTTGTGGGGGACAGCCTACCTGTGGGACGTGACAGTGGCAGTGCCTCTGGCACAGAGTCTGGCCCTGTGTTCTCAGAAGGGTAGGGAAAGGAAGAGGAAGGCAGTAGTGATAGGGGACTCTACAGTTAGGGGGTCAGACAGGCGATTCCGTGAATGCAGGAAAGAAACTCAGATGGTAGTTTGCCTCCCAGGTGCCAGGGTCCAGGATGTTTCATATCGCATCCAAGATAACCTGCAGTGGGAGGGAGAACAGCCAGGGGTTATGGTACATATTGGTACCAATGATGTAGGTAGGAAAAGGGAAGAGGTCCTGAAAAAAGAGTACAGGGAGTTAGGAAGGAGGTTGAGAAGCAGGACCGCAAAGGTAGTAATCTCGGGATTACTGCCTGTGCCACGCGACAGTGAGAATAGGAATAGAATGAGGTAGGATAAATGCGTGGCTGAGGGATTGGAGCAGGGGGCAGAGATTCAGATTTCTGGATCATTGGGACCTCTTTTGGGGCAGATGTGACCTGTACAAAAGGGATGGGTTGCACTTGAATCCCAGGGGGACCAATATCTGGCGGGGAGGTTTGCTAAGGCTAGTGGAGAGAGTTTAAACTAGAATTGTTGGGGGGTGGGAACCAAACTGAAGAGACTGGGGAAGAGGAGGTGGGTCACAAATAGAGAAAGCTTGTAGACAGTGCGAGAGGGAGGATAGGCAGGTGATAGAGAAGGAACGTGCTCAGACCAAAGGTTTGAGATGCGTCTATTTTAACGCAAAGAGTGTTGTGAACAAAGCGGATGAGTTTAGAGCGCGAATCAGTACTTGGAGATATGAAGTGGTGGCCATTACAGAGACTTGGATGGCTCAGGGACAGGAATGGTTACTTCAAGTGCCGGGTTTTAGATGTTTCAGAAAGAACAGGGAGGGAGGCAAAAGAGGTGGGGGCGTGGCACTGTTGATCAGAGATAGTGTTACGGCTGCAGAAAAGGTGGACATCATGGAGGGATTGTCTAAGGAGTCTCTGTGGGTGGAGGTTAGGAACAGGAAGGGGTCAATAAATTTACTGGGTGTTTTTTATAGGCTGCCCAATAGTAACAGGGATATTGAGGAGCAGATAAGGAAACAGATCCTGGAAAGTTGTAATAATAACAGAGTTGTCGTGATGGGAGATTTTAATTTCCCAAGTGTCGATTGGCACCTCCCTAGAGCAAGGGGTATAGGTGGGGTGGAGTTTGTTAGGTGTGTTCAGCAAGATTTCTTGACACAATATGTAGACAAGCCTACAAGAAGAGAGGCTGTAATTGACTTGGTATTGGGAAATGAACCTGGTCAGGTGTTAGATCTCTCAGTGAGAGAGCATTTTGGAGATCATAATTTGGTGATCATAATTCTATCTCCTTTACAATAGCATTGGAGAGAGATAGGACCAGACAAGTCAGAAAAGCGTTTAATTGGAGTAAGGGGAATTATGAGGCTATCAGGCAGGAAATTGGAAACAGATGTTCTCAGGGAAAAGTATGGCAGAAATGTGGCAAATGTTCAGGGGATATTTGTGTGGAGTTCTGCATAGGTACGTTCCAATGAGACAGGGAATTTATGATAGGGTACAGGAACCATGGTGCACAAAGGCTGTAATAAATCTGGTCAAGGAGAAAAGAAAAGCTTACAAGAGGTTCAGAGAGCTCAGTAATGTTTGAGATCAAGAAGATTATAAAGCTAATAGGAAGGAGCTTAAGAAGGAAATTAGGAGAGCCAGAAAGGGCCATAAGAAGGTCTTGGCAGGCAGGGTTAAGGAAAACCCCAAGGCATTTTACAAGTATGTAAAGAGCAAGAGGATAAGATGTGAAAGAATAGGAAAGTGTGACAGCGGGAAAGTATGTATCAAACCGGAGGAAAGAGCAGAGGTACTTAATGAATACTTTACTTCAGTATTCACTATGGAAAAGGATCTTGGTGATTGTAGTGATGACTTGCAGCAGACTGAAAAGCTGAGGATGTAGATATTAAGAAAGAGGAAGTGCTGGAGCTTTTCGAAAGCATCAAGTTGGATAAGTCGCCGGGACCGAATGAGATGTACCTGAGGCTACTGTGGGAGGCGAGGGAGGAGATTACTGAGCCTCTGGCGATGATCTTTGCATCATCAATGGGGATAGGAGAGGTTCCGGAGGATTGGAGGGTTTCAGATGTTGTTCCTTTATTCAAGAAAGGGAGTAGAAATAGCTGAGGAAATTATAGACCAGTGAGTATTACCTCAGTGGTTGGTAAGTTGATGGAGAAGATCCTGAGAGGCAGGATTTATGAACATTTGGGGAGGTATAATATGATTAGGAATAGTCAGCATGGCTTTGTCAAGGGCAGGTCATGCCTCACGAGCCTGATTGAATTTTTTGAGGATGTGACTAAACACATTGATGAAGGAAGAGCAGTAGTTGCAGTGTGTACGGATTTCAACAAACCATTTGATACGGTACCCCATGCGAGGCTTATTGAGAAATTAAGGATCGAAGTGAACATTGCTTTGTGGATCCAGAACTGGCTTGCCCACAGAAGGCAAAGTGTGGTTGTAGACGGGTCATATTCTGCATGGAGGTCAGTCACCAGTGGAGTGCCTCAGGGATCTGTTCTGGGACCCTTACTCTTCGTGATTTTTATAAATGACCTGGAGGAGGAAGTGGAAGGATGGGTTAGTAAGTTTGCTGATGACACAAAGTTTGGAGGTGTTGTGTATAGTGTGGAGGGCTGTCAGAGGTTACAGTGGAACATTAATAGGATGCAAAACTGGGCTGAGAAGTGGCAGATGGAGTTCAACCCAGATAAGTGTGAGGTGGTTCATTTTGGTAGGTCAAATATGATGGTAGAATATAGTATTAATGGTAAGACTCTTGGCAATGTGGAAGATTAGAGGGATCTTGGGGTCCGAGTCCATAGGACGCTCAAAGCAGCTGCACAGATTGACTCTGTGGTTAAGAAGGTGTACAGTGTATTGGCCTTCATCAATCGTGGAATTGAATTTGGGAGCCAAGAGGTATTGTTGTAGCTATATAGGACCCTGGTCAGTCCCCACTTGGAGTACTGTGCTCATTTCTGGTCGCCTCACTACAGGAAGGATGTGGCAGCCATAGGAAGGGTACAGAGGAGATTTACAAGGATGTTGCCTGGATTGGGGAGCATGCCTTATGAGAATAGGTTGAGTGAACTCGACCTTTTCTCCTTGGAGCGGCAGAGGATGAGAGGTAACCTGATAGAGGTTTATAACATGATGAGAGGCATTGATCATGTGGATAGTCAGAGGCTTTTTCCCAGGGCTGAAATGGTTGCCACAGGAGGACACAGGTTTAAGGTGCTGGGGAGTTGGTGCAGAGGAGATGTCAGGGTTAAGTTGTTTACTCAGAGAGTGGTGAGTGTGTGGAATGGGCCACCAGCAACGTTGGTGGAGGTGGATACCATAGGGTCTTTTAAGAGACTTTTGGGTAGGTACATGGAACTTAGAAAAATAGAGGGCTTATATGTAAGCCTAGTAATTTCTAAGGTAGGGACATGTTCGGCACAACTTTGTGGGCTGAAGGGCCTGTATTGTGCTGTAGGTTTTCTATGTTCTATTTTCTATTTTCTAAATGGATGAGTGGCCAAAGCTGAACACTAGTAGCCTACTAATGCTTTTTATTTGTCCATTTACTCCTGCCCTATTTTCTGAACTTTTAATCAACACTCTTGTCTACCCCAACAATCAATCTGCTACAAGGTCTCAGTGAAGGACATTCACTGAGCAGCAACAGTGAGGGGAAATGAATTGTTAATGTTTTGGGTTGAAAGCCTGTATCAGGAATGACATCATAGTTTCGCCCCAAAAAGTAGACAATTCTTTTGCCCTGTAAATGTTGCTGGACTTGCTGAGTTTCTGTAGCATTTTGTTTCCTCCAGATTCCAACATCTACATTCTTTTGTGTTTCTATCTTCCGCAATCCCATGAGTTCTTACTTTTAGTAACAACATTATGTATGGCACCTCATTAATTCAATTGTTGAAATTCAACTGTATCATGTCCTCTAGTTCATCTAGATCTACTATACTCATCAGACACTTCTTGAGCAATGAACTGGCCTGCAGTTTGCTGTATCTCAACAAATGATGAAAGGAGCAAGGTTCTGTGCATCCTAAACCAGATGGAATTAAGACTGGTACATATTACCATGATTGTAATTGGAATGCCTGTTAACATGCCACACAAACTTTATTGCTACCTTAGACATATCCATTTTGTTGACAGCCTCCTAGCTGCAGCATCTGTGTCCAACTAAGTGGAAGTTAGAGTGTCCCACTTTTTCTGTTGTGGTCTCTCCACCACCCTCTCCTACTTCCTTGTGATGTGTGAGTCATCAGGTAAAAACTTACTGAAATTGTAGGGTTGTATCTGGGCAGTCCTAGAGCAGGACTACACCAGGTTTAGGCAGGCAAAGTAAAAGATTGGGGTTGAACGAACGGGAGAATGTAGCAAAAGTGCTATCAAATTGCCAATTTTTTTCTGATGTGATGACTGAACTACTTTAAAACAGTCTCCTTCCTTGCATAAATTAACAACTTAAAATTAAAGCTAGTGTTCTCGAACTATCCAGATTCATAAGGGATGTGGGTTTGATTAGAGACTGGCTCCATTAAAACATCTCATCTATAATCTTCATACATGAAGGTTGGAGTCTTGAGGGAGTCTAAATGGACGAGTACTATTCTGACTTTTTGTGAGGGAAAATGAGGGTGAAGAGGCAAAGTGTTTGGGGGAAGTTTTGAGACAATAAAGACAGCCAAAAAGCACCATTTCAGTCTTGCTATATAGTGGGATTTTTTTTTTGCCATCTTGACCGATATTAAATTGAACACTACCATCCCTGGTAGAGTTGAGGAAGCAGAGAGTCTGAAGATGGACTTGGACAGATTAGGAGATTGCGCAAAGAAGTGGCAGATGGAATAATAGTGTAGGGAAGTGTATAGTCATGCACTTTGGCAGAAGAAATAAAGGAATAGTCTCAATGTGCTGTAGGAGTGCAGCAGGTCAGGCAGCATCACGACTGATGAAGGTCTCGGCCAGAAACATCAACTGTTTATTCCTTTCAAAAGGTGCTTCCTGGCCTGCTGAGCTCCTCCAGCACCCTATGTATATTGCTCTAGACTTCCAGCATCTGTGGGACCTCTTATGTCTCTGTAAAGGAATAAACTATTTTCTATGTAATCAGGTGACCATCGAATCTTATTCATTACCATTAAAAGTGTACTTAGGCATCCATCCGGGTAATGCTAGAATAGTTGTCTGTGCCTTTGAGTGTAGACGGTGATGTCATTATGCACAGGTGAGATAACGGGGAGACCATTTTTGTTTTTGGCAGAAGAAGCTGGTGGGGCTTTGGGATTAAGTTCCTCCCAGAGATACTGGGCATGGTGAGGAACAGTGAGTGTTAATTGACGATATCCATGTAAACTCGTTTATGCTTGTTGGCGAAACGAGAATATCGGTAATTTGACATGTTTTACTTGTGGATGCTTAGATTTTCATGAGTGAAGGCATTGATGCTGGACAGCATGGCTTGTGCAAAGTTCCTCACCGGCCAAGTAGGTCAGTCTTCCTGTAATTTAATTACCAGGCAGTATCTTGTAAAAGTTGTGCCAAAGTGTACCTTTTGTCTAACTTTATTGTATCATGACTGGTTGTGAATGTAACAGCGTAACGTGAATGTTTAGTCTCTGTTTGGAAGTTCAGCACGTGTGTACTAAAAAGTAGTAGATGTCTTAGATGAGATATATTCACTTACATTTTCGCTGCTATGTATAAGGTACAGGGTTGGTGAGATTCTAATGTTGTTTGTATTGTGTTCCTTCAGAATTGCCACCACCATATTAGTTTTGTATTAGTTTCGTATTAGTTTTGGTATTAGTTTTGAGCGGTTTGCTTCATGTATTTTTATACTGCGTATGCAATTCGTCGATACACAAGGGTGTGGATCGAAAGTTAAACTGAGATTGTAACGGCAGGAACTGGTTGTAAATTTGTTCGTTTTGTTTTGAGACTCTCTTCCAGCACTAAAACATCTAAAACAGATAAAGGAATTGAAACCTGAAAAAAGTATTTGTTGTCCTGAGTGTGTACTTTTCCCCAGGATACAAAATCTAAGTGGGGAGAATATTCAGAAAACAGGTGCAAAAAGATTTGGGAATCCTTGTGCAAGATTCTCTAAAGGTTAACTTGCAGGTAGAGTCGGTGGTGAGGAAAGCAAACGCAATTTTAACATTCAATTTGAGAGGACTAGAATATAAGTGCAAGGATGTGATGATGAGGCTTTATAAGACATTGGTTAGACCTCACTTGGAGTAATGTGAACAGTACTGGGCCTTTTATCCTCATGATTCACTGGCATTGGGCTGTGTCCAGAGGAGATTCACAAGAATGCTCCAGGAAGTTTAAATGATGAAGAACATTTGATGGCCCTGGGCCTGTACTCACTGGAAGTCTAGAAGAATGAGGGGTATCTCACTGAAACATCAAATATTAAAATGCTGAAATAGAGTGGATGTGTAGAGGTGGTTTCCTATAGTGGGTAAGTCTAGGACCAGAGGACACAGCCTCAGAATAAAGAGATGTCTATTTAGAAAAGATATGAGAATCAATTTCTTTAGCCAGACGATGGTGATCCATGGAGGCCAAGCCATTGAGTATATTTAAAGTGGAGGTTGATGGTGTCAAAGGTTATGGGGAGAAGGCAGGAGAATGGGGTTGAGAGGAATAATAAACCAGCCATGACAGTACGGCAAAGCAGACTAGATGGATCGCGTGGCTTAAGTCTGCTCCCATGTCTTATGGTCTTATGGATAGAACATAAAACATGAAAGAACACAGAGCAGCTCAGGCCTTTCCGCCCATCATGTTGTGCAGACCTTTTAACCTATTCCAGGATCAATCTAACCCTTCCTTCCCCTATAGCCCTCTATTTTTCTATATCTATATGTCTATCCAAGAGTCATTTAAATGCCCCTAATGTAGCTGCCTCTACCACCACCCCTGGCAGAGCATTCCACACACCTATCATTCTCTGCGTAAAAACTTACCTCTGACGTTTCCCCCCTATATTTTCTTCCAGTCACCTTAAAATGATGCCCCCTGCTATTAGCCAGAACTGCCCTGGGAAAAAGTCTCTGCGTTCCAACTCCATCTATGCCTCTTTCTGCTATGCCTCTTTCTTAACCGTATTTGGAGGCAGTGAATTGTGAGCATGCTCTTCTGCAGAGTTCTAGTTCAAGTTTAATTGTCATTCGACCACAGCTGAGTAATCATGAATACGGTCAAACGAAACAGCGTCATTCAAGGGCCAAGACGCGCAAAACACAGCATCAGCAGTCATACACAGCACAGGACACATACAGCACATAAAAGATATCAAGCATATAAAATGGCAGTAGAATACAGTCACATAAAAAAAATAGTCCACACCCCTGAGTCCATGGATGGTGTAGCAGTCTGCAGTTGAACACCCTCCAGCTTGTCTTTTGCTGAGCAAATACTAGGGGCAGCACTGACTCCTGCACGGATGCTGGAGTCCATCTCCAGCATGGAGGTGGTTCACAGTAGTCTCTTGTAGTCTTTTAGCTTGCTCTGTGCTGTCGTCAGTATTGATTTCACTTTATAGAAATTATAGTGCATATCATAAGAAATTACAGCTGGTAGAAAGTGAGTGCAATTTAATCTTAGGCTTTAGATGTCATCCAAGCATGCCTGGAGCAAATTACAGACTTATTAAACTCTCAACCATCCATAAATCTATTAATCTTCTGCTTCTACGAAAGAGCAATTTAAATTGTTTTTCTTCCATTGCAAAGCCCATGTTTTATTATAGGCTTAATACTTTAAATCTCTGACATACAGATATATTGGATAAGAGAACAAATGTTGACCTCATTATTAAAGCTAATTAAATTTCTCTCATGCTCAACAATCTCTGGTTGAAGGGCTGGGGCTTATTCCCAGGCTTCTGCCAATGGCACTCTTAATTAGAGTGCTGGAGCGGGAGTTAAACAAGTCTGGCTCTCTACTCTTCCCTTCCTCCGTAGTGATGGGAGGTTGTTGAGGGAGGTAATAAAAAAAAAGATACCTGTGTTTAGAACAGGACACCCATTGCCCGGAGAATCAGTGTGAAACTGCATACTTCTGTTTCATTGGATTATAAGTTGCAAAGTCACACTGCAGAGACGGGTCTTTCAGCCCACTACCAGTACTATCATACATCCACCAAGTTCCCTATATACTATTTTACTTCTATCTAATTCTATTTTAAAAATAAATTGAATGTCAAAACACAGATATATTATGTCACCATATACTACCTTGAGATTCATTTTCTTGCAGGCATTCACAGGAAAATTAAAAAAAGTAGAATCAAAAACTACACACAAAAACTGACAAATAACCAATGTGCAAAGAAATGAAATCCACAACATTACTTTAAATAATTGTAGTCCTTTCCCCTTTACACATTGAGAAGCGATAGAAATGTAATGGTTGGGGTAGGGCAAGTGCAGCAGTCAATGCTTTATCACTGCACTTGTTCATTTTGGACCTCCCATCCACATTGAGTTCTTCAGTTCTAAAGCAAAGGTACTAATTAAGTCCAGCAACAAAGGTTTTTCTTTTCCTGCCATTGTCCTCCTGAGCACCTCTGTGGTCTTTAAGAGATGATCAAGTTTCTCCCAAACCCACAGTTAACAGCGGCTGCCCTCTCCTGTGCCTATTTCATCCAATCTAGTTGATGGGATTAGAGGCACTGAATTTGATAGAAATAGCTTGCTGCATGTGCTATCTGCTTCCCTTTCTGTCCTTTACTCAAATAGATTTTCCGGTGACAATTTCCTGAAAAAGACAGCTCTACGGTGGTCTGCATGTACAGACAGGGGCTTCCAGTCAAAACAAATGGGTGGAGTTGAACAAGTCCTTTCTACAGAAAAACTATGACCGTCATTGTATTCCTTAGACTTAACTATCTGTCAAAGGTATTAAGCAATATTCATGGCTGTGACTAGAAAAACATACTAACGACATAAACTATTGAAAATATTGTAAGTTATTAAAGAAGTAAAACAATTAAGCAGTTTTAAATAAATTAATGAAAATAGTTGTAAATTATCTGACAGCAACACACATAAAAGTTGCTGGAGAACGCAGCAGGCCAGGCAGCATCTCTAGGAAGAGGTACAGTTGACGTTTCGGGCCGAGACCCTTCGTCAGGACTAACTGAAGGAAGAGCTAGTAAGAGATTTGAAAGTGGGAGAGGGAGGCGGAGATCCGAAATGATAGGAGAAGACAGAAGTGGGAGGGATGGAGCCAAGAGCTGGACAGGTGATTGGCAAAAGGGATATGAGAGGATCATGGGACAGGAGGCCCAGGGAGAAAGAAAAGGGGAGGGGGGAAGCCCGGAGGATGGGGTATAGTGAGAGGGTCAGAGGGAGAAAAAGGAGAGAGAGAAAAAGAATGCGTGTATATAAATAAGTAAATAACGGATGGGGTACGAGGGGGAGGTGGGGTATATAAATAAATAATGGATGAGGTACGAGGGGGAGATGGGGTATATAAATAAATAACAGATGGGGTATGAGGGGGAGGTGGGGTATATAAATAAATAAATAACGGAAGGGGAGGGGATATAAATAAATAAATAATTCCAGCATCTGCAGATTTCCTCTTGTTTGCGTTAATTATCTGAAACTTTTTTCCCCACAACAGCCATTGAGTTAAATAGAGTGGCTGAGATGGCATCGATTCATTGGGAAACTTCTGTGAATTGCAGGGATTTTGCAGATCTAATACTAAAGGCTAGTTAATAAATCACCGAAAAGCATCACTCAGGAAACTTGGCACTTCCCACTTGAGTATATATACAGTACTTCTGAGGGTGATCTGGGCTTCCTACTGACATTTCTCAACAGACACAGGACCATTGTTTTGAAAATCCTCGAAGTCCGACACATTTCAAGCACAGTACTCAACTGCAGATTACATTGTTGGTTATAAACCTTCCTGTACAAAGTTAAAGAAAATATGCCTTTATGTGTTTACCAGTGAATTTTCCTGATTTTGCATAACTTCTAAGAGGAGAACAAAGCTGGTAAAGATACTTTGTAGTGAGCCGTTGACAACAAGTGAATTGAGATCCTTTCAGATATCAAGTACGTAACTCCTGGAAGTTACCTTTTTCCATGTAAGTTGAGGATCTGCAGGGAAGACCTAAAATCACGGTAACTGCAAATAGGAAGGGTAAGGATTTTTTTTTGATCTGCTCTTCATTGTAACCTAACGGATCAACATTCAGAAGTATGAATTTGAATCCTATTTGAATTAAAGCAATTAAATAAATCTAGAAGTTTAAAAGTAATCTAGTATGGACCATACTGAAGAAATGTCTTGCCCTTACCTAGTTTTCCCTATATTTGACTCCAGACCTGTCGAAGTGGCTGGCTGTTCAATTGTTCAGGGGAAATTAGAGGTGGATGAAAACAACATTTTTAGAGATTCATGTATCTTCTGAATGAATAAATAATGTGGATTTCATACATTGAAAATTGCTCTGTTGTTGCAGAAACTAGTTGCTTTTTCAAATAAACTGAGTCGCTCTCCATTGTGCATTGCTCTGACTGTTGAGAAGTTTGAGAAGTTCAATTACGACCAGAAGAAATCTATAGGCATGGTCAAGTGAGCTGCAAAGACAGATGTTGATAACCTCATGGTTGATTTGATAGAAATTCCAAACTTTTGATTGAAATTCTGTGCTGTGCTTTTAAGTTGATTTTGCATTTGCATCCAAAATCTGCATATTGGCTGCAGATTTAAAATATGAACTTTATTAACACACAAACTGAGAGCTTATGGTAAGATCCAGAATAATATGGGTACATGAATGACGATATGACTAGCTAGGACAATGTAGGCTTTGAACAAAGTTAACATAATTTTCTGTAAAAATGCAAAGATTTTCTTTTCAGGTTCACCAATGAAATGTGGGCATTGCTGATAAAACCAACATTTATTACTTAGCCACAACTCTCCTGAAAAGTAGTGATTAGCTTTCCTCTTGAACAGCTGTTATACTGCTGCTTTGGGGCACATATGATGGATAACTGTGTTCCAGAGTTTAGGTCCAAAAAAGGTAAATGAATGATGTGCATAAAGCCAAGTCTGAATACAAAGTGACTTGTAAGAAAAGTAAAAAGTAATATTGCTCCTACGCACTGAAATAATGATTTTCATTAGAATGTAGGAACATGGGTTGTTTAAAAAACAAATTACAGGTGAAAAAGGTCCATCAAAAGGAAAAGATGAGATTTTGAGATTGCATCAGAATATAAAATTAAGGAAAAATAGCAAACCTAAGTAAAGATTCTGTGATCATTTTAACAATTCTTAGACAACTCATTGTCGAGACAAATTGGAATCTTGGGAAATCTTCACTAGGATGATATCAAGATTATGAAAACATGGTTTTCATGAGAGTAAGACTAACACACACAAATGCTAGGGCAACTCAGCTGGTCAAGTAACATCAATCGGATTTAGATTTATTGTCACCTGCATGTGTCTTGAAATTTGTTAACTTAGCAGTAGCAGTTCAATGCAATACATAATATAGAAGAGAAAAAAAATTAATAATAATTAAATAAGTAAATCAATTACAGTAAACATAGTCATAGTCATACTTTAACCAAGGGAAATTTGGTTTCGTTACAGTTGCACCAACCAAGAACAGAGTATAAATATAGCAATATAAAACCATAAATAATTAAATAATAATATGTAAATTATGCCAAGAAATAAGTCCAGGACCAGCCTATTGGCTCAGGGTGTCTGACCCTCCAAGGGAGGAGTTGTAAAGTTTGATGGCCACAGGCAGGAATGACTTCCTATGACGCTCTGTGCTGCATCTCGGTGGAATGAGTCTCTGGCTGAATGTACTCCTGTGCCCAACCAGTACATTTTGTAGTGGATGGGAGACATTGTCCAAGATGGCATGCAACTTGGACAGCATATATTGAATAGATTAAAAATTGTGCAAAAGACAGAAATAATATATATTAAAAAAGTGAGGTGGTGTTCACGGTTCCAATGTCTATTTAGGAATCTGATGGCAGAAGGGAAGAAGCTGTTTCTGAATCACTGAGTGTGTGCCTTCAGGCTTCTGTATCTCCTACCTGATGGTAATAGTGAGAAAAGGGCATTCCCTGGGTGCTGGAGGTCCTTTAATAATGGATGCTGCCTTTCTGAGACACCGCTCCTTGAAGATGTCCTGGGTACTTTGTAGGCTCGTACCCAAGATGGAGCCGACTAAATTTACAACCCTCTGTAGTTTCTTTCGGACCTGTGCAGTAACCCCCACCCCCCGCCCTCCCCCCATACCAGACAGTGATGTAGCCCGTCAGAATGCTCTCCACTGTGCATCTATAGAAGTTTTTGAGTGTCTTTGCTGATATACCATCTTTGGAAAGGAATAACAGTCAACGTATTAGGACAAGGTCTTTCATCAGGACTCGGAGAGAATAATTTTCCAGAGAATAATTTTGACATTTGTGGCTGTAAATAAAGCAGTTACGTTCATGGAACAGCAATAGAAATTAAGATAAATAGAAAATGATTTTCATTGGTTAGTTTACAATTAGCTTCCAGAAATGTGGTTCAAAGCTGAAACTACTTTTATTTTACAGATATTAAATAGTTTGCTAGATGCTTCTTGAAGGTAAGCCAATCAGGACAATTAACAAACATTTGAAAAATAAAAACATTAAGTATTTATAGAAGATAGTAGGGAAGTGGGATTACAGTGAATAACTTTGTATTACCAGTGCCTGACTGGGGAAATCAATAAAATAACTTCCTCTTTAATGTACACATCCATGAGAATAAGAAGGACTTCTGTGCAATGTAAAGGTTTGGCTGCATAGCAAATTCCAAATATTACAATAAGATTTTTTTATTGGCTAGGAAGAGGCTTGGGAGTACTTAATGTCCTAATGTTGCCGCGGAAATACATCTTATTTCTATTGTTGCTGGTTAAAATCTCATACTATTTTAAAACAAAACTGTAAAAGAGATAGCCTGTCATTAACATGCCTAGCAGGACCATTAGTGCTGAGACTGCAGTCGTCAATTGGTGGTAAAATTACCAAAATTCCCACAATATGACCCCTGGAGTTTTTTTTTCTTTAATGCCAGATTCTGTATTTGCCTTTGAAATATTAAAACCACTCCTTCACAAAACAATTCACATTTGATTTTGCATCCCATTAATAAAATAAATGAATTAAGACACTCTCCACCAGATTACTGTTTGTACTTCGGGACATTTAAATACATTACTTGAACTTAATATACTGAAATTTGTCTTACCTAGCTTTTCAATGTAACATTGAATTAAAACTAGTCAGTGAAAAATTGTAATAAATTTAGGGTCTCCAGAGTCCCTCCAGTTTGCATATTTAGTTGACTAATCTAATCCCCCCCTGCTGTTATGGGTTGTCACTTTTAAATTCCAAGCATCCCGATCATTTGCATTGAAGAAAAAAAAGTTGTATTTATTTCCGCAAACAAAAGAAAAACATTTAATAAACACTTCTGACAGATATTAGTTACCCAGTATTGACCCACTTTATAGCTTAGCTTTATTAGTCTCATCTCCATGATCCATGGCACTGTAATTGATAATATATTACAAAAGACATTCATCTGCTTTTCTCCTCACTGGCTCAATCAGCACTAATAAAAATACAGTATGTTGCTCCACAGTTTAACAAGTCATTCTTTATTTATAATCTATTATAGCTGTGTCAAGCAATATCACATTGAAGAACTGCATTAGAATGCTGACCTTACAGAATGATTTATGGTTATAAATTGTATGCAATCAAGAACAGTAACTTTTTAATAAGTTAGCAGACTATTTCATGTTATTTATATTTTTTTCATGCTGTGTAATAGTCTGGCATAATTTCTTTTACTTTTTATTGATAATTTGCATTGATTATCTCCTACAATAGATGTACCTTCCATTAACATATGTGATCTATGATGTACAATTAAGAATAAATTTGAAATCTGCAGAATTTACAGTATCTAGACGGATGAGAAAATTCCTCATGATGATTGGTCTGGTGGAAAATTCTTTCCTTTTTAAGCAAATTGCAGCTTAAAGAGTAACAAATAATATTTTTAAAATTCAACCACTATAGATATAGAAATCTGAAGTATAAAATGCTGGACATATTTCACAGATCAGACAAAATCTATTGAGAGAGAAAATCAAAGTTAAACCGTCAGGTTCTTGATCTTTCTTCATCAATGATGACAAGGCATTTTCATCCTTTATTATTAAAGAAGGAAGAGGTACATGAAACACTGAGACATAATATGACCTGTGATGTTCAATTGTCTTTATACAGCTTGTAGGGTCTCAAGTAAAATTAATGAACTTTGGTCTAATCTACAATTACTCATTCTTTCTTTTGCTGTTGCTGTGTAGCTTGTTATAGATGCTGATAACCTACTTGTTTGATTTTAGTGGTTGTGAGGAATAAATACCATGATTATACTTTGAATAATAGTTCTGGGATATAAAAAGTTAATTTAGGCGAGCTTAAAAGTGAAACAAACATTAATGTGATGATAAATTATAGCTATATTTCCTTCAAGTTCTCTGTCTTCAATCATTATAATCTGCTTAAGATTCAAAATAAGCATGACTATTTCAAACATAATTCAAGCTACAGTATTTGTTTTCTAATCTTAGACAATCAGAACAATTATTTGAAATCAGTAACAACAAATTGGCTACCGAGTTTCTGCATCTTCACATGGCATTTTGCCATAAAATCAATACCGGCAAACCAGCACATTGTACTTGGTTCAAATATTTCAATGGTGTTTACAGATAATGCTGTAAGTTGCCAACTAATGAAGATTTCGTTTAAATGTACCATCTGCTCAATTACTTATTGATTAAGCGTCTATCAGAACAAAACCATAAGACCATGACACAGGAGCAGAATTGGGCCATTCAGCCCACTGAGCCTTCTCTGCCATTCCATCATGGTTGATTTATTATCCGTCTCAACTCCATTCGCCTCCATTATTCCTGTAACGTTTAACACACTGACTAATCAAACCTCCACCTTAAATATACCCAATGAACTGGCCTGCACAGCTGTCTGTGGCAATGAATTCCACAGATTCACTACTTTTTGGCTAATGCAAATTCCTCCGTTCTAAAAGGATGCCCCTCTACACTGAGGCTGTGCCCTCTAGTCCTAGGTTTCCCACTAAAGGAAACATTCTCTCCACATCCACTCAGTCTATGCTTTTCAATATTCATTAGGTTTCAAAGAGATCCCCCTCATTCTTCTCAGCTCCAGTGAGTACAGGATTGGAGCCATCAAACGATCATTGTACATTAAGCCTTTCATTTCCAGTATCATTCTTGCGAGCTTCTTCTAGATTCCCTCTGATGCCAGCACACCTTTTCTAAGATAAGGGGTCCAAAACGGTTCACAATACTCCAAGTATAATCTTACCAATCCCTTATAAAGTTTCAGCATTACATCTTTGCTTTAGAATTCTTGTCCTCTTAAAATGAGTGCTAACCATTGCATTTGCCTTCCTTACCACCGACTCAACCTTCAAGTTAACCTTTTGGGAATCCTGCACAAGGACTTCCAAGTCCCTTTGCACCTATTTTTTGAATTTTCTCTCCATTTAGAAAATAACCTATGCCTGTATTCCTTTTATCAAAGTGTATGACCATACACTTCCTTACACTACATTGCCTCTGCCACTACTTTGCCCACTCCACCAAGCTGTCCTTCTGCAGATACCCTTCTTCCTCAACATTATCTGCACCTTCACCAATCTTCATATCACCTGCAATCTTGGCCACAAACACATAAATTCCTTCATCCAAATCATTGACATATAAAGTGAAAAGGTGTAGTCTCAATACTGACCCCTGCAGAACACCGCTAGTCACTAGTAGCCAACCAGACAAGGTCCCCTTTATTCCCACTCTGTCCCCTGCCAGTCAGCCAATCTCCTATCCATGCTAGTACCTTCCCTGTAATACCATTGGCTCTTATCTTATTAAGCATCCTCATGTGAGACACCTTGTTAAAGGCCTTGTGAAGATCCAAATAAACAACATCCACTGACTGTCCTTTGATGATCCTAACTTTTATTACTTCAAAGAATTTTAACAGATTTTGTTTGACAATATTTTCTCTTGCGAAAACCTTGTTGACTTTCACCTATTTTATCATGTGTTTCCACGTACCTCATAACCTTATTCTTAATATTGAACTTCTACATCTTTCCAACCACTAAAGTCAGGCTAACTGGCCTGTAGTTTCCTTTCTTCTTCCTTGCTCCCTTCTGAAAGAGTGGTGTGATATTTGCAATTTTCCAGTCCTCTGAATCCATTCCAGTGTTTAGTGATTCTTAAGTGATCTAATACATCCAAAAATCTCTTCAGCTACCTTTTTCAGAACACAAGTGTCTAGTCCATCTGGTCCAAGTGACTTATCTACTTATCAGCTTTCCAAGCACCTTCTCTTTAGCAATAGCAATGACACTCACTTCTACCCTCTGAAACTCTCACATTTCTACAGTGTCTTCCACAGTGAAGACTGACTCAAAATACTTATTACTTTTACTTTGCCCATTATTATCTCTCTAGCATCATTTTCCAATGGTCCAATATCCACTTTTGGCTCTCATTCACTCTTCCTATATCTGGAAAAACTTTTTGTATCCTGTCTTATGTTATTAGCTAGCATAGCTTCATATTTCATCTCTTCTCTCTTCATGGATTTTTAAGTTATCTCCTCTTGGTTTTTAAAAGCTTCCCAATCCTCTACCTTCCCACTAATCTTTGCAATATTATATGCCCTCTCTTTTGCTTTGATGTTGTCCTTGACTTCTCTTGTCAGACATGGTTGCCTCATTCTCCCTTTAGAATACTTCTTCATGTTTGGGATGTATTTTTCCTGTGCCTTCTGAATTTCCCCCAGAAACTCCAGCCATTGCTGCTGTGCCATCATCTCTGCTAATGTCCCCTTCCAATCAACTTTGGCCAGTTGCTCTCTTATGCCTCCATAATTCCCTTTACTCCACTATATTATTGATACATCAAATATTAGCTCCTCCTTCTCAAACTGCAGGATGAATTCTATCATATTTTGATCACTGGCTCCCAAGGATTCTTTTACCTTCAGCTTCCTAATCAAATTTAGTTCATTACATAATACCCAATGCAGAATTGCTGTTCCCCCAGTGGGCTCAACCACAGGATGCTCTAGAAAGCTATTCTAGGTAGCATGCCAGAACGATTGGTACCCTGTCACACTCACATCAGTCTACCAAAGATGCCATAGCCACAGCATTACACACCTGGAGAAGAGGGATGCATAAGTCAGAATGCTGTCCTGGACTACAGTCCAGTATTCAGCACCATAATTCCCTCCAGACTTGATGGGAAGCTCAGAGACCGTGGCCTGCACCCTGCCTTGTGTAGCTGGATCCTAAACTTCCTATTGGATTGCTGACAGGTGGTAAGGATGGGCTCTCTCACCTCTGCCCCTATGACCCTCAACACAGTTGCCCCCCCCCCCCACGGTGGTGTCATGAGTCCACCCCCTCTACTCCCTTTGACTGTGCTGCCACACACGGCTCCAATCTGCTGATCAAATTTGTAGATGACATGACATCAATTGCCCTTATTTCTAGCGGTAATGAGACAACCTACAGAGGAGAGGTTGATGCCCTAACACTGTGGTGCCAAGATAACAACATCTCCCTCAATGTCCAGAAAACAAATGAGCTGACCGTGAATTACAGGAGGAATAGAGAGGGGCTCACCCTGATCAACATCAATGGGACTGCAGCTGAGAAGGTGAGTAGTTTCAAGTTCTCAGTGTACGCATCACCAAAGATCTCACCTGGACTGTACACACCGGCTGTGCGACAAAAAAGCACAACAGCATCTTTTCCACCTTAGGCGACTGAAGAGGGTTGGCATGAGCCACCAATCTTCAAGACCTTCTACAGGGACACTATTGAGAACATTCTGACTGGCTGTATCACAGCGTGGTATGGAAACTGCACCAACCTTGATCGCTGGGCACTGCAGAGAGTGGCACAGACAGCTCAGCACATTTGTGGAGGTGAACTTTCTTCCATTGAGGACATTTACAGCAGCAGGTGCATAAAGATGACCTGGAGGATCATTGGGGACACCAGTCACCCCAACCATAAACTGTCTCAGTGGCTTCCATCTGGCAAATGGTACTGCAGCATTAAAGCCAGGAGCAACAGGCTACAAGACAGCTTCTTTAGACTTAGAAATTCACACGTCCATACATTGCAACGGAGTCATTGGGACATATGTAAGATTTAAATAAATTCAAATTCGATTTATCAACCCAAATTCAAATTATTCAATTTATCATTTTGTAGGCATTCTGCAAATTCCCGCTCTTGGGATCCAGCCTCCACCTGATTGTCCCAATCTACCTGAATATTGAAATCCACCATGATTATTGCAACCTTCCTCTTTTAAACTTGCTGATATAGAGGGGGATTTTAAACTGTGAATGATTTTACATTACACATCTAAGCAAACGTTTGCAATTGATTTAGAGTAACAAACAAATGCCGGAGGAGCACAGCAGGTCAGGTTGCTTCAGGGCCAATGAAGTGTCTTGGCTATTTATTCAACTGTTTATTCCCCTCCATAGATGTTGCCTGACTTGCTGAGTTCCTCAAGAATTTTCTGTGTGTTGCACAGGATTTCCACCATCTTTTGTGTTTGTAATTGATTTAGAATCACTAGTTTAAAAATGTTTTAAAAAAGAGCAAAATTAGAGTAAATGGGTAAATGTGACATATATCTCCAAAAAAGGATTTATTTTAACAAAATTTGGAATTAACTTGGTTGTCATAGATAAAGGGGGTGCAGTGGATGTTGTATTAGATTAGATTAGTTTAGATTATGAGGACACTCAGTCCTCGTTTATTGTCATTTAAAATGCATGCATTAAAAATGATACAATGTTCCTCCGGTATGATATCACAGAAACACAAGACAGGCCAGGGCTAAAACTGACAAAAACTACATAATTATAACATATAGTTACAACAGTGCAAAGCAATACTGTAATTTCATAAGAGCAGACCATGGGCATGGTAAAAAAAAAAGTCTCAAAGTCCCGATAGCCCCAACATCTCACGCAGACAGTAGAAGGAAGAAACTCTCCCTGCCATGAGCTTCCAGCACCGCAAACTTGCCGGTGCAGCATCCTGGAAGCACCTGACCACAGTCCGACTCTGAGCCCGTCTGAAAACTTCGAGCTTCCAACCAGCCCTCCGACACTGAGCACTGACCACCATCTCTGCCGAGCGCTTTGACCCCAGCCCCGGCTGCCAAGCAACAGGCAAAACCGAGGATTCAGGGCCTTCCCCTCGGGAGATTTCAAATCACACAGCAGCAGCGGCAGTGAAGCAGACATTTCAGTAGTCTCACTAGATTTTCCTTCGTGCTCTCACATCTGCTTCCGTCAAATCAGAATTGTGCATGGCCTCCTACTTGACAGATTACAGATATTCATCACCAGAGAGGCCATGCACTCTGCGTCGTGCTGCCATCTTCTCCTCCTTTTAGAAGGCCTTTGACAAGTTGCCACACATGAGGCTGCTTACCAAGTGTTACAGGAAAGTTACTAGCATGGTTGGGGCATTGACTGATTGGTAAGAGGCAATGAGTGGGAATAAAAGGACCCTTTACTGATCACAAACAAGAGAAAATCTGCAGATGCTGGAAATCTAAGCAGCACACAAAATGCTGGAGGAACACAGCAGGCTAGGCAGCATCCATGGAAAAAAGTACGGTCAACATTTCAGGCTGAGACCCTTCAGTATGGCAGTGACTAGGATCCATTTCTGGTTGGCTGTCAGTGACAAGTGGTATTCCTCTGGGGTCGGTGTTGGGACCGCTTCTTTTTATGCTGTATATCAATGATTTGGATGATGGAATAGATAGCTTTGTTGCCAAGTTTGTAGATGATATGGTGGAGGGGCAGCTGGTGTTGAGGAAACAGGTAGGCTGCAGAAGGACTTAGACAGATTAGGAGAATGGGCAAAATAGTGGCAAATGAAATACAATGTTGGAAAATGCATGGTCACGCACTTTGGTAGTAGAAATACATGTGCAGACTACTTTCTAAATGGAGAGAAAATCCAAAATCTGAGATGCAAAGAGACTTTTGAGTGCTTGTGCAGAACATCCGAAAGGTTAACTTGCAGGTAGAGGTGGTGGTGAAGTAGGCAAGTGCAATATTAGCATTCATTTCAAGAAGTCTAGAATACAAAAAACAGGGATGTGATGCTGAGGCTTTATAAAGTATTGGTGAGGCCTCACCTCGAATATCATGAACAGTTTTGGGCTCCTCATCTACAAAGAGATGTGCTGGCATTGGAGATGGTTCAGAGGAGGTCTACAAGTATGAATCCAGGAATGAAAGGGTTATCATATGAGGAACATTTGATAGCTTCGCTGGAACTTGAATGGATGGGGTGGGGGGGGCGGAAATCTCATTGAAACCTCTCGAACGTTGAAAAGCCTAGAAAGAGTAGATGTGGAAAGGATGCTTCCTGTGGTGGGAGAGTCTAGGACAAGAGGACAAGAGGGCACAACCTCAGAATAGAGGGGTAGCCATCTAAAACAGAGATGCTGAGAAATTTCCCTAGCCAGAGGGTGGTGAATTTATGGAATTTGTTACCACAGGTAGCTGTGGAAGTGAAGGTCGTTGACTGTATTTAAGGCGGAGCTTGACAGGTTCTTGGTTGGACACAGCATCAAAGATTACAGGGAGAAGGCTCAGCAGGGGAGAAAAGGATCAGCCATGATTTAATGGTGGAGTAGACTCAATGGGCCAGGTGGCCTAATTCTGCTCCTATGCCTTATGTTCTTCTTATAAATTAGGTGGTATGCACTTGATCCAACATTAATCTGCATTTCTGGAGCACCATTTCAGCAGCAGGAAGTTTATTAGGACCTCTCCGGAGCATCATCAAACAACATTTCTTTGTCAATGATTTTATTGTTTGAAGAAGCTGTTGTTTCTACAACTGCTTCTTCCTCACCACCATCAGATACTTGAGACAAGCTTGTTCACTGAGCTATGTAAAAGTTCTTTGACAGCAGCTCCCAAGCCTGTGATACTTCCACTAGAAAGGAGCGGGGCATGGGAACATCATCAGCTGAAAATGGTTGTCCATGCTCCTCACTTTCCTGACCTGAAAATATAGTTATTCATTCATTATTATTGGGATGAAAAGCCTGGAAATCCATCTGTTATGTCACTATGGCAGTTTCTTTACTGCAGCTGCAGTGGCTCAGGATAACTCACCACCACTTTCCAGCATCTTAGTAACATAACTAAATAATGTTTAAAAAAAATCACACAATGTAAACTGGAAATCTGAACCGTATAATGGACATATTTAGTAGATCAGACAAGATTTACTGAGTGAAAAACAAAGTTAACACTTCAGGTTCATGATCTTTCTTCTTTTATGATGTCAAGGTATCTTCATCCTTCACAGAAGCAAGCGGTTCATGAAACATTCAGACATAATATGATCTATGGCTTTTCAATCACTCCCAAATAGAAACTCTCCACTGTGCTATTTATCATTAATTCCTTTCACTGCACAGCCTGTATATCTTGCTGATGTTGGTTCAGAACCTCACCACCCACTCCTCCCTTTTCCTTTCTTCCACCTTTCCTTTTTTGTCCCCTTCCTCATGTGGGCCTTCTTGCTTCAAGCTATTTTTAGCCTCTGGTGGATGAGCGGGTGATCAAAATGGCAGCTCCTCATGGTGACTACATTAATGTTGATCTCAAAGTGATGACTTCAGGTCCTATGTCAATTCTACCAGAGAGATAGATCAATTGAAAGATGATGTTAGGGCAATTGGTGATGAGATTGGATTTGCTGCTCCGTGCAGTAAGCGTTGCTTGGCTTGTCTGAGATTTTTGGTACTTTTCTTGGGCCATAGAGCAGCAGTTGTGGCAAGAAATTATTAATATAATATGATTCTCAGTGATATTTCAAGTTCCTTTAATAGTACAACTAAGTCATGACTTGGAACAGAGAAAGGATGGAAGTCTTTCTTTGCAACTGAGCTTACAGATGAAAAGTGTCCATTTGGTTTTAATCAATAAATATTAAGCCATTGCCCACCGCACTCTCATGGGTCAATTTTGCAAGATTTGGCAACACTCACAACACGCTGGAGGAACTCAGCAGGCCGGGCAGCATCTGTGGAAACGACCAGTCAATGTTTCGGGCCGGCACCCTTCGTCAGGATTTAGAATTTAGGTGAAACTTTTTGCCGACTTTGTAGCAGATTTGAGACAAGTTGTTGAACATCTTTCAGACAGTACAGGTTTGGAAAAATTGCTGCAGATTCACAAAACTAGAAATTGAAACACTTTTTAATATTGGTGGGTCAATGTGTTAGGAAGTTGGGGCTGAGCCATGCTGTATCTTCTGGAAAAGGAAACAACATCCTAAAGGGAAGGTATTATAAGTGCAAACATCAAAAGCAATATCTTTGCCATGCTGCTCATTATTGGTTACAGCTCAGCATTTAGTACCATTGTCACCTCAGTCCTAATCAACAAACTTCAAAACCTGGGACTCTGTGCCTTCCTCTGCAGCTGTTTTCTTGATTTCCTCATTGGGGAATATCTTCCAAAGGCAGTGCCTGAAGAAGGAGGCATCCATCGTTAAAGATCCTCACCACCCAGGACATGCTCTCTTTCTATTACTACCATCAGGTAGGAAGTATAGGAGCCTGAAGATGCACACTCTACGTTTTAAGAACTGCTTCTTCCCCTTCAACATCAGATTTCTAAATAGTCCATGAAAACTAACTCCACATTCCTTCTTTGCACTATTTATTTGTTAATTTTTTAAGTTATAAGTTATAGCAGCTTTCATGCCTTGCACTGTACTGCTGCCACAAAATAACAAATTTCATGACATTTGTCAATGATAATAAACCTGATTCAGCGTCTGATTTAAGAGATTCCAGAATAAAATCAAATTACTAAGCAGTGTGACGTGGCTGGAGAATTGAATAAAGGGTATGAGTTGCACAATCTAGGTGATGGTTAACTGAAAGACTGAGCCTTAGAACATTTGTGAGGATCAAGGTCATATCAGGCAGGCGCAAGATGTGGCAGAAAGCGGTGGTCTCAACACACATTACACCACTGATCATATGTGGTTGTGTTGGAAGGGTATTTTCCATATCAGAAGAACATGAACCACCCCCAAAGGAACCTGAGAAGGCTTGTCTTTTTGAAGCAGAGATGGTGACACTGGAGATTGGAGAGATAATAACTTCCTACTGTATAAACACCACAGCTCAGCAACAAACTATTGGAGAACTGCAAATAATTAAAAATAGATTGAGAAGGATAGTTTCAGAGATATTGTGCCATGAAGTTTAGGGAGACAAAATAATTATTTGAATGCCCTACATTCTTTTTCTTTTCCTTATTAAAGAAGGAATATGTATAATCTGTTTTATGTACAAACGTTAGTTTTTATCTGCAAGCAATAACATCTTTCAATTTAGTCACCATTTAAAAGCCACTTAAAGTGACCTATTGCTAGCTAGTGTTGCAGTAGTGTTTGGGGCAAGATTTCCAGGGGAGTATAGGGGGAAGAAAGTAGTTTTCATCATCTTCACTTCCTCAAAAAACTGCTCTTTAATATTCTGTACAATATAACTTTCATCCCACCTCTGGCCAGTGTCATAGCCTCAAGCTACACCTCTTCCTTTATTCAGTTTCCCTCGTCAGGTCTCTATCCTTCTTTCAGCATCAGGGTGGCTTTTGACCGTCAGATTAACATTAACAGTTACACCACTCTGTTGCATTGTTGTCTTTGAACTCTGACATTTTAATCCCATTTATCACACTTTTGTTTATTTTCTCCCAGATTCCTTTCCTGTGGCATGTAAGGTTTAATCGACACAGTTTGTGGATTGGACTCTGTGGTTCATGTTGTAGTATATTTCTGCTTTCTGGTTACTCCCTTTTTATTTTTATTTTGTGTGATTTTGATTGTAGCGGACTAGCTCTGCAACCTGCACTCAGTGAATGATGCAGCACTAAATTGAACTGAACTGAGCTAAATTGAGCATTCCTAGATTGCTTCAATGATTTTTTGATTTGGTGTTTTGTATTCTGTGTGTTTTTGCTTATCTTTTTGCCGCTTGTGCAATTTGTTCTTTTTTTGTGCCTTGGATGTATGATGTTTTCTTTGAATCAGTTCCCAGTTTTTCTTTGTTTCGTGGCTGTCTGTGAGAAGACAAATCTCAGAGTTGTATACCGCTGTAACCCCCTCATCAGGCTCGCATACAAACTCAGCTCATTAGCTGACTCTTGACTCAGCTTTTATAAACATATACATCGAGGGTCATTATGGTTTGGTGGGGATCCAGCCAAAGAGTAATGTCATGATGTTCTAATTAATGAAACCTCAATTTGAGTGAATGTTGTGTAATTAGTGCCCGTACGCAATTATCGGTCGGCAAGAAATAACAGCTTATACCGCATAAAATTGTAAAGAAAATATCGTTACTAATTTCAGCTTTATCAAACAGTTAACAGGAAAAAGAAAAAAAAAAGAGCCCAATACAGTTAAACCAGTTCAATGTGCACACAACTGTTGGAGCTCATACTGGAGCATTCGGGGATATATCTCTTACTCATGTGTTGGATCTATGGTCTATGTGGAAGCACCCATCACATGCCAAACTTCCCTCAAAGTCCATCTTGAACATCCTGGCTCTCTCAGGAGCATTGGCTCTTCCTCCTTGGAGCCATTCATCTGCACAAAGCACTTCTTGCAATGGTGACTCTCCTTCCAACAGCATTCTGTAGCATCTTCCCTTCTGTCCAGCTCCACAGCTCCCACCAAGAGACCTCATACCAGACTACTATCCTTCAGAAAGCTCTTCCCCACAGTTCTCTAGAACATTCTCTTACATCTTAGCCAAAGCCAAAACACATTTTCCAGATGGCACACTGCTTTTATAGAAAACTGCTAATATAAGCTACATCACAGCATAGTAGTAGAAATCTTAACCAGAACATTACACACTCGCCCACCAAAATAGTCATGTCCTCACCACTTTGTAACTTACTAAACCATTATTAACAACAGTATTCAAATGCATTTCATGATTTCAGGACCTCCAATCCATTTGTAGATGGATGTAACATATCTCACTGTGGGGATGGATGCAACGTTCTGTCTCCCTGGCTTATCTGCCAGTTTATCTGGGGTTTCCTGACTCTCTGAGAGCTTCCTATCTCATTGGCAGCTTCTTCAACCTCAGACACTTAGTTACCTTTCCGGCAGCTCAGGTTCCTCTGCCCCATGACTGACCTTAGCTTCCTTCAGTTTAAGCAGGTGCTGCTGAACGTCTTCAGCCTCCGCTGGTGCTAACCAGTGAGACTTCTCTCGGAAAGGTGTGTTCTCCGTCATTCTAATAGTGTGGCAAGTACTTTTGGAATAATCTACATCAAACTCGTTAGTAGAAAAGACATTTTTGCCTTTCAACAGCTTCTCAATGAATCACCAAAGTTGAATGACTTCAATGTTGGCTTCCTCGACCTAGGAGACTCTTTCTCTTCCATTTTCCCCAGAAAACTAAACACTAGTTTAAACATGGGCTTAAAGACACAAACTGCTTAATCAACTCTAAAACATCAGTCACACAGCATGTGAAATCCCCGGACCATGGTCCTCCCCACAATTGTAACCCTCTCACCAGGTTTGTGAGCAAACTCAGGTTGTTAACAGCCACATGACGCAGTGGCGAGAAGATCACCTTTCAAAAACAATATACGTTTCGGGTTGGTATGATTTGGGGATTCAACCAAACTGGAATATTGCGATGTGCCGATTAAAATCACCCCTAACTGAGTGAATAGTTCCCATAGACAATTATTGGCTGGCAAGAAAAAACAGATTGTACACTGCATAAAATTATAAAGGAAGTATATTTACCAGTTTCAGCATTATCAATCAATTATTAGGATAAAGAAAAATAAAGAAAAGGACCCATTACCGTTAATCCAGTCCAATATGTGTGTAACTAATGGAGCTCAAACTGGATTATTTGGGGGTGTATCTTTTATTCATGCATGAAAGCACCCACCACGTTCTAAACTTGCCTCAGTGTCTATCTCAAGCACTCTGGCTCTTAGAAGTATTGGGTTTACCTCTGTCTATATTTTGCCCCTCTTGCTCCATCGATTACTCTTGGAGAAGGTTCACTTAGGATGGAACTATGATCCTCAGTGACAACTGAATTCCCTGCAGAAGGAAGACATCACCTCAGAGATTATCTACCTACCTGCCCCTCAGTCATTCCTTCCACTGGCTGTGGAAGTCTATAGTTCCCATAATGACCTCATTTACCACCCGAGTATCCATGGAACTGGAGTGGAAGCATATCATCCTCGACCTTGGGAAACGTCCAAGAAGAATGAGGCAAATGGTTCAAAATATTTGTCATATATGCTATTTCTGTCCATGGGAAACATTTAAGACCATCACCTCTTTTAGGATTACTTTATGTGATGAATGCTGGGCCCTGTCCAACAGAAATAGAGGACAGAAGTTGACTGACCAAGTATTTTAAAAAAAAGTAACCATAAGGCTGTTGGCTTGTACTGTAGGCTTCTTCATAAATAAAGTATCTTTGTTTTGAAATTTGGCACCCCAGTCTTGAGGCTTGGCTAACTAGTCAACACAACTTTGATTACACAACCAACAGACTCACTTACAAGGAATCTACAACTCATATTCTCGGTATTATATTCACAGAATAATTTTATATATTACAAATATATAACAATATAATATATTTGCACAATTTGATTTCTTTTACACGTGATTATTTTTCAGTCTTTATGTATAGTTTTTCATAAATTTAATTGTATTTTTTTATTTCCTGTAAATGCCTGCAAAGAAATGAATCTCAAAGTTTGTAGTATATGGTGACATATCCATACTTTGACTTTGACACTATGCAGAGGCTTACCGATTGAATACAGGAAATAATCAAACACAAAGCAACTAACTAAATAAGCTGCTGTGCCACGAATGAACATATCAAGGCTGAGACTTTGCAGGGACACATTGATCATGGACATGGGTGGATCTGTGTTGAGGGCCCAGAAGTCGAGCAGCTGTCCTTTCTTCTCTGCTTCTCAGTGCTACATGGTTTTTAAAAGCTGAAAGTGGAGGAGCGAAAAGAGAGCCTAGAATGGGTTGCTGGGAATAAAAGTTCACACATGACTTGCAGTAAAATGGGTAACATGAATGTTTCATAATGTCAACCGCAGACAGATATGTACGGTCCTATAGCATGAAAAAGAAGAGAAACAGATGTCATGACAAACATTCAACTGGCATCTGGCTTCCTATTTCTCTGTCTCTGGCTACCAATTCTCTGTACATCTGGAAGAAACCCTCCTCTAAAGAAAAAGTCTGTGGCTGGGAAGTGGTAACACCTGTGCTTAATTTTGATTGTGTTACTAGTTCCCTCTTCCTCCATGAAGAAATAAAAGGTAGGTGTTCAAATCTTGCAAAAGGCAACAGTTCCTGTCCACCCACATCCTTCCACTCTAAAGCAGCTCCTATTCGAAGGGGGAGAACTGCTTGAAGTCCAAATAAAACATTTCAAACCTCAAGGCTGAATCAGTTGAACGGGAACATGCTTCATATCCATTGAAGATGAAAAGTTAGATTTCTTTGATTCTATAGAATAGACAAAAAAAGAATAGCAGGGCTATAATTTGGACTAAGCACAAATCAGCTCTCTACTACAGCTTCACCTTCACCATCTTGATCACTCCTAATATTCCATGTAACTGGCAACTTTATTTCTTACTGATTCATGACAGTGAAAGTATTCTGCAGGTTTCTTAAAAATCACTAGGTGATTTGCCAATTCCCACTTAAGTTATGATGAAAGATTAGAGCTTTCAGTGTTTCTTTGTGTCAAATTTTGAAAGATCTTTTATCAATTTACGAGAGCTGAAATTGTGTAACCCAGCAACAAGTATCCGTGAACAATTGGTACAGTAACCATGGAACACAGACAATTAAATCATCCAAATTATATTAAAAAAAACATAGATAAGAATAACAAAATTTCCAAGATATCTGAGGTTCTGCATTTTATCCTTCCTTGGCAATAATAAGTGGATGATAATTCAGAGCTGTCAGATTTTTGTGGTTTATTTCCTGGCTGAGACAGCAGCTCTAAAAGCCACAGCGCAAATCTGTGATATCCGTAAGAGATTTTATTAAAAGCGAGCATATCTATGATGCTATTTTTTTAAATTCTTTATTGGGTATTTAGTAATACCCTGCATTTGCTTTCAAAGTTTGTTGCTTTAAACTCTGTTCTAGTATGTGAGCACCAAAACCAGACATGTCAACTGATCACTGGTTGAAAGCTGCATTGTGCTGGAAGCATTGTACACGCTACCACCCACACTGGACCCCCTACAATTCGCCTACCAACACAACCGATCGACAGATGACACAATAGTCACAGCTCTACATACTGTCCTTACACATCTGGAGAAGAAGGATGCTTATATGAGAATGCAGTTCTTGGACTACAGTTCAGCATTCAACACCATAATTCCCTCCAGGTTCGACAAGAAGCTCAGAGGCCTCTGCCTTCACCCTGCCTTGTGTAGCTGGATCCTGGATTTCCGGTCAGATCGCCAACAAGTGGTAAGAGTGGTCTCCCTCACCTCTGCCCCTCTGACCTTCAAGACAGGTCTCCCTCTGACCCTCAAGACAGGTGCCCCTCAGGGCTGTGGACTAAACCCCCTCCTTTACTCTCTGTATACCCTTGGCTGTGTCGCCACCCATAGCTTCAATCTGCTAATTAAATTTGCTGACGACACTACATTGATTGGCCTAAACTCAAATAATTATGAGTCAGCCTACAGAGAAGAAGTCATCAGCTTGACACAGTGGTGTCAAGAAAACAATCTCTCCTTCAATGTCACAAAAACAAAGGAGCTGGTTGTGGACTACAGGAGGAATGGAGATACGCTAACCCTTATTGACATCAATGGATCTGGGGTTGAGAGGGTGAACAGCTTTAAGTTCCTCAGCATAAACATCACTGAAGATCTCACGTGGTCTGTACATACTGTCTGTGTGGTGAAAAAGGCACAACAGCGCCTCTTTCACCTCAGATGGTTGAAGAAGTTTGGTATGGGGCCCCAAATCCTAAGAACTTTCTAGAGGGGTACAATTGAGAGCATCCTGACTGGCTGCATCTCTGCCTGGTATGGGAACTGTACTTCCCCCAATCACAGGACTCTGCAGAGAGTGGTACAGAAAGCCCAGCGCATCTGTAGATGTGAACTTCTCACTATTCAGGATATTTACAAAGATGGGTGTGTAAAAAGGGCCCGAAGAATCATTGGAGAACCAAGTCACCCCAACCACAAATTGCTACCATCTGGGAAACTTACCACAGCATAAAAGCCAGGACAAACACGCCCCGAGACAGCTTCTTCCACCAGGCCATCAGACTGCTTAATTCATACTGACACAACTGTATTTCTATGTTATATTGACTATCCTGTTGTAATAGTATTTATTATAAATTACTATAATCACACATTGCACATTTAGACAGAGACATAACATAAGGATTTTACTCCTCATGTATATGAAGGATGTAAGTAATAAAATCAATTCAATTTAATGTTTAGCCAAGACTCTGTCAAACATTTCAGATAGATGTAAGAGATCTTATTAAAACTTTAAGTGGAAATAAGTTCCGGTCTTGTATCAACTCCCAAAAACACATTATCTGGTCTTTCAGTCATTTATTTGTAAGATCTTGCTCTGTGTAAATTGGTTGCTACGTTAGACACCATAAAAAGAGTATTTGATTAGCTGCTAAGGACTTTCCTACAAAGAATAGTGGATACGGCTCAAGTCATCACGGGTAGATCCCTTTCCAAAATTGAACACATCTACATGAAACTTTTTTGCAGGAAAGCAGCATCCATCATCAGGGACTCCACCACCCAAGACATGCCCTCTTCTCACTGTTGCCATCAGGAAAAAGATACAGGAGCCTCAGGACTCACTTGACCAGATTTAGGAACAGTTATTACCCCTCAACCATCACGCTCTTGAACCAAAGGGGATAACTTAACTCAACTTCACTTGCCCCATCATTGAAATGTTCCCAGAACTGATGGATTGAACTTCAAAGGCTCTTCATCTCATCTTCTTGATATCTATTGCTTATTTATTTTTTATTATTACTTATTTCTTTTTGTATTTGCAGTTTGATGTCTTTTGCACACTTGGTGAATGCCCGAGTTGGTGTGGTTTTTCATTGATTCTAATATGGTTATTATTCTATTATGGATTATTTGAGTGTGCCTGCTAGAAAATGAATCTTAGGGTTGTATGTGGCAACATATATGTACTTTGATAATAAATTTACTTTGAACATTGAACTTTGGGATGCCCCTTTGATGGACAAGGACTGTGCATGGTAGAAAATTATGACAATATAAGGTACGAGGTAGAACATAAAGTACTACAGCACAGTATGGGCTCTTTGATCTACAGTGTTGTGATAAACTTTTAGCCTTCTCCAAGATCTATCCTTCCCTCATACACAGCCTATAACCTTCCATTTTCCTTTTATCCATCTAACAGTCTCTTAAATGTTCCTAATGCATCTGCCTCTAACATCACCCCTGGCAAGGTGTTTCAGGTGACTACCAACCCCTGCCCTTTGACATCACCCCTAAACTTTCCTCCAATCATGTTAAAAGAATGTCTTCTGGTATTAGCCATTGCTACCCTGTGACAAAAGGTCCTGGCTTTCCACACTATATCTTTTATCATCTTATATAACTTTATCAATGTGTAAGTGTAGAGAAAAATAAAGAGTTTTAAGTGACTTAGAGATCTTAGAAAGTGAGGCCTTGCTTCAGCTGAAAAGGGTGAAAGTTAATAAATCTCCAGGGCCAGACAACATATATCCAAGGGTCTATAACGAGGTCTGTGATTATATAGACAAACATGTATTATTGAGAGCTGGTGAAATCTCTACAGACTGGAAATGGGCTAATGTTGTCCCGGTATATAAGAAGGGTGACACACTGACCCTGGTAACCATAGATCAGTAAGCTTAATGTCTATTATAGGTAAGATAATGGAAACAATAATAAAGAATGAGATGGAAAAATAGCTAATAAGAACAGATACATTAGCAGAAAGCCAGCATGGGTTCAGAAAGGGGAGGTCATGTTTTACTAATATGCCAGAGTTCTATGAAGAGGCAACTAAAATTTATAACAATAGAGTGGTTGATGTAACTTACTTGGACTTTCAGAAGGTTTTTGTCAAGGTACCCCATGAGAGGTTAGTAATCAAATTACAGGAGGTAGGGATTCAGGATGAGGTGTGTATGCGTATAATTGGCTCAAAAACAGAAAACACCAAGTCATGGTGGGAGGATCATTTTCAAA
Organism: Mobula hypostoma; assembly: GCF_963921235.1. Lineage (NCBI taxonomy): Eukaryota > Metazoa > Chordata > Chondrichthyes > Myliobatiformes > Myliobatidae > Mobula > Mobula hypostoma. Next base: position 22,078,786 of record NC_086100.1, read on the forward strand.
CCTAGAAGATGTTAAAAGTAGGGTTCCACAGGGGTCAATTTTAGTGTTACTCCTGTTTTTAATTTACGTTAATGATTTGGAGAAGTACATAGCAAATAACCTAGTAAGGTTTGCCGATGATGCAAAATTAGGGGGATGGGCTGATAACAATCAGGCAGCAGAATCAATACATTTAGATCTAAACGAAACACAGATGTGGGTAGAAAAACGGCAGAAGGAATTTAATGTAAGTAACTGTAAAGATTTACGTATAGGAAGTAGAAATATACAATGGAAGGGTCTTGAGTTAGAAAGTGCACTGTTTGAGAAGGATTTGTGCATCCTGGTAGACTCATCACTATCAACGTTTAGACAATGCACAGAGGCGATTAGGAAGGCTAATAGATTGTTGGGCTATATGATGCGCTCAGTGGAGTTCAAGTCCAGTGGATGTGGCAAAGTTGTTTCCCATGATGGGGGAGTCTAGTACGAGAGGGCATGACTTAAGGATTGAAGGGCGCCCTTTCAGAACAGAAATGCGAAGAAATTTTTTTAGTCAGAGGGTGGTGAATCTATGGAATTTGTTGCCACATGCAGCAGTGGAGGCCAAGTCATTGGGTGTATTTAAGGCAGAGATTGATAGGTATCTGAGTAGCCAGGGCATCAAAGGTTATGGTGAGAAGGCGGGGGAGTGGGACTAAATAGGAGAATAGATCAGCTCATGATAAAATGGCAGAGCAGACTCGATGGGCCGAATGGCCTACTTCTGCTCCTTTGTCTTATGGTCTTATGTTCTCCTTAAGCAGTATAATGTACTTGTGAGGCCACACCTTGAGTAATGTGTACGATTTTGGTCTCCATATTGTGTGAGGGATGTGAAGGCACTGGAGAGAGTCCCGAGAAGGGTGACAAGACTCATCCCAGGTCTGCAGGATATGAGCTATGAAGGAAGATTAAAAGTATTAAATATTTTTAGCTTAAGTAGATGTAGAATGAGAGGAGACATAATAGAAGTGTTCCAAATGATTAAGGGCATAAGTAAAGTGGATGCCAGCCGCTGCTTCAAAATGTATCCATCATCAAGGACATGGGGCCATAGGTAGAGACTGATTAAGAGGAGATATCAGACTAACAACAGGAATCATTTCTTTACACCGTGAGTTGTGGACACATGGAACAAACTACTTAGTTGTGAAGTTGAGAGTAGTACCATAGAGACTTTCAAATCTAAACTTGATAGTTATTTCAACACACTATGTGAATAGGAATATAGGAATTTGGCAAGCTTCGTTGGGCTGAATGGCCTGTTCTTGTCAAAAGCTCTCTAATGTTGTAGTGTTCTCTCGCCATCCCTTGCTACAAAGGAAAAAGTCCTAGGTCTGTCAACCTTTCTCCATAAGACAGGCAACATCCTGGTAAACCTCCTCTGTACCTTCTCTGAAGCTTCCAAATCTTTCCGTTAATTAGTGACCAGAACTAAACACAATTATCCAAGCGTGGTCTGACCAGAGTTTTATAATCCCTGGACTAATGATAGCTAATACACCATATACCTTCTTAACTACCCTATTAACATGCACAGCATCTTTCTTGGATTGATGGACTTGGACCCCAAGATCCCTCTGTCCTTCCACACTGCTAAGAATCCTGCCATTAAACCTGTATTCTGCCTTTGTTTGCTCTTCCCAAGTGTAACACTGAACTCCATCTGTCACTTCTCAGCCCAGCTCAGCATTCTGTTAATGTCTTGTTTTATTGACAACATTCTACACCATCCACAACACCACCAACCTTTGTGACACCTGCAAACTTACTAACCTGCTCTTCCAATCCCTCATCAAAGTCATTCATAAAAGTCACAGAGGACAGGTCCCAGAGCAGATCCCAGTGAAACACCACAAGTCACCAATCCCCAGGTAGAATAGGCTTTGCCTACTACCATCCTCTGCCTTCTGTGGGCAGCCAGTTATGATTCCAGACAGCCAAGATCACGCGCGTCATGATTTTCTAAATCAGTTTGCCATGGAAAACCTTGAGAAATACCAAACTAAGGTTCATATATACCACATCCACCAATCTACTTGCATCAATTAGTTTTGTCAATTACATGAAAATGTCAATCAGGCTTATGAAGTACAATGTGCCTCTCACAAAGCTATGCTGACTAACCCTGATAAGATTTTGTTTCCCCAAATACTTGTAAATCCTGCCCCTAAGAATCCATTAGTTTGTACAAGGCCAGAAGAGACTGTGATTTAAAATTTAGACTTGCTGTGCTCTTATGGAAGTGTTGTCCAAATTATAATTTCCCAGTGGAACCTGACTTCAACTTCCTCCAGGTTGATTTGTGCCACTTGAGATATTCTGATCTGTTCCAAATATCTGACTGCAATTTTTTGGTTATGATTGGTTTTGAATTGGATGATATAGCTTCTGTGTCAGACCTACAGTATGTAAAATGATTTCCTATGCAACACTGCTCTATCACATTCACTAAGTGATTTGGTTACACTGCTCTGAGGAGAGACTATTATTTGGCACCCTCAGACCAAATAGATTTTATTAGTGCTTTTTAATGATTAATAGAAGGGCCAAAGTGGCTTCACTGCACAGTTCCCAGATTGTTGCTGGGAATCTGACATGGTTTAAATTTAGTTACTAATTAATTCTCCTTAAAAAAAAATCACATCCAGTATTGTATCAACTCACCCCTCATCTGCACTCATTCAACACTAAATAAGTACTCCTCTGATTCCCTGAAATCTTGCTGCAATCATTAGTCACTGCTTGTATCTCTCTGTGCCTATTTCGCTCTCTATTACTCACTCACACTGTCTCTGTCTGTCTGCCTGTCTCTCTCTCTCTTTTTCTCACCCTCTTGCTCTCTCTCTCTTTAGTATGACAAAATGGATTCTTGACCTCAATCTACCCCTCTGTGATCTTGCACCTTATTGTTTGCATTCACTGCACATTCTCTGTAACAGGAACACTTATATTGCATTCTGTTATTGTTTTACCTTGCACTGCTTCAAGGCAATGTTGTAATAAATTGATCTGTATGAATGACATGGAAAACTAGTTTCAACATACCTTTGTACAATTGAAGATAATAAACCAATTTTCCCTACTTCCAAAATGATTTCCAACTCCTGATCACTAACACTCTTTCTCTCCTGTGTGGCCAACATCTCTAAGTTCTGCTCCTGGATTGACTTGCTGTTTTCCTTTGCACATGAAGTAAAGCATGTAAGGGACTCAGGTATTTACCTTGTCTTGGGTGTCAGATACTCTGAGTTTAATTCTGGCAGGGCCACAATCAATCACAAAATATTGTAATCACTTTGTAAAGCATTTTCCCCAGTGTCATTGAGTTTCTAAGCTTCTACCGTACATTGTGAGAAGGAAGCAGGCAGTTAAAAGGATAAACTTAAGTTAATGGACAAAATTGAACTGAAGAGGTTAAAATGCTAAATGTGGATTAGAGCAAACCTGAATGTGTTTGCAGACAGGGCAGCTCTAAAATGCATCACCAGAACCAGCCTACCTGCCATACAGTAAATATTGAATGGTGCCAGAAATCTCACATCCATCCTGCTTATGAACTGTTTGTCCCACTCCCATCAGTGAAGAGGCTATGCAACATCCTTGCCTGGACCACCAGACTCAAAAATAGTTGCTTTTCCAAAGCCGTCAGGCTGATCAACACCTCCATCCATCCATACATTAACCCATGCCTCCACCACTACTTTATCACAAAGGAGCTAGTGGTGGACCTGAGGAGAGCTAAGGTACCAGTGACCCCTGTTTCCATCCAGGGAGTCAGTGTGGACATGGTGGAGGATTACAAATACCTGGGGATACGAATTGACAATAAACTGGACTGGTCAAAGAACACTGAGGCTGTCTACAAGAAGGGTCAGAGCCGTCTCTATTTCTTGAGGAGATTGAGGTCCTTTAACATCTGCTGGACAATGCTGAGGATGTTCTATGAGTCTGTGGTGGCCAGTGCGATCATGTTTGCTGTTGTGTGCTGGGGCAGCAGGCTGAGGGTAGCAGACACCAACAGAATCAACAAACTCATTCGTAAGGCCAGTGATGTTGTGGGGATGGAACTGGACTCTCTGACGGTGGTGTCTGAAAAGAAGATGCTGTCCAAGTTGCATGCCATCTTGGACAATGTCTCCCATCCACTACATAATGTACTGGTTGGGCACAGGAGTACATTCAGCCAGAGACTCATTCCACCAAGATTCAACACAGAGCATCATAGGAAGTCATTCCTGCCTGTGGCCATCAAACTTTACAACTCCTCCCTTGGAGGGTCAGACACCCTGAGCCAATGGGCTGGTCCTGGACTTATTTCCTGGCATAATTTACATCTTACTATTTAACTATTTATGATTTTATTACTATTTCATTATTTATGGTGCAACTGTAATGAAAACCAATTTCCCCCGGGATCAATAAAGTATGACTATGACTACTTCCTGTCAGTCACCTTATGTACAGACTCATCACTTTATGTACATACAATCAATCCTTGTAAATATGGCTTGTATGTGTGTATTTATATTTATTGTGTTTTTATTGTTTTCTTTATGTTTATTGTGTTTTATTTTATGCTGCATCAGATCCAGAGCAACAATTATTTTGTTCTCCTTTTCACTTGTGTACTGACGAATGACAATAAACAATCTTGAATCTTGAATGATAAATAACTAAGAACTTTGGAGAAAAGGAATGTTGGTGTCTGTGTGCACAAATCTCAAAATGTCAATGCAGAGATGAAAAATCTAATCAAAAAGTCAAATCAAATGTCAATCTTCATCTCAGCTAGAGGATGTTACCTATCAGTGTTCTGGTTAGGTTCCATCTGGAGCGCTGCTTTCAGATTTTGGCATCTAGCTTCAGGAAGGATATATTGGACATGGTGGGAGTGCAACCCAGATTTATTAGGATTTATCTGGGCATGTGAAGAATCATCACTGTTGCATTAAGCCAACAAATGTCAACAACATGTGCATCCTGGCTGAACTAGAACCAAGCAACACACAAAATGTTGGAGGAACTCAGCAAGCCAGGCAGCATCCATGGAAAAAAATACAGTGAACATTTTCGGCTGAAACCCTTCATCAGGCTTAGATTTCCAGTGTTTGCAAAGCTTCTCTTGTTTGTGATTGGAATAGAACCAAGCATGTCCAAAAAACAATCGCAAGCTGAGGAGAAAGGAAGCAGCAAGCTGAAAATTCTCCATGTCCTTTACATTGTCTCGCTGCAGCAGATAAATATCTGATATTGTACCACATTCTAAAACTGACAGGGTGAGTAATTGAAGAGCAGTGGCCCATAGTCCTTGGACCTGAGTCCAGATCCTGGAACTAGCCAGTGAGCTCATTTTCAACTGCAGGGACATAATGAGCCGCATGTACACCTCGGCAGCCTACCAGTTAGCGTGACACTCTTACAGCTCACGGTGTTGGAGTTCGGAGTTCAACTCTGATATCATCCACAAGGAGTCTGTAAGTTCCTCCTGTGGACTGTGTGAGTTTTCTCTGGGTGCTTTGCTTTCCTCCTACAACCCAAAGATGTATTGGATCACAAGATCACAAGATCACAAGATCACAAGACAAAGGAACAGAAGTAGGCCATTCGGCCCATCGAGTCTGCTCCGTATCTCCCCCATGAGCTAAACTATTCACCCATTTAGTTCCAATTTCCAGCTTTTTCCACATATCCCTTGATACCCTGACTAATTAGATACCTGTCAATCTCCTCCTTAAACATCCTCAATGATCGGGCCTCCACAGCTGTATGTGGCAACGAATTCCACAAATCCACGACCCTCTGGCTAAAAAAATTTCTCCTCATCTCTGTTTTAACTGGGTACCCTCTAATTCTAAGACTATGGCCTCTTGTCCTGGACCCACCCACCAAGGAAAACAACCTTTCCACATCTACTTTGTCCAACCCTTTCAACATTCGAAATGTTTCTATGAGATCCCCTCTCATTCTTCTGTACTCTAACGAATACAGTCCAAGAACCGACAAACGCTCCTCATATGTTAGCCCCTGCATTCCAGAAATCATCCTCGTAAATCTTCTCTGAACTCTCTCCAAGATCAGTACATCCCTTCTAAGATAGGGTGCTGAAAACTGCACACAGTATTCCAAATGAGGTCTCACTAACGAGACCTACTGGATAGTAGGGTAACTCTGGACAACAAATTTTTTTGGAAGTGTTCCTTCTTCAGAATTTTTTTGTTGAAGCTTGAAGCTGAACACAAATACAATTTCAGACTACTTGTATCATGTAGAATTTGGAGAAACAAGAATTTAACTTTTATTGAATGTAATGTGTTTAATTGCATAACGGTGCTGAGACTTTGCAATAGTTCAATCAAGCTAAAAATATTTCGAAGGGCTGGAAGGACATATTCCAAGCTGTATCTCAATTAATACATAAATGGTCTCCTTTCTGTTATGCATTTTCTATCATTTTTTGATTCTGAGATTCAAAATAGTGAATTGGAGCCATTTGTTCACCTACTACTTGAGGATGCCCCTACATGGACTGAAATATTGCTGAAGCTAACAAATGCTGCCAGCAATGACTTTAAATGATGGACTAATGTAGAAGGATTCGGGCTTCAAAGTTTAGAATTTATTTTTGGATTAAAATGGCATCATCCTTCATTGTTATGCACTGTAAACAAAGCAATCCAGTACTTGCTCTCCGCTCTGGTCAACATGCCAGTGGGCCACGATTTAAAAAAGATTCTGAGGGACTCCTTCAGATGCAGAGACTACAATGACCAGAATTATGCTGTTATCAGCGTAAGTGTCACAGGGTAAATTCAAATTCAAGTTCAAGTTTACCTTATTGCCATTCAACTACGTGCAAGTATACCGCAAAGAAGACAATGTTCCTCTGGACCAAGGTGCACAACAGCACAATATATATAAACACATAAAGTCATATTACCACAAGGTGCATTTACGACACAAGTTAAAAAGTAAACAGTATAACACCACTGGCACTTCATACGTGATAAGACCCGGATGGCAACAGGGAGTTCAGTAGTTTTGTGCCCTGGGGGAAGAAGCTGTTCTAACAGTTCCTAATAGTTCTTGTCCTAATGCTGTGGTACGCTCTGCCTGATGGTAGGGGGTCAAAGAGATTGTTGGATGGATAGGTGGGATTACTGACAATACTAAGGGCCCTGCATATACAGCACTCCTGATAAATATATCTAATGGGTGGAAGAGAGATCCCGTTGATCCTCTTAGCAGATCTTGTAGTCCTTTGTAGGGAGTTATAGTCAGATGCTTTGCAATTCGCATACCAGACGTGATACAGCTGGTTGGGACACTTGATGGTGCTCCTGTGCAAATTGGTTAGAATGGTGGTGGGTTGGGGAAGACTCACCTCAATCTCATCAGGAAGTGGAGATACTGTTGTGCTTTCTTGACCAAGGAGGTGGTGTTGAGGAATCAGGTGAGATTGTCAATTACGTGCACAATCATCTCTTTGGTCTTGTCAATGTTAAGACTCAGGTTGCTGCGTTTGCACCATCCTACCATGCACGGTACCTCATCTCCGTACGTTCTCTTGTCTTCGCTTTTGATGAAGCCAACCACCGTTGTGACATCAGCGAACTTGATGACTCAGTTTGAACTGGATCTAGCAATGCAGTCATGCGTCAGCAGCAATTAGGTCCCCACCAGTCAAATCGACTCGTCTCCGCCTGCGGTGGGTCAAGTGGAACCCTCCTGCTGATGGTCGAACAGCACAGTGTGGTGAGGCTGAATGGTAAACAAGTCAGCTGCGTGTGCTACCAAACAGACCAGCTCGATTTGAACATCCTTGGCATTGACTGGATGGATGAGCTTGATCTCTGGAACATCCCTCTGGATGAGGTCTGGACAAAGTCACTGGCCATTTAAATCCTGACAGTCGATGCCAGACAACCATCAATACATCAGTATATGAGACCATATAACAGCAACTGCAACAACCCTCTGCAGCAACGTTTCAAGAAGGTTTAGTTTGCTGCACGAAACTACAAGTAGAATTCCATCTCCATCCAGATGTGAAATCAATCCAGAGGGGAGAAGATGGCGCGACGGCAGCGCACGCGGCCTCTCCGGTGATGAATATCTGTTATCTGTCAAGTAGGGGACCGTGCACAATTCTGATCTGATGGACACAGACGTGAGAGCACAACAGAACATCTGGAAAACTTCTGAAATGTCTGCTTTGCTACAGCTGCTACTGTGTGGTAACCGGAAACTCTGGAGCTGAAGGCCTCGAAATCCTCGGCTTTGCGTGTTTTAGCGGCCGGGGAGAGGTCGGAGGTGCTCGGGAGGCTTTATCGGAGAGGCTGCTCGGGAGCTCGGAGTTTTAAGACGGATGGACTCAGGGTCGGCTGTAGTCAGCTGCTTCCAAGGTATCGGCCAGTTGACGGTGCCTGGAGATTTATGGCAGGGAGTTTCTCCCTTTTGCCACTGTTATCAGGGACTCGGGAGTCGACTGACTCAGGGACTTTGAGACTATTTTTTTTACTGTGCCTATGGACTGTTCTTCATCAAATTATGGTATTGCTTTGCACTGCTGTAACTATATGTTATCATTATGTGGTTTTGTCAGTGTTAGTCTTTGGTCTGTCTTGTTTTCTGTGATATCACACCGGAGAAACATTGCCTCACTTCTTAATGCATGTATGTATTTCTAAATGGCAATAAAAGAGCACTGAGTGTTCTCATAATCTAATCTTCTCATCCCAGAAGACCAGTACGGTACGCAGCCTCACCAATCGTGGAGCAAGATCTGCACTGCCTGTAACAAACTGTTGTGTTCAAAGCTATAGTATTCCTTATCAAGAAAACTAATGGTACAGTGAGGTTGTGTGCAGATTTCTCATCTAATCTCAGTGTAGCTCTGGAGACGCATCAGTGCCCATTACTGGTACTGGCAGATCTCTTCACAAAATTGAATGGTGGTTGTAACTTTGCAAAGTTGGACTTGGCTGAAACCCTCCTCCAGGAAGAAGTGATGGAAAGTTCACAGAAGCTTCTCACCATTGCAACTCATAATGGGTTATCTTCCTTCCCCCGTCTGCCTTTTCAGGTAAAGGTGGCTCCTTCAATTTTCCAACAGCTTATGGACACCATGCTGAGTGGTATTGATGATGTTGCCGTGTACCACGATGACATCATTGTGATGAGCACGGATCAGACAGAACTCTTCCAGCACCTGGACGACGTTTTGAACAAACTACATGACTTTGGGCAGAAAATGCAGCCTCCTGATGTCTTCAATCAAGTATCTGGGTTGCATCCCAGATGAGCACGGTTACCACAACTACTCGACAGCTGCTGCCAATCCTCGGCCACCTTGAGGTGCGAGAAACACTTGTTTCTGACCGTGGCACTCTACTCAGTAGTTTTCTGCATTCCACTAGAACTGCAGAATTATCCACATTCGCTCACACCCCGCACCACCCACCCTGTATCATCCACAGATCCACAGCCAAGCAGGAAGGTTTATGAATACCTTCAAACAGCCGCTTCTGAAACCAAGAGGGAAAGAAGCGTTGGCCAAGGTTCTCAACATATTTCTGCTGACGTATCGAGTTACACTGCATCCAGGGCTAGAGGGGAAGTCTCCAGCTGAAGTGTTTTTGTGAGGACATCTGTGCTCTGCGTTGGATGCAATGCTGCCGCAGCATCCACCATCCAAGACAGCAGGAGGTCAGGTGCACGAATGCAGCTGCACAGACCTTGGTCGACGGGTGAAGTTGTTCAAGTCCGAAGCTGTAATGTGGGCTAGATAGCATCATAACGGGCAAGATCCCTGAGTACTAGGTCAGATTGGCAAATGAATGGGGGAATTGCTCTGAAAAGTTATTGTAGATGGGCGTTGCTGATGTCACCACGTCAACCAGTTATGGCCACATGCTCCCGAAGGCACAATAAGTTCATCAGGCATATCATCAAACACTGACTGGATCTTCATCTCCTCCTGGAGGGGTTCAATTTACCCTATCTGAACCAACCACCGGTGTCAGCACAGTTGCAAACGGTATCGTAACAAGAATGTGACAGTCTGCAACCACTAAGGACTAACTGCCCGCATAAGCCGATTGTTGCAATCCAGATCAACGGTGGGCTGAAATCCTATAGATAATCATCTTCAAGAGGGAGGTATTTTGGTGATCTGCAACAACCAATTCCAATTGGCCAGCTAAAATCAATCCCAAGCTGACTTTCACTGACTGGTTATTGTTCCTATCAACATCGCAAATGCTCTTGAGTAAACTATATAAATAACCATGCTTTGGGATATACTGTTGAGTTTTGGAATTTTTGTAGTTGCATAGTTTTACTGAATAAAGGGGGATTTTGAGCTCTATCTCCTGGCTTTGGGTCTCACCAGCAGTTATGGGTGAGCAAAGACAACACCAGCGAGGTCAGTTTACCCACCATCTTCCGAAGGATGATTGTATTAGCTGCTGAGTTGAAGTCAATAAGTGACATCCTGGCATATGAGACACTACTTTCCAGGTGGGAGAGGACAGAGTGAAGTGCACAGAATGTGCTGTTGACAGTGGACCATTTTGAGAGATAAGCACATTGGAAAGGGTCCATTATAGCTGTAAGGTCAAATTCATGGTGCGCTGCTGTAATAGATCCTAGGAAACACATATGCTGCAAGCACAGAAAACTGGAGCCCAACATCAAGTCTTCTGGTAAATGAAATGATGAGACCCTTGCTTTCCTTTGGTTGTTTTGCACTAATGTTGGGTGTCCAGGCTATGAATCTACTTCTCTCATGTTAAATCATTTAAGATGCTGTTGAAGAGGATTGGGCTGAGAACACTGTACTAAGGAAACGTAGTAATGATATTCTTTGAGGTAACATCTTCAGCAAAGATAAACATCAAAATCAGCCTCAAGAAATTCATCCTTGCATCTAGAAACTGGGAAGACATTGCACTCAGCTGGAGGAAATCTGTTCAAGAGGGAGCTATGCTGCATGATAACGACCTCCATTGTGCCACAGGGAACAAGCAGCAGCTGGAGAGAATGAAAAATTAAAAGACCTAACCACAGTCACCCCTTAATCTTGCCCACACTGCACCAGAATATGTGGATCCTAGACCGACTTCTACAGCTACTTGAGGACCCACCAATAGACAACCCCTTGGGACTCAAGTGATCACATTACGGCGACTAATGATATTCTAGAGCTGAGATTGTTCTGCGATAACCACAATTGTCTCCCATAATACATGTGCTGATTCCAACAGACTTGAATCCCTTGAATACCTGTTATCTTTGATGCACCATTCAGTTAAATACAACAGCTTTAAATTAATTTGCACCTTTAACAAATTTTGCAAACTAGTTTGCAGACCTCTTTTTTTTCCCACAGAGGTAGTACCATGAAGTTCAGCGGGGGAAATTTAACACACTTCTTATCAGCTGATGCAAATGGTGCATTAAATTAAAGACTCATTTGCATGCAGTGCAACATGTGTCATTCACAGCTGAGAGACGCGGTATAACTTCCATTGCTCTGAGATTCTAAACAAATTGTGTACTACACAATGTGTTTTCCTAATTCCCATACCAGTTATTAGCCTAAATGATTTCCGTCTCTGAGCAATTGTGCTGAGACTAACTCTCTTCCCGCAGCAATATGGAACTTTACAACACACAATGTGACTATTTGAACTATTATGTTTGTGGCATTTGTTTGCTAGAGCAATCCAAAAACTAATCACATTATCCTGTGGTCTCACCATACGTTTGCTTCAGATTTCTGAAGTGTTTTACATCATACTTGGGTCTCAGCTATCCTTTTTAACAAAGTTGTTTTGCTTCCATAAAGAATTTTTTTTCCAACCTCTTCCTCAGTTCTTAAATCAATGTCTATCTCTCCAATTAGACACAGCTTGTGATTTTAATTGAAGGTCAGGCAGGTGGGTGATCCACTCTGCTGGTCATACACTCAAGGAGTGAAAGGGAAGACACTACCTCCTTCTGATCACCTTTATAGAAACTAGTCTGAGATGATCCTGCAAAACTTGAAGAATGAAGGAAGGTTGGTGACAATTTTCTCATTAAGGTGAATCAGTTTCCTTCAAAGCTTTATTAATTTTCAATGATAAATGAGTTTGTTGCTCTCTTTATTCAATGGCTAGCTCAATGTGTAATTGGGATCTGAGCAAAAAACTTTGAAAAAGTTGAAAATTTCTCAATGACTACATTTTCCTTTGCAGTATGTTTGGTTTTGAAGTACATTGGCTTCCACCCACTTTGTTTCTTACTACTATAGTCAGTAAATTTGTTCCTTTGAAATGTCATTGAGGTCTTTGTTTTTATTTAGGAAGATTGTATGTAAATTTACTCTTCAAATCTGGTCCTATAAACTCTGAGATTAATGTCACTTCCTTAATTACAATGGGAAAATCCAACTAAAAAAATTACTCAGTAACTTCATGGACCAGACTGTATTTGTATGATAGCATGTTTTCCCCAAAACAATATTAATGAACATGCATGTCCTCACACCATCTGAACTGTGTATGTTTCTTCAGTCATTTCTGCAGTGGCCATGAAGAATGTTCATGTATCAGAGTCCAAATATTTTATGACTTACCAGGGATTTTAGAGGAATTGGTGTTCAACACATTTGCTGCTCTTATCTGACTTTGAAGTATCACAGGCATGGGAGGTAAAGCCCATAACCTTGACGAGTTGCTGTAGATCATTCTGCAAATCGCACATACCATATCCATAATACTTTGGAGATAGGAGCAGATAAAACATTTCTGGACTGTGTATAAATCCTTTGGCTGGTAACTCTGTACTTAATCAATTCAGTACTTGAGGGCCTGCTCACAATGTCGTTCTCGCCAATCCTTGCACGTAAAAAATTGGACAGGATAGTATGTTTTTCCACTCTTTACTTCAAACAAGTAGCCAAGATGATCTCTGAAGGTTCTGGCGACCCAGGTGGACAATTGCAAATGCTACTGGTTGCCATTGGGCAGCCCATTACCTAGAAATTGCTTAAGGGCCTTTGTAAGAGAACTGTGGGCCAGTCTCCTTTGCAATATTTACATTGAAATAGTTTCCTTGCGTAATATTGTGCTGTGTTACTTGTACCATGGTTTACTCTATTAATCCACTGCAACTTCTCACAGCTGCCAATATTTGATCTCGTAGGTGCTATCTGTGCAGCCAGCCCTTGTAGGAAGTTGCGAGTGCCCTCTATCTTGATTGACACGGACAGCTGAAAGGCTGCAATGTGACATGCTGAAGTACTTCATACCTGACTGGATTAAAGTCATTCTGCCATTTCTCTGTATTCAGAAATGTGTGCAGTGTCATTCAACTCTAAGTTATGAGAATTTTCAATTGCACAACATTGTTAATTTTGGACTAGTGCAAGGGAATGTCCAGGCCCTGGAATCTAACCTTTATAGACATAAGTGACTTGCATTCAAACATCTGATAAATAAGGAATGCCATTTACGTTCTGAAGATTGATGTTGATTGTGGTTAGACCTTGCTCTGCTTACACCACCACTGCTACCCATGTCAGCTGATTTCTTAGCTGAGAATGAAGAGCTTTTAAGATAATCTTGTGTATTCTACTTGCTTTGCTTGCACCGTGTTTGGGTCAATTAGACTATAAATTAATTGTCTTTATATTTTTATCATCAAAAACATAGGGTTTGGTACAACAAATTACTTTGAAATTTGGTGACTGTTGGGAAACATTCCATCAATGTCCCCAAGAAGCATTAATATTAAAATCTGATGTTAATGGTGAAAATTTTGCTCTATGGATATGAGTGTTTCGATTGTCCATTCATGTAACCACAGGCTGGGTCTGAGGAACAAATGCTGCTGAAACTGGTGAAATAAGTTGGGCATACAATGGAGACATTTTAGTTGCTTGGAACACATCTGTCCCCTCACTACCCCAGGAGGAGAAGAACCTAGCTGTGAACTGCTGTTTTTCCTGTGTTTCAGTTGAAATGAATCAATATAGATTTGCTCATAGAATCACAGGGACATTTGGCAACGTAACAGGCCCACAGAGTCCATGCCCGTCAACAACTACCCATTTGCTCCAACCGTAGACTTTACTTCCTGAGAAAACTAAAGAAATTTGCCCTGTCCTCTAAAACCCTCACTAATTAATATAGATACACCGTAGAAAGCATTCTTAAAGGGTGCATCACAACCTGGTATGGAAGTTGTCCCCCCCAAGACCAGAAGAAGCTGCAGAAGATCGTGAACACGGCGCAGCATATCACACAAACCAATCTTCCGTCCTTGGACTCACTTTACACCACACGCTGTCGGAGCAGTGCTGCCAGGATAATCAAGGACACGACCCACCCATCCAACACACTTTTCGTCCCTCTTCCCTCCGGGAGAAGGCTCAGGAGCTTGAAGACTCGTACGGCCAGATTTGGGAACAGCTTCTTTCCAACTGTGATAAGACTGCTGAACGGATCTGGGCAGCACCCTCCAAATATCCGGACCTGCCTCTCATTTTTTTTTTGCACTACCTTACTTTCCATTTTTCTATTTTCTATTTATGATTTATAATTTAAATTTTTAATATTTACTAATTTTTACTATTTTAAATATTTTTATTATTTAATATTTGTAATCCAGGGAGCAGGAAGCTCAATCAATTATCGCTGTGATGATTGTACGTTCTAGTATCAATTGTTTGGCGACAATAAAGTATAAAGTACACTAACCCATTTTAATCTCCCCACAGTTAGTCCTGACGAAGGGTCTCAGCCTGAAACGTCGACTGTACCTCTTCCTAGAGATGCTGCCTGGCCTGCTGCGTTCACCAGCAACTTTGATGTGTGTTGCTTTAATCTCCCCACTGCTAGATATGTAGGTGTTGAGCAAAGGAAAAAATGGCTGGAGTCACCTAGTACTTTAGTGCAAGGATGGTTATTATGTGCATCAAAAATTAAACTTACAAAAATTAGCAAAAATAGTGAAAAGAAAGTTGCAAATATTTACTAAGAGATATCTACCGCAAAACACAATAATAGCTCTATACTATTTTGTCCAGTGTGAACTCTTGGCAGTCTTTATCTCTCCCTGCCGCTGAGGGTGAAGAGCTTTTTTAGGCACTGGGACATGCCATTTTATTACCAACAAAGTTAACTTAAGACAATGGATAAACTCGAATATAATGCACCCCACAATGTAGTTACGAAAATATTACAAAAATAAACAGAAGTATCTAACTTAAATACAGAATACAAAACAACATACAACCATTTACACATTCCCATTACTAAAGAAATGGAATATTCCACCATGTATGGTGGGAAAGGCATCATAAAACCAACCCAAGTGCTCAGCTCGGTTTAGGACCCATTATGAGAATGTACTGGAGAAGACAATGAAGTGCGTACACTCAGTGTAACAGCAGGGGAATGACTGGGCAAGGTTTGTGTGTCTGTGTGTTCCCGTGTATGCAAGAAGTGCATTTACTGAATGCTCTCTAATACACACCCACATTATCATCAGCTCACCCAGATTCTTCCAGTCATCTACCCACTAGAGACCATTTTGAATAGCCTACTAACCTCCCAAACTGTGAAATGGGGACCTCTTTTTCCCTTATTAGGGCGATAGAGAGCCTGTGGTATATCGAATTACTGGGTGAACGAGTAGCCTTTAAGGCACTGCAAGTCTGTGTCTTTATTGATGCGTTTCTGCACTCCTGAGTGCTTGGGAGGGGAGGGGAGGAATAAAGGTGGGGGAGTCATTGCTCTGCTGCTGTTTATGCGTGGGATGGGGGGACTTGGAGAGGGGGACTTTAGGGATCTAACATTGGGGCAGTCCTCTGTTTTCGTGGATGGTTGCAAAGAAAAAGAATTTCAGGATGTATATTGTATACATTTTTCTGACATTAAATGTACCTTTGAAACCTTTGAACCCATATGTCTCTACGATGTGGTAGGAAGCTGGAGCACATAAAGGAAGCTCATGTGGTCACAGGGAGAGTGTATAAACTGCACACACACAACTAAATCTATCCACAGGGGAAACGGTTCAGAAATTTGAGTTATATAAATTCTAGGCTCTATCTCAGTTCAGTTATTTATGAGATAGGGTTGAGGAGGTAAGGTGTGTGAGGATAGTGTAAAAGAGAACTTTTAGAATTCATAGAAATGGAAACAAAAGAACAATAAAATAAGCAACACACATGAAAAATACTGGTGGAACGCAGCAGGCCAGGCAGCATCCACAGTAAGAGGTACAGTTGACGTTTCTGGCTGAGACCTTCTGTCAGGACTAACTGAAAGAAGAGATAGTAAGAGATTTGAAAATGGGAGGGGAGGGGGAGATTCAAAATGGTAGGAGGAGGGGGAGGGATGGAGCCAAAAGCTGGACAGCTGATTGGCAAAAGAGATATGAGAGGATCATGGGACAGGAGGCCTTGGGAGAAAGAAAGGGGGAGGGGTGAAGCCCAGAGGATAGGCAAGGGGTATAGTGAGAGGAACAGAGGAAGAAAAAGGAGAGAGAGAAAAAAGAAAAAAACTAAAAATAATAAATAAATAAATAACGGATGGGGTACGACAGGGAGGTGGGGCATTAAAAGAAGTTAGAGAAGTCAATATTCATGCCATCAGGTTGGAGCTACCCAGATGGAATAGAAGGTGTTGTTCCTCCAACCTGAGTGTGGCTTCATCTTGACAGTAGAGGAGGACATGGATAGACATATCAGAATGGGAATGGGACGTGGAATTAAAATGTGTGGCCATTGGGAGATCTTGCTTTCTCTGGCGGACAGAGCATAGGTGTTCAGTGAAACGGTCTCTCAGCCTGTGTTGGGTCTCGCCAATATATAGAAGGCCGCATTGGGAGTACCGGACGCAGTATATCACCCCAGCCGACACACAGGTGAAGTGTCGCCTCACCTGGAAGGACAAGGAAGTTGCATAGGGAGTGATTCCTGCAGAAAGCAGAGGGGGGTGGGGGTGGTAAATGTGCTTACTGGTGGGATCCCGTTGGAGGTGGTGAAAGTTACGGAGAATTATACATTGGACCCGGAGGCTGGTGGGGTGGTAGGTGAGGTCAAGGGGAACCCTATCCCTAGTGGGGTGGCAGAAGGATGGGGTGAGAGCAGATGTGTGTGAAGTGGGAGAGATGCATTTGAGAGCAGAGTTGATGGTGGAGGAAGGGAAGCCCCTTTCTTTAAAAAAGGAGGACATTTCCTTCGTCCTGGAATGAAAAGCTCCATCCTGAGAGCAGATGCGGGAGAAATGGAGGAATTGCGAGAAGGGGATGGCATTTTTGCAAGAGACAGGGTGGGAAGAGGAATAGTCCAGGCAGCTGTGAGAGTCCGTAGGCTTATAGTAGACATCAGTAGATAAGGTGTCTCCAGTTTGGAGGAAGTGGGAGGAGCCAAAGGAGAAATTATTAAGAGTAAGGACTAACTCCGCTAGACAGAGCAAAGTGGTGGTAGAGGGGAGCTCGTTAGGTCTGGAATCCAAAAAGAAGCGGAGAGCTTTGAGACCTTCCTGATGGGGGATGGAAGTATATAGGGACTGGACATCCATGGTGAAAATAAAGCAGTGGGGACCAGGGAACTTAAAATCATCGAAAAATTTAAGAGTGTGAGAAGTGTCACGAACATAGGTAGGAAGGGATTGAACAAGGGGGGATAAAACAGTGTCACGGTATGGGTCCCAGTTATGCTTGTCTTTTTGTTGGCTTTGTGGAACAATTTCCAAACCTATTCTGGTACCTGTCCCCCACTTTTCGTTCGGTACATCGACGACTGCATTGGCACTGCTTCCTGCATGCATGGTGAGCTCATTGTCTTCATTAACTTTGCCTCCAACTTTCACCCTGCCCTCAAGTTTACCTGGTCCATTTCCAACACCTCCCTCCCCTTTCTTGATCTTTCTGTCTCTATCTCTGGGGGCAGCTTATCTACTGATGTCTACTATAAGCCTACAGACTCTCACAGCAACCTGTACTATTCCTCTTCCCACCCTGTCTCTTGCAAAAATGCCATCCCCTTCTCGCAATTCCTCCATTTCTCCCGCATCTGCTCTCAGGATGGGGCTTTTCATTCCAGGACGAAGGAAATGTCCTCCTTTTTTAAAGAAAGGGGCTTCCCTTCCTCCACCATCAACTCTGCTCTCAAATGCATCTCTCCCACTTCACGCACATCTGCTCTCACCCCATCCTTCTGCCACCCCACTAGGGATAGGGTTCCCCTTGACCTCACCTACCACCCCACCAGCCTCCAGGTCCAATGTATAATTCTCCGTAACTTTCACCAGCTCCAACGGGATCCCACCAGTAAGCACATTTACCACCCCCACCCCCCTCTGCTTTCTGCAGGGATCACTCCCTACGTGACTCCCTTGTCCATTCGTCACCCCATCCCTTCCCAATGATCTCCTTCCCGGCACTTATCCTTGTAAGCGGAACAAGTGCTACACATGCCCTTACACTTCCTCCCTTACCACCAATCAGGGACCCAGACAGTTCTTCCAGGTGAGGCGACACTTCACCTGTGAGTCGGCTGGGGTGATATACTGCGTCCGGTGCTCCCGATGTGGCCTTTTATATATTGGCGAGACCCGACGCAGACTGGGAGATCGTTTCGCTGAACACCTATGCTCTGTCCACCAGAGGAAGCAGGATCTCCCAATGGCCACATATTTTAATTCCATTGTCCCATTCCCATTCTGATATGTCTATCGACGGCCTCCTCTACCGTCAAGATGAAGCAACACTCAGGTTGGAGGAACGACACCTTATATTCCGTCTGGGTAGCCTCCAACCTGATAGCATGAACATTGACTTATCTAACTTCTGTTAATGCCCCACCTCCCTTTCATACCACATCAGTTATTTATTTATTTATTTATTATTACTTGTTTTTTCTCTCTCTCCTTTATCTCCCTGAGTCCCTCTCACTATTACTCCTTGCCCATCCTCTGAGCTTCCCCCCTCCCTCTTTCTTTCTCCGAAGGCCGTCTGTCCCATTATCCTCTCATATCCCTTTTGCCAATCAACTTTCCAGCTCTTGGCTCCACCCCTCCCCCTCCTGTCTTCTCCTATCATTTCGGATCTCCCCTTCTACCTCCCACTTTCAAATCTCTTACCATCTCTTCTTTCAGTTAATCCTGATGAAGTGTCTCGACCCGAAACGTCGACTGTACCTCTTCCTATAGATGCTGCCTGGCCTGCTGCGTTCCACCAGTATTTCTTATGTGTGTTGCTTGAAATTCCAGCATCTGCAAATTTCCTCGTGTTTGCGAACAATAAAATAAGACTCGTTTGGTTTCAGCCGTGTGTCTTCCTACTTCCTTTCTGTTTCTTAATTGCCCTCAATACTTGTACGAAATTTTGTTGAACAATTCTGTGTTAGTGGTGAATTGTATTTTAGTTTCTCTCTTTCCAATTGCTCTTGGCTAGTTCCATTTGTTTTCTGTTTTCATTTATTCTGCAACTATGATTCAAAAGTTGTTTTGGATGTTTCTTCAATAATTGAGCTTAGGTGTTACACTGCCCCTCATTCCTTGCTACAGCAAGCCATCTTTTCTGCATTCCACAGATTGCAGAATCCCACTGATGGCATAAAGGGTCTGCCTCGGGTGGGGAAAGATAAAGAAAATGCAGTAAAACTTGCTTCCTCTTAAGTCAGAAAAATGATTCCTGGACGAAGAAAGAATGGTGTTTTTCCATATGGTGAGGGTTCGCATAACTATAAGTAAATCAAGCACTTTCAGCCAGAGGGCAAAAATCACAGACTGTTATTGGTAAATGAATTGAGTTTAAACAAGGTGTTTGGAGAATTATGAAGGAGTGCTCTACAACCAGCTGTGTGATGTAGAGGAGAGCAACTGTGCTGTATCTGAGAATGAACTTGCACTGTAGATTGGACAACACTGGAGGAGGCAGCATCAAAGGATCCCTGCCAGCAGGTGGCGGCAACATGACATTGGGGGTTGGGAGGGGCTTGGTGGGGAATGGGTTATGGGGTCTGGAAAACAGCCCCCCCCCCCAATAATAAGCCTGCTTTGCGTAATGTTGTCTTTCTAAGCATCTCACTCTTTTTCCATTTTGTCCTTTAAATCCTTGTAAATTCTTCCACTTATTAGGAAAAAACTTTGTGCATCGCTTGGATTGAGCACAGAATTCCTTTATAAAACAGGTAGAATGCCTAATATGTGGATATCTTTTTGAATATTGTTAACCAACAATCATAATACTTTAAGCAATGTCATAAAGTATATTAATGGGGGAGAAATTTAATAACTTCTCTTTTTTTGTTGATGAGTTTGCTGACATCTTTGAACATCTGTTGCTGGGATCTCTGTTTATAATTTGTAAAGAATTTGGATGAGAATGAATTGCTCAGATTGGTATGACTGCAGACAGGACTGAAATTGGTGTGTTTATGTGGATAATTGGGAAGGTCATTAAATGATACTGCAGGATATATATGGTAATAGTGGTGAAGAAATAGCAGAGGGAGTTTACTGCAAACAAAACTGAGGTATTTAAGTGGTTAAATCTAAGTGGAAAGTATACAGTATAACAGCAATGAAGCACAGTGGGATGTTGTGGTGACAGAAGAGAATAGCATGGTAAAGAAGGCATATGGGATAAATGCAGTCAGTATTTAGACATTTATTATAAAAAAGGCAGTCGTATTGCAGCTGCGTAAACTTTCGTTGGGCCACATTTGGAGTACAGCGTGCAGTTTTGGTCACCAGATTACAGGAAGAACGTGGAGGCTTTAGAGAGAGTGCAGAAGAAGTTCATTGAGATGTTGCTTGGATTAAGAAGTATTAGGTAAAAGTAGAATTTGGTCAGCTGTGGATTGTTTACTTTGGAGCTTTGGAGGGCGAGAGTCAATCTGAGGGCAAATTATGTCTTACTAAATTGATTGAGTTTTTTTGAGGAGGTGGTGAAGATGATTGATGAAGGTAGAAATATGGTTGTTGTGTGCATTGATTTTTGTTAGACAATTGACAAGGGCCCTCATGGAAGGGTCATCCAAACGATTAAGATGCAAGGGATCCATGGTGAATCAGCTGTTCAGGTTCAGAATTGGCTTTGTCCTTGGAACACAAAGGCTAATGGTCTTTGGGAATTATTCTGGCTGGAGGTCCATGACTGATGGCGTTCTGAAGGGATCTCTTATTTTTCTGATATATATACAGTATTATGAATGACTTGCATGAAAACATGGATGGGTGAGTCAGCAAGCTTGCAGATGAAACTAAATTTGGTACTGTTGACAGAGGATGTAGTTGGATGTACTGTAGGTCAGTAGCAAATATGGGTGGAGAAATAGCAGGTGGAGTTTAACCTGGTCACATATAAAATGTTGCATTTTGGGAGATTAAATGTAGAGAGACAGCACACTGTTCATGGCAGGATCCGTAAAGTATTGATGAGCAGAGGGATCTTGCGGTTCAAGTTCATAGCTTCCTGAAAAGGGCAACACAGATTGATAGAATGGTAAAGAAGATACACTTGCCTTTTTTAGTTGTGGAATTGACTTAGAAAGGATCAGAAATGTATGTTGCAGCTTTATAAAACTCTAGTTAGGCCACATCTGGAATATTGTACCCATTTCTGGTCACCCCACTCTAGGAAGGATGTGGTGGTCTTGGGGAGGGTGCAAGGGATGCTGCTTGGATTATGTGGCATGTGCTGTGTTGTTTTATCTGGAATAGCAGAGGCTGAGGGGAGATCTGATAGAGGTTTTTAAGATTATGAAAGACGTAGAGTGGGCAGCCAGTATCTTTTACCCAAGGATGAAATGTCTAATACAAGAGGGCATGCATTTAAGGTGAGGACGGGGGGGGGGGAATAATTCAGACAGGGTAAGTACACTTTACTTTATACTTTATTGTCACCAAACAATTGGTACTAGAACATACAATCATCACGGCGATATTTGATTCTGCGCTTCACACTCCCTGGATTACAAATATTAAATATTAAAAATATTAAACATAGTTACAGTTAGTAAATATTAAAAATTTAAATTATAAATCATATATAGAAAATAGAAAAATGGAAAGTAAGGTAGTGCAAAAAAACTGAGAGGCAGGTCCGGATATTTGGAGGGTACGGCCCAGATCCGGGTCAGGATCCGTTCAGCAGTCTTAGCACAGTTGGAAAGAAGCTGTTCCTAAATCTGGCCATAGGAGTCTTCAAGCTACTGAACCCTCTCCCGGAGGGAAGAAGGACGAAAAGTGTGTTGGCTGGGTGGGTCATGTTTTTGATTATCCTGGCAGCACTGCTCCGACAGTGTGCAGTGTAAAGTGAGTCCACGGACAGAAGATTGGTTTGTGTGATATGCTGTGCCGTGTTCGCGATCTTCTGCAGCTTCTTTCGGTCTTGGACAGGACAACTTCCATACCACGTTGTGATGCACCCTAAAAGAATGCTTTCTACGGTGCACCTATAAAAATTAGTGAGGGTTTTAGGGGACAGGCCAAATTTCTTTAGTTAAGTGGGTACTGTGAGTAGTGGGTACCTGTAATACATGCCAGGGCTGATAGGGGACGCAAAATTCAATAGGGGCATTCAGTAGGTTCTTAGGCACATAACCGTACAGGATATAGAATGATATGGACATTATATAGCCAGGAGGGATTAGTTTATTTGTATCTTTGCTTAGTTATTTAGTTAAGCACAACATTGTGGGCAGAAGGGCTTGTTCCTGTGCTATACATTTCTATCTCTTATTTGAAATTATGGGAGGCATAAGATGGTTAGAGACTCTTTCCATTTCCAAGGATGACAGTGTCAAGTACCAGATGGTATAGGTTTAATGGGGATGGGTGGAGTTTAACGGCGATGAGCAGTTTTTATTCACGCAGAGAGTGGTGGGTCCCTGGAACGTGCTGCCAGGAAAGGTTGTGGAAACAGGCACAATATCAATGCTTAAGAGATATCTGGACATCAACATGAACAGACAGGGAATGGAGGGATTTCGACCATATGTAGACACATGGATTTACTTTCAAATCTCTTACTAACTCTTCCTTCAGTTAGTCCTGATGAAGGATCTCGGCCTGAGCGTCGACTGTACCTCCTCCTAGAGATGCTGCCTGGCCTGCTGCGTTCACCAGCAACTTTGATGTGTGTTGCTTGAATTTCCAGCATCTGCAGAATTCCTGTTGTTTGGATTTAATTTAAGTTGGCATCATAGTTGGCACAGAGGGCATGGGATGAAGGATCTGTTCCTCAGTAGTTTTATGTTCCACCTGCAAGTGCCGGGAAAAAGAATTAAATTAATTTTCATCTGGAAAATAATATAAAAGTAAGCAAAAGAAAAAGTAAATAAGAATTGTTTGATCACAGTGATGTTATTAAAATACGTGCAATAATCACGAAAGGTATCATCTTGTTTTTATCAAGTTGTTATGTTTTGATATGTTTTGACTACAGTTATAACATAGCTATCTGTATCTGGCAGACCCTGCTAAAACCTGTTAAAACCCCATTTAAAAACCTGGGTAGGCTCAGAACACCACATACTTACACTGACAGTCACTGTCCTACTGTGTTTTCATATGCCCTGCTTCTGTGTAAAAAAAATTCATCTTATCACTTTGCACTGAACATATGTATATAAAGATACACAGTCACTTGTATATTGTGTTTCATATTTATATTTATTGTGATTTTTTTTGTTTTCCTGATTTTGTTCTTTATGCTCATTGTGTTTTTTTTATGCTGCATCAGATCAGAAGGGGCAATCATTTCATTCTCCTTTACACTTGTGCCCTAACGGATGACAATAAACAATCTTGAATATTGAAACTGCAGACCTACCCAGGTCAAACCAGCACTCAGGTGCAGTAGGAGTTCTGCACTTACTGATTATTGAGATTGTTCAAAGATACCTTGCAAGCTGACCTCACATGATAGTGACGGCCTTGTTCTAATAATAAGGGAATTCTTTACAAGTTTTACAAAGATCACAATGCAAATTCAAGTTTCTGGCTTCTAACTGTACAGGGTCCTAAACCACAGTTGGTGCAAACTGAAATCAGTATGTGATGGAAAGGGGGTAACTCTCCTTGCATCCAATTTAATTACCGTACGTAACTTATCGGCAGGAATGTTTCCTGTCAACTAACCTGAAACTACGTGACAGCATCACAGTAAAGGTGAAGCCAGGGCCACATTAAGAGCCAACAGAATAATGAACATTTTAAATAAATAGCCATTTTTCTTGTCAGGAATGAAAATCTTTCGGGATTCGACACACTGCTGAGATAAGGTCCTGGAAGAAAGTGTAAGAGGGCTATGATATGGGAGAGTTTCAGCACAGCAGGATATCACCCTTAAGGGTGTTGATTAATGAAACCATTTTACTACAGGATGAAGTAACACAGAAGTCAGCCATTTGGGCCATCAACTTTATGCCATTTCTTGAAAGTGATTCAATTTACACCCATTGAACTTTCAAATGTTTTCCTTCAAGCATTGCAGATTATTATTGAATCTGCTTCCACTGGCATTTCAGGTGGAGCACACCAAATCGTAATATAATAAATACAAAATATTAATGGAATGCAAATTGCTCAACAGCTCAAATTATTGCAAGGTATTAATTCTGCTGATTTAATGATCAAAACTGAGCTTGCAATGATACTGCTGTAATCTCTTTTTAGATTTTCACCACAATTCTAAATTCAAATTCAAATGCAGGTTTAATCATCACATGTATGTCAAAAGATAACAAAATGCACATTTGCATTAATAGTCAATGCAAGGATGTGCTGGGGGCAGCCTGCAGGTGTCACCACACATTCCGGAACCAACATCGTATGCCCACAATGCTCTTCTTTTTGTTATTATTATTATTATTATTATTATTATTATTATTATTCTATTCTTCCTCATTTTATTATCTATTATCTAAACTTTCGTCAAAAATTTGGCTGCCTGCTTTTTTATCACTGGGGGAATGCTCTGCTATCGGAGAGGGGAGACTGCCTTTTATCAGTGGTGAGATTGCTCTGCTATGGAGGGGGAGACTGCCTTTTTATCACTGGTGAGATCACTATGCTATGGAGATGGATAAAGTTGCCCAGGTTTTCTCCACTTTGAATGTGGACTTGGACTGTAAATCCTTTTTCAGTCTTATGTTTATTTTGTATTCTATATTTTTCCCCCAATCTTTCTTGTTTTTTTGTGTGTGAGGGAGGGGGATTTGGGGGTTGATGCGCCCCTTCCATTTTTGTTTGTGTTTTTTTTGCAGGGAGGTGAGATTTCGGGGTTGATAATCACGCTGCTGTTCTCTTCTTTCTTGGTTTTGAGACTACCCAGAGAAGAATAAAAATCAGATAATAAATGGAACTTTGAACCTTTGAAAAATGTAATCTTGTTAATGCAATTTGAATGCAAGCTGTTGGTTCAGGAGAGCTTCAAACAGGAGGATAACCAGTCAAAAGATGATTTTAAAGAAAATAGTTATTTTTTAATAATTAGTCCAGTCGATCATTGGGTTAATGCATAAAATCACAGAATGCTTACAACATAGTAGTAAACCACTGGATCCATTAAGTCCGTAACAGCTCAGTAAAGGACAATCCATCTGGAATTAGACTTGGTTTATTATTATCACATGCACTGAGGTACAGTGAAAAGCTTGTCTTGCATACTGTTCATACCGTTCCAATTGTTATAAGGCATTTTAAGGTGGAATGAGGTGAACAACAACAATAAAGCACACAGAGGAAGGTGAAAGGTCCTAACCTGGTAGGTTGTGAGGTCTGGACTCCAACTTATCATACTAGGGAATTACTTAATCATTTTACGACAGTTGGGTAGAAGTTGTCCTTGAGCCTGGGTGGTCCATGCTTTCAGGCTTTTGTACAGTATCTTTTGCCCAAAAGGAGATAGGAGAAGAGAGAATACCCAGAGTGGGTGGGGCCTTTGATAAAACTGTTTTACTGATGAAGTGAGAAGTATAGACTGGCACCCTTTCTTTCTCCCTATAGCCATGCACATTCCTTCATTCCCAAATACTTACTCTATGCGCTTTTCACATCTTGTGTAATCTTACCAAATCAAAAGAGGCTATTCTGCCAATAAATTATACTCCAACTCCCAGGGCTAGAAGCTTGAAGAGATCTGGCATGTTATCAAAGAATTTTTCCAAATTTCTATAGATATACAGTGGAGAACATTCTGAGTGGTTGCATCACTTCCTGGTTTTGAGGTTCTTATACACTGGATTGCAAGAGGCTGAAGAGGGTTGTAGGCCCAGCCAGCACCTTCACAGACATCGAGGCAGCATCCACCACTAAGGAACATCACTATTCAGGATATTAGATTAGGTTAGATTATGAGGACACGCAGTCCTCTTTTATTGTCATTTAGTAATGCATGCATTAAGAAATGATACAATATTCCTCTGGTGTGATATCACAGAAACACAGGACAGACCAAGACTGAAAAACTAACAAAACCACATAATTATAACATATAGTTACAACAGTGCAACAATACCATAACTTGATAAAGAACAGTCCATGGCACAGTTAAAAAAAAAGTTCAAAGTCTCTTGAAAGACCCACATCTCACTCAGACGGGAGAAGGAAGAAAACTCTCCCTGCCATGCCTGACCACAGTCCGACTCTGAGTCCTCCGAAAACTTCGAGCTCTGATCAGCCCTCCGACACCGAGTAGCAAACACCATCTCTATCCGAATGCTTCGACCTCAGCCTCAGTCACCAGCAGCAGGCAAAACCGGGGATTTTGGGGCCTTCCCTCCGGAGATTCTCGATCGCACAGTAACAACGGCAGCAAGACCAGGCATTTCAGAAATTTCTCCAGATGTTCCTCTGCTTCTCACGTCTGTCTTCATCAAATCAGAGTTGTCCACGGCCCCTATTTAACAGATACGATATCATTTCACCGGAGAGCTACGTGCGCTGCGTGGCACTGCCATCTTCTTCTCCCGCCTATATGATATATGGTTATATGGTTATATGATATGTCCTCTTCTTGTTACTGCCATCAGGGAGGAGGTACAGGAGCCTGAAGACCAGCACACAATATTTCGGAGACAGCTTCTTCTCCTCTGCCATCAGATTTCTGAAGTGTCCATGAATCCATACATACTACTCCATTATTTCTTTTTTTTACACTGTTTAATTATTAAGTAATTTTTGGTAATTTTATGAATTTGCATTCTACTGCTGCCACAAAATAGAACATCAAACTCCAAACCTCCAGCCTGTCAATCGACATCAAGAGAGAAAGGGCGAGAACACGAGAAAAAAACAAAAAAAAACTGAAAGAGGCCAATATGAATTACAGACCAATCCATAAATATCACAATTTTGAAAACACCTCCAAGACTGTCGACTCGAACCCAGTGCCCTTTCTGAGGGAAGCACCTCAAACTCAGCCACCTTTCTCAGGGAAATGACTCAAAACTCAGTTGCCTTTCCAAGGGAAGTACCTTGAAATCAATGGCTTTCCAAGGGAAGCAACTTGAACCCAGTGACCTCTCTGAGGGAAATGACTCAAACCCAGATACCCCTCTGCGGGAAGCGACTCAAACCCAGCAGCCCCTCCGATGAGGGTGACAGCTCACTCTCCTCCGCATTTGTCTCGACGTTTCAATCTTCCTCAACTCTTTAATCAGCGTGAAATGTCGTTGATTATGGCACCTCGTCCTGTCTCTGAGTTTCTGCTCATAGAAGCTTGTGCGGGCGCTTCTCTTCTGGAATTTACTTGGGGACAGCAGAGCACTAGCTCACTCAGTTGAACTGCAGACTGCAAGTCCCAAGCTCCAACGGTTTCAAAAGCAAAATTAAGATGAAAGGAATAAGTAGAAAACATAGGAAAACTGAAATGATTGACTATCTGGAAGACATGTGCAAGGAATCATTCTTCACTGGCACCATCTTGATCTCCATTATCTTCTTTGTTAAGTAAAGGATACCCTTGCTTACTTCATGATCAGAATTTTTTGCAATAAAATTGCCCACTTTTCTTGAATTGCATTATTCATGCGGAATAGCTACATTTTTCTGACTAGTGCGGAATGAAATATAAAACTCTAGAATCCACTTTTAAGGCATATGTTGTTCAACGTTAAGCATATAGTGATATTATTGATACAGTTAGTGAAAATAATCAGTGGGTGAAGTTATGAGCTCTGAATTAGAATCAGGTTTAATAAGGTTTAAAATCATTGGCATATGTCATGACATTTGTAATTTAGCACATATGGATCTAAATAAAATAGTGAGGTAATGTTCATAGGTTGGTTCGTTGTCTGTTCAGAAATCTGATGGCGGAGGAGAAGAAGTTGTTCATAAAGTGTTGGTTGGGTGTCTTCAAGTTTCTATACCTCTTCCCTAATGGTAGCAATAAGAGGAGAGCATGTCCTGGATACTTGACTGTCCATCTTACCATTCCAAAAGTTGGACATATCTCAGTTGACATTTCCTCTAACTGATTTTCCTTTACCCACCCCCACTCAGTGCCTTGCATATTGCTTAGTTTCATCCAAACTTTGAGAACTTTGTCCCAGAGTACACCTACAGATGTTCAATAGAAAATATTTTGGCTGTTTGCATCATAGCAAATCAAAAATGCAGGAATGAAAGAGCCTGTAGCAGGTAGAGGACTCAGCCCAATCATGTACACTATCCACATGAAGTGTTACATAAAGTATGTAATGGCTATCTTGATCTCTGCCATCCATGCCATCTTCTCACAGCTGCCATCAGGCAGGAAGTGCAAAAGCCTGAAGTCCCATACCACCAGCATCAAGAACAATCACTTCCTTTCACCATCCAGTTTCTAAATTAATCTGCACAATTCCTATTCACCAAATGAATAGGGCAACACTATGTCCACTTTGCACTAAAGTAGACTTTGCTTTTGTTCATTTTCATTGTGTTCTTTCGTGTAAAAAAAAAATGGATAGAATTTATCCAATAGCAACACACAGAAAATGCTGGCGGAACTCAGCATGTCAGGCAGCCTCTATGGAACTGAATAGATTGCTGATATTTCAGGCCGAGACCCTTCTTCAGGTCCTAGAAGGAAGGGGGAAGATACCAGAATAAAAAGGGGAGAGGAGGGGAAGGAGGCGAGTTGGAAGGTGAAGGGTGAAGTCATGTGGGTGGGAAAAAGTCAAGAGCTGAAGAAGAAAGAATCTGATAGGAGAGCACAGTAGACCAAAGGGAAGGAGGACAGAAACCAGGGGGAAGTTAAAGGCAGGTGAGAAGAGATAAAAGTTAGAGTGGGGAATAGAGGAGGGGCAGGGGGAAATTTTGGTTACCAGAAGAAGAAATCGACATTCATGCCACCAGATGGAATATAAGGTGTTGCTCCTCCACCGTGAGGGTGGCCTCATCTTTGCACAAGAGGAGGCCACAGAACAACATGTCTGAATGTGAATAGAAATCGGAATTAAAACATTTGGCCACCAGTAAGTCCCAGCTTGTGGTGGATGGTGCCGAGGTGCTCGATGAAGCAGTTCCGCACTTTATGATGGGTCTCACCACTGTAGGGGAGGCAGCATCAGAGCACCAGATGCAATAGGTGACCCCAGCAGATTCGCAGGTGAAGTGTTGCTTCACCTGGAATTTATCCAGTGCTGTTTATGTGTTGCTGCTGCAAGTAAGTTTTTCATTGCACTCATTCTTACATGTACCTGTGCTTAAAACAATAAACTCTACTTTGACTTTGAAACTATCTCAAAGCTATTGTGATTCAATTTCTTCATTTCCTTA
The DNA here is from genome assembly GCF_963921235.1 of Mobula hypostoma. Lineage (NCBI taxonomy): Eukaryota > Metazoa > Chordata > Chondrichthyes > Myliobatiformes > Myliobatidae > Mobula > Mobula hypostoma. Next base: position 22,108,584 of record NC_086100.1, read on the forward strand.
AGGGCTTTGAATGCAGCAGTAGTATTTCCTTTAGATCATCTTCTCTAGAATAAGTAATTCTTCCTCTTCAAGTTGTATTCCAAATGTCTTAAACTCAAGGCTATTTTGTGCAAACTCCTCTGTCCTTTGTTGTAAGTTCTGCAGCTGTATTTTCTGATGATATCTGTACCAGTGCCCAGCAAGTCAATGAATTGAGACAAAATAATAAGGCTTTTTTTTGCTGAAAGTCACAGATCTGCCAGCTTTTAAATATATATATATAGACAAAATCTTGCACCCTCTCCACCCCCCCCCACCCCAAAAGGGCAGGCTGAAGTCCAGCATGCTGTTTCATCGAAGGCATTCGCAGATATTCAGGCTCATTGACACATGACGGTTGTAAATGGAACCACACTGCTGGAGGAGTCATACCACACCCATCCTTTGCTGCACTGTGTCTTGCAAATAATCTTTGAGCTGCCCACCCAATGGAACAAAGTGCTTTGGACTAACAGAAGGAACAAAACAGATTAAGGACAGACTCGCTCTTCAACTGAAAGTATGGCCCAGAAAAAAAACAAATCCAGTTTGTCCTGCTATCTTATACTAGGCACTAGGCAACAAAACCAAGGCATACCAAGCTAGATGACACAGCCAAAAACAGTCCTGTGAGCATATGTGGATTTGCAGCTAAATGGGAAAGTTGTCCTCATCGGGCAGGAGGTACAGGAGCTTTTGGTCCCACACCACCGGGTTCAACTACAGTTATTACTCTACAACGATTGGATTCCAGAAGCAGCAAGTATCGCTTCACTCACACCTCAACATTGATTTGATTCCACAACCCACAACTAAACTTTCAAGGACTCTGCAACTCATGTTCTGAGTATTTTTTTCAGCAAAAAAAAACCTTAATATTTTTGACCCAATTTTCTTTCTTATGCATGTTGGTTATTTTGTCAGTCTTTGTTATATACAGTTTTTCTTAAATTTTGTTGTATTTGTTTATTTCCCTGTAAATCACTGTAAGAAAATGAATCTCAAGTTAGTATATGGTAAGACATAAACTTCGATAATAGGTTTTATTTTGACTTTTTGATTTCATAATAGATTAAGCATCACTCTGACACATTCAATGTACTTGGAAATGCCAATAATTGTCTAACTAATGTATTGAATCAATTGAATTATATTGCATATAAATCACTGTGTAATCTGCAAGATTAAGGCTGTATGAACAGGTATAATGGAAATCTCAATAGTCTATGTCCTCAAACACAGCGCAGTGACACTTCCAATACTGTTCACTCTTGAAGGGTATTATCTCCTTACTTCTGTTTAGGATTACTGGGTACGACTAATTCCATGGTGCTTCCTGCTGCTGGGAGAGGATTTGTGCGTGGGAATGGCAGAAGATGTAAAAGGGTCACAAGAGCACATCATAAGTGTCAATAGGGAAAGCAAACAGAACTAAACGCATAATGCACAGAAGAGAAAAAGTGGCCAAAAGCCAGATAAAGCTGACAGGAGAAAGAGTCGATGAGCAAACAAGTCAGTGAAAAAGCGAGAGTACAAATAATTGTTGGGAGTGTGGAAATATAGCCTTCGTGTACGAGGCCAGAATCAAACAGACTGAAGCAAATAAATAGTGTGGAAAGTCGTTTCTGTAGATGTCCTGCAGCAAAGGGCAAGGGAAATAGATTAATAGAGAGAAAACTAAAACACACACTCTCAGGCCTCAGTGATCTGGCACTAGTCCAGCTTGTTTTCTATTTAGCTGCCTCATGTAGAGTGGATTGTACCGATTACAAGGTTGGATTATTAACAGATTTAACATTTTCTAGGCAGAATGCTGAAAGAGTCAATTGCTTGGGACAGAAGCAAGGAGGCATGAGACACAAATCTCAGCAAAAGGCAAGTAGGTTTGTTTCCTTTCTCTCTCTCTTTACACCCAGGCATTAATTCACAAATGAAATTATAAAATTATGAAGAGAGGCTGATAGAAATGCAGGAACAATTTACACATCTGTCCAAGTCATTATTCACAGCGACTTCTTCCAAGTATGACAAGTTTGCATGTATTAAGTCACCCAACAGTATGTTGCAAATATACTTGTCAATAAATGAAAGTTTAAAAAAAATGCTGGTGTTGAGAATATGAACTAGAACAGGTAAAGTTGGAAGTGCAGTGATGGGAAAAATTGATGGAAGAAAAAGTTGCAGTCAACAGTGCATGATATTCATGAGTTACATAAAGGGATGGACAGGCAAAAGTTTTGACGAGCTTATTAAAACTTCTCAGAGTAAAGACAGATGGAAGACCATGATCACCCACAACTTACGACAAGCACATGATGATGATGAATGTTGGAAATGTTCATCTGCAAATAAGGAAACAGATTTAACATTCAAGTCAAAGACCCTGAAGCAAATCTTAGACTTGCGATAGATGTTAATTCTGCAACTCTTTTATTAGAAGCTGACTGACCTAACACGTGTTTCATGAATCTTCAGTTGTTATAACATTATTCATCTAATGGTCGCATCTACAGTCATGATACCAAATGCAGATTAAACTACCATGTTGTCAAACACCTCTGTCCTCTTTATAGGTGGAACCCCAAGACTTCCATTGTATTTGTAGTTCCCTGTTACATACAAACTTGAACTTGTATCCCTCTTTGAACTTCATTTGCTTCAGGTGTCAATCAGGTATTCTCTATACAGTGGTAGTCATTCACAATATGAGGAGAGTGCATTGGGTGCTGCTTGGAATGGGAAGAAAGGGAAGAAGTGAGGTTGCTTGAAGCTGAAATTGTTCATGAAGAATTCTTCTTTTGGAGTGTCATATTCGGCAAGTGTCTGTTTATATTCTTATCAGGGTTTGCAATGTATTCCACCTTTCTTGATTCACTATAAGACCAGAAGAGCACAAGACAGAATTAGGTCATTCACCCATCAAGTCCATCATGACTGATTTGTTATCCCTCTCAACTCTATTCTCCTGCCTTCTCCCAGTAACCTTTGATGCTGTTACTAATCAAGAAACTTTTAGTCCCTGCTTTAAGTACACCCAATAACTTGCCGTCCATAGCTGTCTGTGGCAATGTATTCCACAAATTCATCAACCCCCGGATAAAGAAATTCCTCCTCATCTCTGTTCTAAAGGGGCGTCCTTGTGTTCTGAGGCTGTGCTCTCTGGTTCTAGACTCCCCCACTATAAGAAAGATTCTCTCTACGTCCACTCTATCTAGGCCTTTCAATATTCAAGAAGTTTGAATGAGAATCCCCCTCATTCTTCTAAACTCCAACGAGTACAGGCCCAGAGTCATCAAACGCTCCTCGTATGTTAACCCTTTCATTCCCGGGACCATTCTCGTGAACCTCCTCCGGAACCTTTACATTGCCAGCACCTCCTTTCTCAGATGCAGCTGCTTGGTAGGCTGATTCCATGCATTCACCTCACTGATCACCTGAATTTATTTCAGTATTCACATTTTCAGATGACATATGTATCTGAAAACATTGTTCATTTTACACTTGCATGTTGACTTCCCACCGAAAATTAGCTGCGCTTATACCAAGTTAAAACATCATCCCCAAATGTACATTTCTCTCAGATGTTTTATTTATTTTATATGTTTATTTCTCTTCAATGTCTCTTAAGCCACTTAATGATTTTCCATTTTCTGCATGTACCTCTGCTGTTATTTCCTTATTCATTTGATCTAATCTGTTTTAAATGGCTTCCCTTGGTGTTTCTTGCTCCCCCATTTACAGTAAGGGCAATTCCAAAATGTTAACATGTCCATTCTGCCCACAAATGCTAATTCCATTGCCAATAGGTTGTAGCAGCCTTCAGCTTTTCTTTGGTGACAGAGTCTATCATGTACACCTGATCCAATTATTACTGTAATAACAACTGATCCAACTCTCCTAATTCAAAGATTATTGAATATTGGCACAAATTCTTTCTTTTAGTGAGAAACAATGAAACTAATTATTTGGGTCTTTTTTTTGTAACATCAATATTGGAAGGTTGTTACATTATGATAGGACAATAAGATATAGGAGCAGAATTTGGCCATTTGGTTCATCGAGTCTGTTTCGTCAGTTCATCATTTTCCCTCTCAAACCCAATCTCCAGCCTTCTCCCCGCATCCCTTCATGCCCTGACTAATTAAGAGTGGTTAGTACAATGCTTTACCATACCAGCGACCAGGGTTCAATTCTCACCGCTGCCTGTAAGGAGTTCGTACATTCTCCCAGTGTCCGTGTGAGTTTCCTCCGGGTGCTCCGGTTTCCTCCCACAGTCTAAAGATGTACTGGTTGGCAGGCTAATTGGTCATTGTAAATTGTCCTGTGGTTAGGCTAGGATTAAATTGCAGGATTGTTGGGCAGTGCGACTCGAAGGGACAGAAATAAATAAACAAACAAACAAATAAATACAAATAACACGTGTTCTCCACATATTCTAGTCCATCAAATACTAAATTTTGGTGTTTACAATTGTGCTACAGGAACCTTACCCATTCCCTCTTTCAATCTCCACCCTAGCTGTATATGTCCAGAAATTCAATTGCATAATGTTAAGTTACTACTACTACTACTACGACTACGTCGACTCAGGCCTAGGGGGCTGGCGACAGGCACAATGACGGACTCTTCACTTCTCCCTCTCCCTCATCAGTGTGTTCAGTTCATCTACATTAGCCACGCCGCTGTCTTCCAGGAGCTTGTTGACCATAGTCTTGGGAGGGCACCCAGGGTTCATCCTCCCATGCTTGGGCTCCCATATGATGAGTAGGCTGGCAGGTAGCTCGGGGTGGCGTAGACAGTGCCCCGCTAGTTGCTTCAGTATTACAGTCTAAAATTTATCATATCAGCAACTATTTCTGCTACATTTTATGTCACTCCAGATACTTCACTGAGTGTTTTAAATCAGAAGCAAATTGAGTTTATTGTCACATGCACAAGTACATGTTTGCACAGCTGCAATGAAAAGCTGACATGTGACAGAATCACTGATACATGGCATCATATGAAAGCATAAATTACACGTTAGTTATAGAAAATTTTATAAGGAGTAGCATAATGATAACAAAATAAAATAGTCCCATTTAGAGCACAGTGATCTCAGTGCAATCGCAATGTGTTTCCTGCAACAGTCATGCATTGTTTGACATTATTGCCTGTGTAATGTTGCTTTTCAAGCATTACAGGAGAAAAGAGAAAATAAATTGTCCTGGGTGCGGTATTGTTCTCAGATCCACTTTGCTTTACCATCACACCATCCAAACTCCAACCTCACTTTTGACCCCATGTAGTCTGGTCAGCCCTCCGGCCCACCTGATACTCTGGCACTTTGTTGTCCAGATCCCCTGAGACAGCACTGATCCAAGTCCTACTGATCACTGACACTGGTGGTTATAAACTCCTTGCTACCTAGGAAAATTAAGCGGTTCTTCAGTTAGTATGTACCAATTTTGATAAAGAAGACAGTGAAGAAATTAATAATGTTTTGCAATGAATATCATCATGTCTTTGGGCATTGGTTACTAGGAAAGGATAAGGAGTTAAATTCATTTGTGTTCACTAGGTGTGTGTGTGTGTGTGTGTGTGTGTGTGTGTGTGTGTGGTGTGCATATGCACATGTGCTAACAAAAGCCAGTACACGGGCTGCAGTGATGGACTAATAGAAAGTGGCCAATGTAACTGATATCGATGTGTTATAGATACAATGTTAGTGATATCAGGAAGTAATTTAAGTTACTGTCACCCCTGATATGTTTAGCTATTGTGAAAAGGAACGATGCCGCCATGGGATGTGTGAACTGACAGTAGGGATGTGCAGTTTTCTGTGTGAGTGCTTGTAAGGAAGATGTTTTCGCTGTTAGGAAAGGGTGAAATGTTAGGACCTGAGTGTGTGTTCTGGCTCATAAGAAATCATTTGAACAATTGCATACGTCTGTGCTGGTGATTAGAAAGAGTAGTAACAAAAGAGAAGTGTGCAAAGCAGTTAATTATTACAAAGAGAAATCAGTGAGGGAGTGTATTTACATGCATATGCTCCAGTGCATATGCCGGCTCATTGTGTCGGGGTGCAGTGAAGCAGTATATGTGTATATGTTGTTTTGGGTAAACATGCTTAAATAGTATTGTTGGAGATCGCCTAATTTCTTTACAATAATCAACATATCATCAGCCAGTTGTTTCTGGTACTGCTGAAAATCCTGTCTGATCAGCAGCAACCCATGGTCGGGGTGTTACCATGGTTACGGGCGGCATTTGCCAATGGTAAGACCATGGTGGTTTAATTATTTTTAAAGTGCTGATAGCTTGCAGGGAAGATATTACTAGTTGGGCTCTTGTGCTGTGCATGATTTCTGCAGGTATGTGCAGTAACAAACAATCAAAGCCGCCACTCTTAGACGGGAGATATATCTGGGCTAATATCCAGCTTTGACATTGATGCAACACAGCGACAAGTCAGTTCATGTATGGTATTACTCACTGGAGAATTGTCAGCTGAGTCCACACCATGCCAGAAGGTGCTACCAACCCAGATGCAACCATATGAGAAATTATTTTCATTTTTGATGACAATTGTAAAATGATCAATTTCAGATAATCTGCAGGTCCAATGCCAGCTGTTGTTTTCCATTGATTTTAACGGAACTTCAAACAGTGCGCAAGTTAGCCCCTTTATATTCATGCACTGCTGACTCAAGGTTGGAATTTGAAATGTGTTCATGCATTGCATGACTTGTAGGTCTAATTTTCCTTATTTATTTAATTTTATCAGAGAGAAGAATCTGAAATGGGTAGATGGTCCACTCAGGAAAGACTGGGCAGGGAATTTAGAAGAGTGATAGAGGACTCAATTAAAACATAAATGATCTTAAGGGCTCATAACAAGGTAGATGTGGAAAAAATGGAGATTTCACCCATTTACGACAGAGATGGGATGATTTTGTTTTCTCAGTTATTTACGAAACTTTAGAACTTTTTTTTCAAGGATGCTGGAAACAGACTGAATGACACACAGACACATACAATGCTGGAGAAACTCAGCAGGTCAGGCAGCATCTATGGAAATGAATAAGCAGTCTACCTTTTGGGCTCAAACCCTTCTTAAGGACTCGGCCTGAAACTGTTTATTCCTTTCCATAGATGCTGTCTGACCTGCTGAGTTCCTCCAACATTTTGTGTGTGTTAATCAGTTCAGCAAGCACATTATTAAATGGTTAAGCCGGCTTGATGGGCCGAGTGGCCTTCTCCTCCTCCTTCTTTGAATGTTCATATTACTTTCAGTACACAGCAAAATGTGGCTAGTGCAAGTCTGGGATTGAGGCTCGTTCCTTATGCTACTTACTTTGGAATTCAATGTTGATTGCCTGTGATTCTTAGGCAGCCAAATGGTCTGAGTTACAAAATATACATGGCTTTATTAATACCCTCTTCTGCAATGACCCATATTTATGAAAAATATTTTGAATTTCAATTGAATTATCTCTTTGTCCAAGAGGAAAATCAAGGCTTCTTTAATAAAAAAAATATATGAAAGCAGCACCAGTGATCACTGATCATGGTTCGATTCCCACTGTTGTCTGTAAGGAGTTTGTACATTTGCCTTGTCATCAACTGGGTTTCCTCAAGGTTTCCTGGTTTCCTTCCAATTTCCAAAGACATACAGTGAGGGCTAGTGAGTTCTGGGCATGGTATTTTGTGCCAGAAGCATTGCGACACTTGTAGGCTACGCTCAGCACAATCCTCACAATGTGTTGTTTGTAGACGTAAATGACACATTTTACTGTATGGTTCTATTTTTCAATGTATATGACAAAAAAAGCTCATCTTTAATCTCTAATTCAAATCTTCCAATGTTATAAATACAGTGAATCAAAAGACAAATCAACAGTTTACCAATGCATACTTAATAAATCCTATGACAGATTAAGCATCTTCTGTATTAAGTAGTGTGTATTTACAACTGGTTTTTGCCCTGAGCACCTAAACTTTTTAATATAAGAATACAATACATAGTGAACAAGCTATCAAGTGATACCTGGATTCCTTGTGATGTGATGATGCATAGGGGGCTATACTGAGTTTATGCGAGCTCCTGTCCTGTCAGCTCCTGTCTGAGAGGTGAATTGGATCCACTCCAGTTTCCCAACCAGAGCAACAGGTTCACATCAGATGTCATCTCATTGGCTCTTCGCACAACCCTGGAACATCTGGACAGCAAGGATGCATACATCAGAGTGCACTTCATTGACTACTGCTTGCCATTCAATATTCATCATCCCCTCAAAACTAATAAATAAACTCCAAAACCTGGGCCTCAATACCCCTTTGTGCAATTGGATCCTGGATTTCCTCATTTGCAGACCCCAGTCAGTTTAGATTCAAGTTTTTTGATGACATCACTGTTGTGGGCTATACAGATTGATGAATCAGCATACAGATTGAAACTTTGGCTGAGTGCTGTCATAACAACAATCTCTCATTCAATGTCAGCAAGAAACCAAGGAACTGATTGTAGACTTCAGGAGAGGGAAACCAGAGGACTGTAAGCAAGTACTTGTCGGAGGATCAGAGGTGGAGAAGGTCAGTAACTTTAAATTCCTTGATGTCACTATCTCACGGGACCTGTCCTAGACCTATCGTACAAATGTAGTTGCACAGAAAGCACAATAGTGCCTCCATTTCCTTAGGAGTCTGCAGAGATTCAGCATGTCGTCAAAAGCCTTGGCAAGCTGCAATAGATGTGTGATGGAAAGTGTATTGACTGGCTGCATTACAGCCTCGTATGGGAACACCAATGCCTTTGAGCAGAATACCCTACCGAAGGTAGTGGATTCAGCCCAAGAGCAAAGTACAACCGTAGCACCTGGAAGAAACCACATGGTCTAGGAGAGAACACACAAACTCCTTCCAGACAGCGTGGTGACTAGTGCTGTAAATTGTTACACTAACCGCTACGCTACTGTACTGCCTTAAATCACCATTAGCGTTGCATGAAATTTGATACCATTTTGCATCTAATTTAGAGGTATAGCCTGGTGCTTTTGTTGTACAAAGGTTGATCATGTAGCACGATGCTGAGAGGTATCCTAGGATGCGCAGGGCACCACGCCAGTGATGTAAACTGGGATCATCGGGTGTTTTGGGTCTTTCAACGTCAGACACCCTTGCCCAGGTGACCCAGCCAGGGATGATCAGGCCCTGGCTTGTGTCCCAGCAGCACTAGTCCACGGCTCACACCTCTTGATCCTTAGTCATCCATGCACATGCTCAGCAGCCTCTGCATGTAGAACATACATTGCAGTAAATAATAACATTTTAAAGGATTCATCTGTTCAGCAAGAAAGGTCATGTGGTGTCACACAACCTCACTCCCAAATGTCACAAGCAAGCATTGTTAGTAATTCATCCTTTATTCTTTGGAGCGTAGAAGGTTAAGGGGGGACTTGATAGAGGTATTTAAAATTATGAGGGGGATTGATAGAGTTGACGTGGATAGGCTTTTTCCATTGAGAATGGGGCAGATTCAAACAAGAGGACATGAGTGGAGAGTTAAAGGGCAAAAGTTTAGGGGTAACATGAGGGGGAACTTCTTTACTCAGAGAGTGGTGGCTGTGTGGAACGAGCTTCCAGCAGAAGTGGTTGAGCCAGGTTCGATATTAAAAGTTAAATTGGATAGCTATATGGACAGCAAAGGAATGGAGGGTTATGGGCTGAGTGCAGGTCGGTGGGACTAGGTGAGAGTAAGAGTTCGGCATGGACTGGAAGGGCCGAGGTGGCCTGTTTCCGTGCTGTAATTGTTATATGGTTATATGGTTTCAGAATGGGAAATTTTAGAGTTGGGGATTGGAGAACTTTATTTCAACTGAGGGGGTTAGCATGCTGATGGAAACAGATAGACTGGGAAGTACGCTTGATACTAAACATTCTGCTCAGTATCAGATAACAAAACATGATTATTCTACTCACCTTCCCACTCTGTTTTCTAACATTCATGAAGAACAAATGCTGCTGGAGAGATGAGCATTTCCTTTCACCACCGTTTAGCAAGGTGAGCCACTTTCTAGAGATTCTACAGTCTGAAGGTAAATGCACTGTTTTGCCAGGAATTCCATGATGTCTACTGGCAATGATGAGCAACAAGGTATTTCCAGTCGGTAATTGGTAAGGACCGTGGAGATGGTGATGCTTTGCATTGGCTGCCCTCGTCCTTCCACAGAAACCATGTGGGTTTTTGTTTTTGGGAAATGTGCATCAAGTTGGATCTAGAGTCATCAAGAACCATCATGTAAAAGATATAGAACATTGTTAAAAATTTTTTTTTATCTTATTGCATCCTTGGCGAACAGATTTGCATTGTTGCTACACATTAAAGCAATTGTCGATGCATCAGCATTGGTGAGCAGTTGTCAGCATGCACAGTTGATGGGAGCAGTGGAAAATGTAGACTGAGAGAACATGACAGGGCTGGGTGTCTCACTGGAGTCAGCAGGGATCAAGTACTTTGGAGGAAGATTGTCACCAGAGAAAAAGCTCATTGGCCTTAGGGTGGAAGCTGCGAGAGAAATTGATTAAAACAAAGCCTTTTAAAATGGTATCAACTGGTTCAAAGCATGGTGCTCACTACCCACTGTGATAGAGTGTAAATCACAGGACAGATTTCTGCCACCGATTTGGAATTTAATGGGGTTGTAACGGAGCCTGGAAATGAGCAGTGTGTACCATCTCCGTCACACGACAGTAAGTGACAGCTAGAAGCATGTAAGAGAATCATCTGCAGATACACACTGGCTGCATTGGGACAGCTGAAAGGGCTCTTTGTACAGGAATAATACCTCTCTCTGTCACGGTTTTGATGGGCAGTTTTGATCCCAATTTATTACAGATCAAGCTTCAATTCTTCTTTGTGTGGAAAGCATTTGGACTGAATATTAAAGCCAAAAGCCTATCGACCGACATGGAAAGATGGGGAAGCCATGCCACAGATTGTGATGCACAATTATAATGCCGACTCTCAGGGTAATTGACTAAACCAGCTTGAGTTAAGTACCATTTAAAATGGGATGTTGGAACATTGCAGCTATGTTATTCATTACCCTTATTTTAACAGTGGGAATTGGAAGGGGAGGGGGTTTGTGGAGCGGTGGGAGATATTTTCCCAGTGAGGAGCGAAAAGTTGAGTCACCTCAAACTATGCTCCCTAAATCTCAGCAGCTGGATTAAGAGCAGGCATAGCCAAGGGCTGGCAGCGGGGTGCCTGCTGCTCTTCTCAGCAAAAGAGTGATGTGTGCAGCACGCTAGGGGGTGGTGGGAACAGTGAGGGGAGAATAAATAGATGATTTCACCATCCTGTCATGGTAGCTAAAAAAACAAAAGCAGAAAGAAACCCTTTCCTTTATGCAACAGCGGGAGATAAAAAGCCCGACTTTTTGTTTTTGTTTAAAGAGCCGAAAAAAATGTCTGCTGTCAATATCGTATTATAGATGTGAGTTACTGCAAGGGCTGTAACGAAAAGTTAGGTGGCTTCTGTAATGAGTGGCTAATCTGCCGAGCCAGGCAGGGACGTAAACTACAGACCTAGCAAAGTTTACCTGGTGTCACTCTCACCTCTAGGCAAAGCTTCAAGTGCCTTTCGACGAAACGTGCAGAAGATCTAAGCTGAAGCACATAGGGAGTTCTGCTTCTTCTGATGGCTTCATGCCTGCTTTTCCAATGCATTAGATAAGATTAAGTTTCCAATAGGGCAACCTCATCTCATGCCAAAGGCATGTGGAATATCACAATGGATCAGATTGTACATTAGACATATACATAACAACCACACAAATCTTCAGATATTGGTTTAATCTGCCAGATATGTGCCTTGCTCAGTCCAGTAATGATCTTTAAAGGATTCATCCAAGATCATTCCCTGGTAATGGATGGGCTCTGTATTTACAGGCATCCATGGGTTGATTTTGTCCAGAAATTGGAAAACACCCAAAAATCACTTGATATAATATCCAAACCTTCACAGTATCTTAACTAATGAAATCAGAAACACACAAGTATAATAAGAAAGAACAATTCTGAAAGCAAGGAGAAACAGGAAAATTTGCCGCTTATAGGTCATACATACTCAGTGGCTACTTTATTAGGTACACCTGTATACCTGCTCATTAGCCAATTATGTGGCAGCAACTCAATGCATAAAAGCATGTAGACATGGGCATGAGGTCCAGCTGTGGTTCAAACCAAACATTAGAGAAGGGAAGAAATATGACCTAAGTGGCTTGTCTGATAATTGTCACTCACAAAACAACCCAGTGATTTGTTAATGCCGGACAGGGTGGTTTGAGTATCTCAGAAACTGATGATCTCCTGGGATTTTCATGCACGACCATCTCTTGAGTTTACAGAGAATAGTGCGAAAAGTGAAAAAAAAATCCAATGAGTGGCAGTTCTGTGGTGAAAATGCCTTGTCAGAGACGTCAGAGGAGAATGGCCAGACTGGTTCAAGCTGACTGGAAGGCAACAGTATTTCAAATAGCCATGAGTTACAACAGTGACGTGCAGAAGAGCATCTTTGAATGCACAACATGTTGAACCTTGAAGTGGATGGGATACTGTAGAAGAAGACCACAATTACATACACAGTGGCCACTGAGTGTATATGATGGACTATTGGTTGACTATGGTGAGTGAGCATATGGTTGCTCTGGAAGCCCCCTTTGACTTAGGCTATCAAAGTGAAGATGGTGGTTATATGAGTTTACTGCCTAGCAAATGGATTTCCTCACACTACTGAACCCAGCACCGTGCAAATGAAAAGCACGTTTTCCTGGAATGAATTTCTAGTTTGGTTCACATCGTTCTGGAAATTTAAAGCATCCTAGACTGGGTTGCACTTGTGTGAGTTCATTAATTCCAGTGCAGAAATAATGCTAAGGCTGCCATTCTTCAAACATTTTATACTATGTGTCTGAAACTCAGTGATGCTTTCACTTAGCTTGTCTATCAATGGCCATTCACAAAACAATCCAGTGAACATAATCATTGATAATGACACTCACCTTTGACTCCAACACACCAGCATAGTCTTTCACTGTCTGAAGAAAAGCAGTCTCAACACAAATCCAAGGGCCTACCAGATGGAGTTGATCTCTGTCTTCCTGTATGCTTCAGAGATATAAGCTACCTCTTTCAGGCACCCCAAAGCATTGAAAATTATTCAGGTGGTCCATTCATGGTACCCTCTATTGGCTTTGTTTGAAGTCCTGAAACAGATACATGGAAAAGTAGTAGCAGGCATGGATGAATACCCAAGGGAAGAGGCTCACAACAGAACAGCTTATCAGTCAGGAACCACAGTGACCCATGTTGCTAACTCAACCTTTCATTGTCTCTACAGATTGACTTTCACCAGGGGTTGCACAGTCCCATCTGCAGGCTTGTATTTTATTGTAACTTATAATGTTTCATGTATTGCACTGTACTGCTATCACAAAGCAACAAATTTAACATACATCAGTGATTATAAACGTGATTTTGATTCTGATTCTTTTAATTTTATTTAGAGAAACAGCACAGTTACAGCCCCTTCTGGCCCAATTACAATAGAGTGACCGATTCACTAACCCGTCTGTCTTTGGAATACGAGAGGAATCTGGAGCACCCAGATGAAACCGAAGAGGGCACAGGGAGAAAGTACAAACCCTTACAGACGGTGGTGGAATTGAACCCAGATCTTTACCACTATAATAGTGTTATGCTAGCTGCTACACTATTGTAATGACTTCTGCCACATATCCCGCATCACAGAAAGTGTGACAGAAGACTAACTGACATTGGATCTTGCTGAGGTTCAGATTAAAGTAGAAAGTTGTGCAATCTTTTGGACACTCCTACAGAAACTGGTGCACATTCTGAGTCCTAACGACTTCCCCTTGCTCAATGTGAAGTTCATGGCATATATCATGAGAGACAAATTCACGTGGTTGATGTAAAGCTCTCTTTGGAGCTGGTCTCCCATATTCTCAGTTGGTCACATCCATCAGGACACCTTTCCCCAGTGGGGATGGGGTGTGGATATTGGGGAAGAAAGGCCATTGTCCTTTATACCTGGCCTCCCAATCTGATCAGATTTCCGGAGCTACAATAATGAATGTCATGGCAGAACCTACAGCCTTGTGGAGACAATTATTAATCTCCTCAAAATCTGCCTACTGCATATTGTGACAGACAGATGAGCAGATTCCTTAGTTCATGGGCTCCAGTACACAGAGTCACAGTAGGAAACAAGGGAAATATAAAGAGCAGCAACAGCATGCAGTCGCAGATGCACAACACTTACTGACTTCCTTTTCACAGATGCTGCCTGCAAACCAAGTTTCTCCATAATTTTCTGTTTTTATTTCCTGCATCTGTTTTATTTTTAACTTATGTTTCATATGTGCATCCTAATGATGTGGAAGGTTGTAGCATGGCATACAGAGTCAATGCTGGCTCTCTGATCATGCCCATTAGTCTCATCCCCGCACTTATCAGCTTCACGGGGCCATCGACTCTAGCTGGTTCTCCTCCTATCCGTCTGCAACTTACTATGACCGGTTAACATATGGGCATATCTCTGGGATGTAGGAGGAAACTGGGTAGGAAGCACATGGTAGAAACTCACGGGCAAATCTTGAGACATAACAGACTGCAGCTGTTGGAAATCCAAATCAGCTTTGGGCAGCATCTGTGGATAGAAATGTACTGTCGATATTTTGGGTCGAGGCCCTTTTTCAGGACTGGAGAGAACGATGGGAGATAGCCAGTATAAAATAATTGGGTGAAAGGGCTAGCAGACAGGCAATTAGAGGATTCAGGTAAGGGGGTGGGGTGATGGCTGAGTGAGGGAGGGAGGAGTGAGGATGAAATTAAAGGCCAGGAGGTGATAGGTGGAAGCAACCTGACTCCCACACTCCGCCACCCTGACCTGTCCACCGCCACCCTGACCTGTCCACCGCCACCCTGACCTGCCACCGCCATTCTGACCTGTCCATTGCCCCCCTTTTCTGTCCATCGCCCCCCTTCATCTGTCCATCACCACCCTCCCCCGTCCATCAGCCCCTCCCCATCCATCAGCCCCTCCCCGTCCATCACCACCCTGACCTGCCCATCACCACCCTCCATCTGCCCATCACCACCACCACCCCCTTCATCTATCCATCAACAGCCTGACCTGTCCATCACCACCCTGACCTGTTTATCACCACCTTGACCTGTCCATCAGCCCCTCCCCTGTACATCACCACCCTCATCTGTCCATCACCCTTGACCTGTCCATCAGCCCCTCTTCGTACATCACCATCCTCCCTGTCCATCACCACACTCCATCTGTCCATCACCACCCTGACCTGCCCATCACCACCCTCCATCTGTCCATCACCACCATCACCCCCTTCACCTATCCATCAACATCCTGACCTGCCCATCACCACCCTCCATCTGTCCATCACCACCATCACCCCCTTCATCTATCCATCAACACCCTGACCTGTCCATCACAAAATTCACCTGTCCATCACCACCCTGACCTGTCCATCACCCCCTCACCTGTCTATAACCAAGATCACTTATCCATCACCCTCTCACCTGCCCGCTGCCACTCCACCCTTTGCCCTACCTCTTTATGCGGCTCTTTCCCTTCTTTCTTTCCAGTCGTGATCACGGGCCCTGACCTGTTGAAATGTCAAAATATCCAGTCCTATTGAAATGAACCCAAATACTTGGAACTATGGAGCAGCAATGCCAACTCCTGTACCATTAATGAATCTATTGGATATACTATGAAGGACCATTTAACAACTCTGAGAATCTCATGACTATAACTTTAGCAGTTAAAGAGTGCTTGAGAATTTCCTGAGGCAATGGGAGGCACCATATTAATGCAGATCCTTCAAATTCAGAATGAGAATCAGGTTTAACACCACGGCCATATGCCGTGAAATTTTTTGTTTTGCAGCAGCAGTGCATTACAGAAGAGAATAAGAATTGGAATCAGGTTTATTATCACTGGCATGCCATGTGAAATTTGTTAATTTAGCATCAGCAGTTCAATGCAATACATAATCTAGCAGAGAAATAATAAATACAAAAATAATAATAATAATAAATAAACAAGTACAAAGGCATCCGTTAGTCTTGGGGGACCATAGATCTGCGCCTGGAAAGTCTTCACTCTCCAGGGCGCAGGCCTGGGCAAGGTTGTATGGAAGACCAGCAGTTGCCCATGCTGCAAGTCTCCCCTCTCCACGACACCAATGTTGTACAAGGGAAGGGCATTAGGACCCATACAGCTTGGCACCAGTGTCGTCACAGAGCAATGTGTGATTAAGTGCCTTGCTCAAGGACACAACACGTTGCCTCAGCTGGGGCTTGAACTCACGACCTTCAGGTCGCTAGTCCAAATGTCTTAACCACTTGGCCACATGCCCACAAACAAGTACATCAATTATGTATATTGAATAGATTAAAAAATGTGCAAAACAGAAATATTGTATATTTAAAAAAAAAAGTGAGGTAGTATCCAAAGATTCAATGTCCATTTTGGAATCAGATGGCAGAGGGGAAGAAGCTGTTCCTGAATCGTTGAGGGTGTACCTTCAGGCTTCTGTATCTCCTACCTGACGGTAACAGTGAGAAAAGGGCATGCCCTAGCTGCCTTTCTGATACACCACACCCTAAAGATGTCCTGGGTACTTTGTAGGCTAGTACCCAAGACGGAGCTGACTAGATTTACAAACAACCTTCTGCAGCTTCTTTCAGTCCTGTGCAGTTGCCCCTCCATACCAGACAGTGATGCAGCCTGTCAGAATGCTCTCCACAGTACAACTATAGAAATTTTTGAGTGCATTTGTTGAGATGCCAAATCTCTTCAAACTCCTAATAAAATATAGCTGCTGTCTTGCCTCCTTTATAACAACATCGATATGTTGGGACCAGGTTAGATGCTCAGAGATCTTGACATCCAGGAACTTGAAGCTGCTCACTCTCTCCACTTCTGATCCCTCTGTAAGGATTGGTATGTGTTCCTTCTTCGTACCCTTAATGAAGTCCACAATCAGCTCTTTCGTCTTATTGATATTGAGTGCCAGGTTGTTACTGTAGCACCACTCCGCTAGTTGGCATATCTCAGTCCCGTACGCTCTCTTGTCATCACCTGAGATTCTACCAACAACGGTTGTATCGTCAGCAAATTTATAGATGGTATTTGAGCTATGCCTAGCCTCACAGTCACGTGTATATAGAGAGTAGAGCGGTGGGCTGAGCAGTGCGCCAGTGTTGATCGTCAGCAAGGAGGATATGTTATCCCCCAATCCGTTCTTTCAGTTATGAAGTCAAGGATCCAATTGCAGAGGGAGTTACAGAGGCCCAGGTTCTGCAACTTCTCAATCAGGATTATGGGAATGATGGTTTTAAGTGCTGAACTATAGTCGATGAACTGCATTCTGAATAGGTGTTTGTGTTGACTAGGTGGTCTAAAGCTGTGGGGAGAGCCATTGAGATTGCATCTGCCATTGACCTATTGTGGCAATAGGCAAATTGTAATGGGGCCAGGTCTTTGATGAGGCAGGAGTTCAGTCTAGTCATGGCCAACCTCTCGAAGCATCTCATCACTGTCGATGTGAGTGCTATTGGGCGATGGTGATTAAGGTACCCACATTATTCTTCTTTGGCATTGGTATAATTGTTGCCTTTTTGAAGCAAGTGGGAACTTCTGCCCATAGTAGTGAGAGGTTGAAAATGTCCTTGAATACTCCTGCTAGTTGGTTAGCACAGGTTTTCAGAGCCTTACCAGGTACTCCATTGGGACCTTCTGCCTTGTGAGGGTTCACTCTCTTTAAAGATAATAATACATAATACAAAATAATAACAAAATCTGTAAAGACAGTAAATATATATGTATGTATATATACAGTCAAATTCAATAAAATGTGCAAAAAGAGAAAAAGAAGTGAGGTAGTGTTCATGGGTTCAATATCCATTCAGGAATCTGATGGAAGAGGGGAAGAAGCTGTTCCTGAATCATTGAATGCGTGTCTTAAGGCTCCTGCATCTGTCCCCTGCAGTGAGAAGAGGGCGTGTCCTGGGTGATAGGGGTCCTTAATGCCATAACCAACCTCTCATAGCACTTCATCACTCTAGATGTGATTAGTGCTGGGTGACAGTCATGAAGGCAGCTCACCCATGGTCTTTTTTGGCATTGGTATGATTCTTGCCCTTTTGAAGCTGGTGGGAACTTCTGATTGTAGCAATGAAAGATTGAAAATATCTTTGAACACGCCCACCAGTTGGGTTGGCACAGGTTTTCAGAGTCCTACCAGGTACAGCATCAGGGTCCGTTACCTTGCAAGTGTTCACCTTTCTGAATTCCCCTTATTCATATTTGGTCCTTTGCCCATCATGTTGTACTTCTAAATTAGCTTGGGGTGCTTTTTTTCCTCAGAGATGCCAGATCAATTCAATTTTTTTCTGTTGAATTTTGAATCATAAGTTAAAAGTTTAATTGTAAAGGTAAGATCTAGTAGTTTGGTGACTTAATCTTCCTTTTCTTTCGCATTGCCAGTGATCATACCAGCCGTGCACTCTACGAGGGGCAGACCCTTTACAAATTTTCTTCACAAAATTCTTACAAAGTTCGTAGAGTAGAAATAGAGGAATTAGTAAAAGATTATGTACTAGCTTGATTTTATATGCTTTTGAATGAGCTTGTCTCGTTGACTAAACATCATACCAGCAGGATAACTTCATCCTGTCAGATTAAGACAAAAAAATAAAAGAATTTCGGAAACCATGCCACCAATCCCTCACATTAAAATGTCATTGTCTACTACTTAAAGAGGATGTTCCAGTGTCAACCAGTGGCAATAGGGAATGGTTATTATGACACAGTGTCATAGGATGCACAGAATTTTGTAATATAATGTCAAAATATATCAAGCAACAAGACTATGAAAATGCAAAAATAAAGAAGAAATGAGAATAAACTGCTTCTAAACAATAACTGTTGTTGCAAGACAAGTAAGAATATAATATTAAGGATCTTTGCACCTTAAAAATAAAACACAATAGACTGCAGTTTCCAGGAAATATTGGATTGTGAGGAGGGAGAGAGAGTTTAAAAGAAGCAATTGAGAACAGTCGGCACATTTTGCGCACCACAATTCCTGAGGAGACATTGAAATTTGCATAATTAGGAACTTGGTAAGATCCAATATGAAAATATGTGGAGCGGCCATTATGTGAGTGGGCCAGTGTCATACTGGGAGATGGGGCTTTCCCCCTTATCAAGGCTTCAGTGAAAAGTGATGTGGGTGTAGATAGATTATTTGTTATTATTTATTTTTTCTTTCTCTCTTATAGCACATATAGAACAGTGGGGATGCCAGCCAGGATAGTGTAATGCTCCTTTCCCATGATGTGGGAAGGCAGGAACAACCTCCAGTTTCCCTGATGGATACACTTCTGCAGGTGTAGTCAGCTGCAGCTTTGAACAGACTGTGTTAATGAGTTGGAGCTGGAACTGGATGAACTCTGGATCATTCGGGAGGCTGAGGAGTTGATCAACAGGACATACAGGGAGGTAGTTAAACACAAGGTGCAGGACTTAGGTTACTTGGTTGACCATCGGGGGCGAGG
The DNA here is from genome assembly GCF_963921235.1 of Mobula hypostoma. NCBI lineage: Eukaryota > Metazoa > Chordata > Chondrichthyes > Myliobatiformes > Myliobatidae > Mobula > Mobula hypostoma. Next base: position 22,128,258 of record NC_086100.1, read on the forward strand.
TGGGGAAGGGAAGGGATAGGCAGCCAGTGCAGAGTACAACCATGGCTGCTACCCCCAACAACATGCATGTTGCTTTGGACATTGTTGGGAGAGATGGGCAAGTGGACAAAAGCCATCGTGGTACTGAATCTATCTCTGCGGCTTGGAAGTGAAGTGGAGAAAAGAGGCGAGGTGTAGTGATGGGAGATTTATTGGTCAGGTAAAAAGAAAGGAGGTTCTGTGGATGAGAATATGAATCCTGTATGAAATGTTGCCTCCCAAATGCCAGGGTCAGAGACATCTCAGATCAAGCCAGCAGCATTATTCAGTAGGAGGGTGAACATTCAGAGGTTATGGTCCCTGTCAATACTAATGACATGAGCAGGATGGCTGACAAGGTCCTGCAAAATGTGTTCAAGGAGTTAGGTGCTAAGTTAAAGGACAAGACTGCAAGGATTGTGATGTCAGGATTGCTACCTGTAAGACATGCTACTGAGGAGAGAAATAGGAAGATCATACAGTTTAACACAGAGCTAAACAGATGATGCAGCAGGGAGGACTTCAGATAGTTGGATCATTGAACTCTCTTCCAGGGAAGTTGGGACTTGTACAAAAGGGACAGTTCGCACCTGAAATGCAGGGACTAATGTCTTAATAAGAAGGTTTGTTACTGTTGTGGAGGTGGGGGGTTAGGGTGTGGATTGACATGTGGAATTATGACATTGTAGCTATTAGTGAGACTTGGATGCAAGAGGTGCCGGACAGGCAGCTCGACGTTCTGAACTCCCATTGTCTGAGATGTAATACAGCAGAAGGGAATAAAGGGCATTACTGGTCAGAGAATCTAGTTACTTAGTAATTTAGAAATTACTCACCCACTGGATTTAGAGGAGGAAATTTGCAGTGAATTCACAGACTGCTGCTAGAAACATAGGTTGTGATAGTACATGATCACTACTAACTACTACTATTGCAAGGTAATGATGCAGCTCTATAAAACTGGTTAGGCCATACTTGGAGTACTGTGTCCAGTTCTGGTCGCCTCACTATAGGAAGGATGTGGAAGCATTGGAAAGGGTACAGAGGAGATTTACCAGGATGCTGCCTGGTTTAGAGAGTATGCATTATGATCAAGATTAAGGGAGCTTGGGCTTTACTCTTTGGAGAGGAGGAGGATGAGAGGAGACATGATAGAGGTGTACAAGATAATAAGAGGAATAGATAGAGTGGATAGCCAGCGCCTCTTCCCCAGGGCGCCACTACTCAATACAAGAGGACATGGCTTTAAGGTCAAAGGTGGGAAGTTCAAGGGGGATATTAGAGGAAGGTTTTTTACTCAGAGAGTGGTTGGTGCGTGGAATGCACTGCCTGAGTCAGTGGTGGAGGCAGATACACTAGTGAAATTTAAGAGACTACTGGACAGATATATGGAGGAATTTAAGGTGGCGGGTTATGTGGGAGGCAGGGTTTGAGAGTTGGCACAACATTGTGGGCCAAAGGGCCTGTACTGTGCTGTACTATTCTATGTTCTATGATTTTAACTTTCCACTTATTGACTGGGACTTCCATACTATAAAAGGCCCAGATGGGAAAGAGTTTATCAAATATGTTCAGGGAAGTTTCTTTAATCAGTACATAAAGTCCCACATAGGAAGAGTGCAATAGTAGATCTCCTATTAGGGAATGAGACAGGGCAGGTGACAGATTTGTGTAGGGGACCACTTTGCATCTAGTGATCAAAATGCTTTTAGTTTCAATATAATTATGGAAAAGGATCGATCTGGTTCTCAGACTAAGGTTCTAATTTGGAGAAAGGCCAATTTTGGTGTATCATTAAGAATGGATAGGGTAGGTTGTTTTCTGGCAAAAGTGTTCTTGATAAGTGGGAGGCTTTAGAAAGTGAAATTTTGAGAGTACAGAGTTTGTATGTTACTGTCAGATTAAAAGACGAGCATAACAGGTTTAGGGAACCTTGATCTTTCAGAGATTTTGAGGCTCCGGTTAAGAAAAAGAAGGAGGTGCATAGCAGGTATAAGCAGATAGAAACAAATGAGGCACTTGAATGTAAGAAATGCAAGGGAACACTTAAGATGGAAATCAGGAGGGCTAAAAGAAAGCATGAGGTTGTCCTGGCTGACCTCAAGGAGAATCCTAAAGGCTTCGGCCGGTATATTAAGAGCAAAAAGATAGCAAGAGACAATATTGGTTGCCTGGAAAATCAGAGTGCATAAAACTGAAAAAGATGAGAGAGATCTTATCTGGATTATTTTTGCAACTGCTTTTACTTGGGAGATGGACACAGTGTCTAAAGAAATAGACGTAAAGCAGCAGTGAGGTCATGGACCTATACATTTCACAGAGGAGGAGGTGTTTGCTCTCTTGAGAGATTTAAAACATCCTTAGCTACAAGTGAAGTTCTGGAGGACTGGAGAATAGCCAGTGTTGTACTGTTGTCTAAGAAAAGTTCTAAGAATAAGCCAGGGAATTATAGGCTGGTGAGCCTGAGATCAGTGGTGGGAATGTTATTGGAAGGTCTTCGAAGGGATTGGATATATAAGCACTTGAATAGACCTGGACTGATTAGGGATAGTCAACATGACTTTGTGCATGGTAGTTCATGTCTAACCAAACTTATAGTGATTTTCAAGGAAGTTACCAGGGAATTTGATGAAGGCAAGGCAATGGATGTTGTTTATATGGACCTTAGTAAGGCCTTTGTTAAGATCCCACATGGAAGGTTGCTCAAGGGTGTTCAGATGCTTGGCATTCAAGATGAGATAATAAATTGGAATAGACATTGGCTTCGCAGGAGAACCTGTTTGGTCATCCCAATGTACAACTGCTGTAGAACCCAGCGAGTGGTAATAAATGGTTGCTTTTCTGACTGGAGGCATGTGGCCAGTGGTGTGTTGCAAGGATTAGTGCTGGGTTCATTGCTATTTGTCATCTATGTATTTCAATGAACTTTTTTCTCTCTTGAAAAAATTAGCAGGCACGAAATAGGGAGCTAATGCTCACACACTTAGATCAACTGCCCTAGCACTCTGCTATGCACCTGCAGAATACTGTGCACCTGTCTGGGACAGATCAGCCCATGCGAAGAAAATAGACCCCTTGCTTAACAAAACCTACCAAATAATCAAGGGCACACTGCGCCCCACACCCACTAACATCATTTACAGACTTGCAGGCATTGCTCCCCCAGAGATCCGAAGACACACTACAACAAACATTGAAAAAGTGAAACAGAACTCGGATCCACGGCACCCACTACATCATCATATGCCAATTTCCAACCACCTAAAATCGAGGAAAAGCTTTGCTACAGTGGAGGAACTACTGCACGGAACATCCCCCCCAAATATACAGGATTGACCTCTGGCAACAAACAGAAGCCAGAACCCCACCAAACAATACAGTGCAAGATCCCACAGAAATGTTGCCAGACGGGGCACTGCTTGACAGACGGAAGTGGTGCACTCTCAACAGAGCGAGAGCGGGAGTTTGTGGGACGGGAGACAATATGGTGAAGTGGGGTTTAAAGACCAGCGAATCCTGTGAGTGTGGTGAAAGGGTGCAGAACATTGAACACATTCTGCGCAACTGCCCACTCTCACCTGATTTAGCTGACACTGACCTGCTCAATATCAACCAAACAACACTAGAGCGGCTGGCTGTCTGGTGCGACAGGCTATGATGAATGATCTGGATGATAATGTGGTATATTGGATCAACAGATTTGCGAATGACACCAAGATTGGAGCAAGAAAGATTATCAAACCTACAGCGGAATCTGGATCAGCTGGAAAAATGGGCTGAAAAATGGTAGATGGAATTTAATGCAGACAAGTGTGAAGTGTTGCACATTGGGATTATCAGCCAGGAAAGGTCTTACATGGTGAGTGGTAAGGCACTGAGGTGTGTGGTAAAACAGGGGGATCTGGGAATACAGATCCATGATCCCTCGAAAGTGGTGTCACAAATAGATAGAGTCGTGAAAAAAGCTTTTGGCACATTGGCCTTCATAAATTATTCTATTGAGTACAGGAGTTGGGATGTAATGCTGAAACTGTATAAGACATTGATGAGGCCTAATTTGGAGTATTGTGTGCATTTTTGGTCACCTACCTACAGGAAAAATGTAAGTAAGTTTAAAAGAGTGCAATGAAATTGAAAAAGGATGTTACTGGGACTTGAGGACCTGAGTTGTAGGGAAAGGTTGAATAGGTTATAACTTTATTCCCTAGAAGGCAGAAGAATTGAGGGAAGATTTGATAGAGGTACACAGAGTTATGAGGGGGGATAGATAAGGTAAATACAACTAGGCATTTCCATTGTTTGAGCCTACAACTGGAGCTCATGGGTTAAGGGTAAAAGCTGAAATGTTTAGGGGGAGTGTGAGAGTGGAACAAGCTACCAGTGCAAGTGGTGGATGTGGATTCGATGTTAACACTTGTTAAGCCATTTGGATAAGTAAATCGAATGAAAGGGGTATGGAAGGTTTATGTTCAGGGTGCAGATCAACGGGACTAGGTAGATTAATAGTTCGGCAGGGACTAGATGGGTCAAATGGCCTGTTTCTGTGCTGTAGTGTTCTGTGACTGTAAAACTTAGCTTTTTCAGTTTGAAGCTTCTGATTAGATTTCCACAAAATGCCATATGTTTGTTGAGATAAAACTCCTTGTCAGGGATTGAAGGATGAATTTGATTAATGATAAATTAGATGTGGTGCAAGCGAGTCATTTTCTGAAGATTAATCTCCCTCAGATTAAATGGAACATATAAAAGTGCAATTTCTATACATTATATCAGTATTATGCAGCTATAAATAGAGAAGGAGCTAATGGAAAATGACAATTTGATGGCTACTATATTACCAAAGCATTGTATATTGATAGTTTTCCAGGTCCAAGTCCCTGATTCAGCAACCTGTCTTTAGAAACATGTTAAACATAATGTAAACAAAAAATGAAAAAATACCCATTAAATATTTACCACCTGCATAGATACATTTTTATCAACATTATGCTCTCACGTTCTGTCTATTGATTAACTGCAATAACAAATTTATCCTTCACAAGTTTGTCCTTCATAAGGAACTCCCCTGATGTGTTTTCTTATAAATAGCCATGTATGCTAAGAGCTTTCTATTGGGTTTATACAAAATTTTAATGCCCGTGCCCTGACTTACACCAAGTTGTATTCAGTCTATTCTTGAATGATCGACATTGGATGCTAAATAAACAAAGGTTTAATTTTAAATTGCCTGCTTTAAATTTTGTCTCTATATACAGTGCCTATAAAGAATATTCACTTCCCCCTTGGAAGTTTTCATGTTTTATTGTTTTACAACAGGGGGCTTATTTTGACACTCAACAGAAAAAACTCTTCCGTGTCAAAGTGAAAACAGATATTTACAAAGTGATTTAAGTTAATTACAAATATAAAACACAAAATAATTGATTGCGTAAGTATTCACCCCCTTCAGGTCAGAATTTAGTAGATGTACCTGAGTCTGTGTGGATAGGTCTCTATCAGCTTTGCACATCTGGACATGGCAACTTTTCCCCATTCTTCTTTACAAAACTGCTCAAGCTCTGTCAGATTGCATGGCAATTGTGAGTGGACAGCCCTTTTCAAGTTCAGCCACAAATTCTCAATTAGATTGGTCTGGACTCTGACTTGGCCACTCCAATACATTAACTTTGTTGTTTCTAAGCCATTCCAGTGTAGCTTTGGCTTTAGGCTTGGGGTCATTGTCTTGCTGGAAAACAAATCGTCTCCAAGTCGCAGTTCTCTTGCAGACTACGTCAGGTTTTCCTCCAGGATTTTCCTGTAATTTGGTGCATTCATTTTACCCTCTAACTTCACAAGCCTTCCAGGGTCTGCTGCAGTGAAGCATCCCCACAGCATGATGTAGCCACCACCATGCTTCACGGAAGCAATGGTGTGTTTTTCATGATGTGCAGTGCTCAGCTTACACCAAACATAGCATTTAGTCTGATGGACAAAAAACTCAATTTTGGTTTCATCAGACCATAGAACCTTTTTCCAGCTGACTTCAAAGTGCCCCACCTGCCTTCTGGCAATCTCTAACTGAGATTTCATGTGAGTTTTTTTTAAACAGCGTCTTTCTCTTTACCACTCTGCCATAAAGCTGCGATTGTTGAAGCACCAAGGCAATATGTGTAGTCTCTCCCATCTCAGCCACTGAAGCTTGTAACTCCTCCAGAATTGTCATAGGTGTCTTGGTGGCCTCCCTCACTAGTCCACTTCTTGCATGGTCACTCAGTTGTTGAGGTCGGCCTGTTCTAGGCAGATTTACAGCTATGCCATATTCTTTCCATTTCTTGATGATTAGTTTAATTGTACTCCAAAGGATATTCAGTGACTTGGAAATTTTCTTGCATCCATCTCCTAACATAAGCTTTTCGTTGAGTTGCTTGGAGTGTTCTTTTGTTTTTATGGTTTTTGCCAGGATACTGACTCACCAGCAGTTGGACCTTCCAGATACATTTACTACAATCAATTAAAACACCTCGACTTGCGTAGCATTTAACTAGTTGTGTGACTTCTAAAACCAATTGAATGCACCAGTCATGATTTGGTGTGTCATACTAAAGGGGATAAATACTTGAGCAACCAATTATTTTGAGTTTTATATTTGTAATTAATTTAGATTACTTTGTAGGGACATGTTTTCACTTTGACACGAAAAAGACTTTTTCTGTTGATCAGTGTCAAAAAAGTCAAATGAAATCCACTGAGGTTCAATATTGTAAAACAATAAAACATGAAAAGTTCCAAGATGGGGGGTGAATACTTTTTATAGGCACTGTTATGTACCCCTACTTCATATTTTCTGTGGACTGTGACTTTAAAACATCGGGAGAATGAGACTGACTTTTGGACACTGTTTCATGGGGGGCTGGGTGGTGGGGGGGGGGGACAGAGAGAGAGAGAGATTGAGATTGAGATTTGATGGACAATTGATTTTATGATTTCTCTGCAGCTTGTTTTGAATATACAAGGACACGTAGACGCACTAAGGACAGGGAATATTGAGTTCTGACGAAGGGTCTCGGCCCGAAATGTCGACTGTGCTTCTTCCTATGGATGCTGCCTGGCCTGCTGCGTTCTGCCAGCATTTTGTGTGTGCTGCTTGAATTTCCAGCATCTGTAGATTTCCTCCTGTTTGTTGTTTCTACTGTTGTTGCTTGTTGTTTTGCTGAACATTGTGGGTAATGTTCCCTCTGAGTTGTAATAACCAGTGTGCACAAAATTCTTGTGCTGTCCAATCTTTTGCCCAGTGGCAATAACATTTGCACCCTGAATATCTTCTTCAGTGAAAGCAGTATAAATAGGCTAGTTCTAAAATCTGCAGACAAATCATTGCAAACTCCACATTGTCAACACTGTTCACATCTGAAAACAAAAAAAGAAATGTGATTGTGTATGATCATGAAGAATACTTAACATGCCAACAAGGTAGAGGGTGACAACCTTTTGTGCACAGTTTAAATTCCTTTGTGCACTAGTAGCAAAAGATGTGTGTGCGTGTGTACCACAGAGGGAACATTGAATGTGGGCACTGTGGGAATATGTGAAGGCACTTGCAGGCTTCCCTCGCTTAGCACATCAATGAATTGTGTTGGTTGTTAATGCAAATGGAACATTTCACTCATTTTTTTGATGTACACATGATTAATGCATCTAATCTGACCTAATTAATGAAATCTAAAAACAGTTTATGGATATGGCAGAACAACTGAAGTTTTGATAGTTATAAGACTTTGGAACCAATATACAGTAGGTGAATGAGGTTGTGCTGTATGGATCAGCCCTGAAAATCCATGAAATCGATTTGAAATACATTCTCAATGACTAATATTATAGTTCGAGAGTTTTGGAACTTACATGGTACAGCGGAGATCTGCTTGCAACAATTATTTTTTTCTGGTTACTTGGCTCTGTGTGCCTTCCTCTAGAAATTCTCTCTTTTGCTTGCAAGTAGGCAGAGATAATATCCTCCAACTTTCCTATGAATCCATATGTATTTCAGCTCTTTGTGACTATGTCCTTTTGAAACTGGTGAATATTTTCAATTACACAGAGAGTTACCTACTTCAACATTTTTATAAAGAATGGATAGGCTTCTGTAGCATTTCTCAAATTTAGAATCAGGTTTGATAACACCGGCATATGTTGTGAAATTTGTTAACTTAGCAGCAGCAGTACAATCCAATACATGATAATATAGAGAAAAAAATTGAAATATATAATCAAATAAACATAAACTAATTCCTAAGCTCCGGATCTGGATCTTCAACTTCCTCATAGACAGGACCCAGGCTGCAAAAATAGGGGACAAGCTCTCACTCTGAGCACCGGTGCCCCATAAAGCTGTGTACTCAGCCCCCTGCTGTACTCACTGTACACCCATGATTGTGTAGCCAAGTTTCCATCAAACTCAATATATAAGTTTGCTGATGACACAACAATTATAGGCCATATCTCGGGTAATGATGAGTTTGAGTACAGAGAGGAAATTAAGAACCTGGTGGCATGGTGCGAAGACAATAACCTATCCCTCAACATCAGCAAGACGAAGGAATTGGTTGTTGACTTCAGAAGGAGTAGAGGACCACACGACCCAATTTACATCAGTGGAGCACAAATGGAACAGGTCCAAAGCTTTAAGTTCCTCAGGGTCAATATCACAAATGACCTGACTGGTCCAACCAAGTAGAGTCCATTGCCAAGCCTTTATTTCCTGAGAAAACTAAAGAAATTTGGCCTGTCCCCTAAAACCCTCACTAATTTTTATAGATGCACCGTAGAAAGCATTCTTCTAGGGTGCATCACAACCTGGTATGGAAGTTGTCCTGTCCAGGACCGGAAGAAGCTGCAGAAGATCGTGAACACGGCGCAGCAAAACACACAAACCAATCTTCCGTCCTTGGAGTCACTTTACACTGCACACTGTCGGAGCAGTGCTGCCAGGATAATCAAGGACACGACCCACCCGGCCAACACACTTTTCATCCCTCTTCCCTCCGGGAGAAGGCTCAGGAGCTTGAAGACTCGTACAGCCAGATTTGGGAACAGCTTCTCTCCAGCTGTGATAAGACTGCTGAACGGATCCTGACCCGGATGTGGGCCATACCCTCCAAATATCCGGACCTGCCTCTCGGTTTTTTTTTTGCACTACCTTACTTCCCATTTTTCTGTTTTCTATTTATGATTTATAATTTAAATTTTTAATATTTACTATCAATTTGTAATCCAGGGAGCGGGAAGCGCAGAATCAAATATCACTGTGATGATTGTACGTTCTAGTATCAATTGTTTGGCGACAATAAAGTATAAAGTACAAATATAAGTCAATTATGGTAAGTATATGTATGATAGTTAAATTAAAAATAGTTCAAAAACATAAATATCATGAAAACAAAAATAGATTTAAAAACAAGGTAGCATTCGTGGGTTCAATGTCCATTTAGGAATCAGATAGCGAAGCGGAAGAGATTGTGGTCTTCCAGTTAGGAAATTGAGGATCCAATTGCAGAGGGAGTTACAGAAGCATAGGTTCTCGAGCTTGTTGAACAGGATGGTGGGAGTGTTGTTGTTAAATGCTGAGCTATAGTCAACGAACTGCGTCCTGACATAGGTTTTTGTATTCTCCAGGTGATCTTAGGCTGTGTGAAGAGCCATTGTGATAGCATGTTCCGTAGTGTGGATAGGCAAACTACAGTGGGTCCAGGTCCTTGCAGAGACAGAAATTGATTCTAGCTATAACCAACCTCTCAAAGCATCTGCATTACACCACACCATCTTCAAAGATAATGTGAAAGAACAAATCGGGTAGCACATCACTCGGTTACAACAAAAGCCTTCTCATTGTATGTCATATGCATGTGAGCATATCTGCTGTCAAAATGATATATTCACTATTTCAGTCAAGAATGGGATGCACCCATTAAGGACTAAATCTGTGTAATGATGTTAAGGTTCATGCCATTACGGTCACAATAAAATAGCCATTTTCCTCAGTCATTTGCCATCTTTTTGTAATAATTTTATTAAACTTTTTGGTTCCAGTGTTTAGGAGGCAGAACTACAATTAGGGGTAGTTGATCACATCAACTAAAAAGAGGAAATGCGAACAGATGTAAATTTTATTTATTATCTTCGATTCTGAATCACATGTACTTTAAAGTAAAAGACATGAGTGATTTAAAATCCCTAGGGTTTTAATTAAATAATTACAATTTTCCAGAAAGTACTTTAAAATTTGTACTGTAAAATAAAAAAAAGGAAAAAAAAGGCAAAATACTATGTTATATTTTTAGATCTGAGTTCAAAACACAGCAATATAAAATCTTCACTTATTTTTACTTTCAAAAGAGCATCTAAAATAATAAAAGGCAGTTTTTAGCTCTTCAGTATTTCACAGAATTATTCAAGGTTTTTTCTCTGCAAGCTATTTATAATGGTGAATTTGCTTCAATAACTTGACTACCAAATTAATTAAAATTTGCCATAACTTCATAAATTCTTTTGTAAGATGAATTAGCTGTTTAAATAAGATTTTTAAATTTAATTTAGTTTTACACTTATTTGCTTCTCTATATCAATAGGAATACATAACATGGCTTACAGTATATATAATATGGAAGTAATGAATGATCCCGCATGTTTAATGCAAGAAATGGAGAATTATACATTGCTGATTAAAATATGAGGTGGAAAGCTTCTGCCTCTGGTCTCAAGCGCTCTTGATTTGAAACTCAGCGCTCACAACTCTAACAAGCTAATGTTAGAGGTCTTCCATGATTTGCATAGTATACCACAGGTCAGCTTCAATGTAATTCAGAGTAAAATGTATAAAAAACTGTTTGTGTTCCCGAACCTTGCTGCTAAGAATTTTGATAAACTGCTTCAAAGTCTTGAACAAGTCTTGTGTATTTATAGTAGCTCCAACCTAGATTTGATTATGTTGTACTGAGACAAATCACATAAAATCGTTCTGCAGAAAATTGCCAATGATATGAGAGGCATGTTTAAGTCAGGCTTCTAAGAGCATTTACAAAGCTGCTTTCATTTTTAGCAACATTTCATAAAGTACTAGAAGCATTGTAAATTGCTAATGTATTTGTCATTAGAGAGAAGCTTGCTGACATTTTGCAGGAGAACTATTCAGACATGAAACATATCTCAGGAAACAGTGGTTGAAGCTTTTAGGAAAACTGAATAAAAACTTAAAAAAAGAGAAAAGGTATAGTTGAATGGGAGAAAGACATCTTTTAACATAATGATTACAATGTTTAAACAAATAATTACAGAGCTTAAAGTATATTTGGATAGGTAGTAATAGAACGATCACTCGAGTCGAGTATGATGTTCTGCTGAGGGTTTGCCTATTGGTGGGTCCTTAGGTGGCTGTAGATGCTGAACCGGGTTCCACAACACCGTGTTGTTGAGGTGTATTCACTAAATGGAGAACATTGATTAACGTGTGGAGGCTGATGGCATGGACAGCCACTACACAGTCCTTGACAGGTCGGGGTCAGGGTCTAGTGGTACGGAATACAAGGCAACAGGGAACAATTCACATTTGCAGTCTTCCTCCACCTTCACTGCTGTTGTGATGTGTCATCACCTTGCAGAAGTCCTGATGTTGAGATGTTGCTAGGACCTCTCTTTGGCTGCATCTTTCCCTTGTCCTTACCACCGCGTCCGATGTTACCAGGAGATTAGAGCTAGATGGCTAAACTCTAGGCAGCATCACTCTTGGGATCTTAGGAGCTCACAAGCCTTTCCACCACTACAAGGTGATGATTCTTGGAGAGGGTTTGGGTAGGTATGTGGATAGGAAAGTTTTAGAAGGCTATGGGCTAAATGCAAGCAAATGGGATTTGCTCAGTTAAGCACTTTTATCAGCATGAGTAAGTTGGGTTCAAGGGCATGCTGATGCTGCATAACTCTATGGCTATAATTGTGAGAGTGTGTACTTTGACCAACCCTGGAATGTTGTTTTCTGTACATTTCAACTAGTTTGATAACGCAAAACTTTGCCATGGTCATTGCACTTTGCTTTATCTTGGCCAAACCGTTGTATTTGGCAGTGGAATGTACACAACACTTTTACTTTCCAGGAGGATTTTAGCCTATAAATGTCATTTGAACAACACACATCAAAGTTGCTGGTGAACGCAGCAGGCCAGGCAGCATCTCTAGGAAGAGGTACGGTCGGCGTTTTGGGCTGAGACCCTTCGTCAGGACTAACTGAAAGGAGCTAGTGAGAGATTTGAAAGTGGGAGGGGGAGGGGGAGATCCAAAATGATAGGAGAAGACAGGAGGGGGAGGGATGGAGCCAAGAGCTGGACAGGTGATTGGCAAAAGGGATATGAGAGGATCATGGGACAGGAGGCTTAGGAAGAAAGAAAAAGGGGAGGGGGAAAATAAACCCAGAGGATGGGCAAGGGGTATAGTGAGAGGGACAGAGGGAGAAAAAGAATGTGTGTATATAAATAAATGACGGATGGGGTACGAGCGGGAGGTGGGGCATTAGCGGAAGTTAGAGAAGTCAAAGTTCATGCCATCAGGTTGGAGGCTGCCCAGACGGAATATAAGGTGTTGTTCCTCCAACCTGAGTGTGGCTTCATCTTTACAGTAGAGGAGGCTGTGGATGGACATGTCAGAATGGGAATGGGATGTGGAATTAAAATGAGTGGCCACTGGGAGATCCTGCTTTCTCCTATGCTCTGTCAACCAGTGAAACAGTATTGGACTCCCGCAACCTCGGAAAAAGACTGATATCATCCACATTATCTGTGTCCCTTATGATTTTATAAACTTTATGTGCTCCCTCCTCATTCTCCAATGCTCCAAGGAAGAAAAACCTAACCTGGCACCTTCTTCCCAAAACTCACTCCTTATAGTCCTGGCAACTATCTTGTAATACACAAAACACAAAATGCCAGAGGAACTCAGCAGATTGGGCAACATCTAAGGAAAAGGAAAAGCAGTCAATATTTTGCGCTGAGACCCTTCATCCAGACTGGAAAGGAAGGGGGAAGACGTCAGAATAAAATGGAGGGGGGAAGGTGATAGGTGAAGCCAGGGGGGTGAGTGGGTGCAGAAGAAGGAATATGATAGGAAAGCAGAGTGGACCATGGGAGAAAGAGAAGATGAACGGGCACCAGGGTGTGGTGAAAAGCAGGTGAGAAGAGGTAAGAGGAAGTATAGGGAATAGAAATAGAGGGGACGGGATAATTACTGAAAGGAGAAACTGATGTTTATGCCAAAAGATTGGAGGCTAGCTGGAGGGAATATAAGATGTTGCTCCTCCACTCTGAGAGTGGCCATTTCATGGCAAAGGATGAGGCCATGGACTGACATGTGGGCTTGGGAATGGAGATAGGAATTAAAATAGTTGGTCACTGGGAAATTCTACTTTTGTTGGTTGGAATGGAGATGCTTGACATGGCGGACTCCAATTTACATCAGGTTTTACCGATGTGGAGAAGGCCACATCAGGAGTGCTGGATACAATAGACGACCCCAACAGATTTTCAGGTGAAGTGTTACCTCATCTAGAAAGACTCTGTGGGGCCCTGAATGGAGGAAAGGAACAGCTGAATGGGCAGGTGTAGCATGTCTGTTGCATGCAGGGATAGATGCTAGGAGGGAGTGTAGTGGGGAGGTATGAATGGACAAGGGAATCATGGAAGGAGTGACCCTGAGGAAAATGGAGAGTGAGGGAGGAGGCAAAGATGTGTTTGGTGGTAGGATCCCATTGAAGATGGCAGACGTTGCCGAGAAAGGTGTTGGATGTGGAGACTCATGGGGTGGTAGGTTAAATCAAGAAGGACTCCATCCTTTTTAAGGCAGTAGGAAGATGGGGTGAGTGTATATGTCTGGGAGATGGAGGAAATGCTGGTGAAGGCAGCGTCAATGGTGGAGGAAGAGAAACCCCATTCTTTGAATAAAGAGGACACCTCTGATGTCCTGGAAAGGAAAACCTCACTCTGGGAACAGATGTGGCAGAGACGAAGGAACTGAAAAAAGGAAATAACATTTTTGTAGGAGCCAGTGTGGGAAGAGGTATAGTCAAGATAGCTATGGGAATCAGTAGGTTTATAATAATTGTCGGTAGACAGTTTGTTTCCAGCGATGGAGATAGAGAAATTGAGAAAGGGGAGAGATTCCCTTCTTGTTTTTCTTTCTACTGTTTTTAATGGAGGTCGGGTTTGAGGACGTGATTTTAAGTCTTTTAACTCTACTTGTTTCCAAGTTCGCCCATTGCTTTGCTTTGCTTTTAGTTTAGTTGCACAGTGGTTTTTTTGGGGGTTTTTTTTTTCTGTTTTCTATTGATATATATATAAATTAGTATACTATTATGTTACCTTATTATTTTATGTTTAAATTACATTGTTTGTATCATTTCTTTTCTGTTTTAATATCTCCTGTAATTTTATTATATTCTAACAGTGTATTAGTGCCTATATGGCTTACCTTTTGTATACTTATTCAATAGAAAGATTTTAAAAGAAAGAGAAAGGGGAGAGAGGTGTCAGAAATGGATCAAGCATGTTTAAGGGCAAGGTGGAGTTTGGAGGCAAAGATGATGAAATTGACGAACTCAACATGGGAGCATGGGTACATGAAACAGCACCGATGCAGTTGTCAATGTGGTGCAGGAAGAGTTGACGCGTTATTGGGAAAAGCTTGGAACATAGACTGTTCTACTTTGCTAATGAAAAGCCAGGTGTAGCTAGGGCCCATGGCTAACCCTTGAGTTTGGACAAAGTAGGATGAACCAAAGGTGAAATTGTTGAGGGTGAGGATTAGTTCTGCCAAATGGAGGAGGGTAATGGTGGAGGGGAACTGATTGTATTTTTTGTTGAGAAAGCAGTAGAGAGCTTTGAGGCCTTCTTGATAGGAGATAGAAGTGTAAAGGGACTAGACATCCTTTGTGATAATGAGGCAGTCAGATCCAGGGAGTTGAGAGTTACTGAGAAGATTGAAGGCATCTGAAGTGTAGCAGATGCAAGTGGGAAGAGCCTGAACCAAAGGGGATAGAATGGAGGTTGAGCTATGCAGACACGAGTTCAGTAGGACAGGAGCAGGCAGAGACAATGGACCTACCTGGACTGTGGAGTTAACAACCTTGTAAATATTTTCTGCAATATTTCCAGTTTAACTGTGCTTTTTCTACAAGAGGATGACCAAAATGGTATAGGGTAACCCATGGTCTCACCATTAGAGCAGATTCACCAACAGCTGATACAACTGCAAGATAATATCTCAACTCCTGTGCTCAATGAATAGACTAATGAGGCCAGTGTTCTGAATGAATTTTTCACCACCCTGTCTACCTGTCTACTTTCAATGAACTTAGGAGTTCCATTGCACTCCAAGTAGACTACCATTCATAGTATAAATCCCACCATAGTTGAACTTAACAAAACACATCACGTCAGACTTATCTGTTTTGAGATTTATTCGCTACTCCTTGGCCCACTTCTCTAACTGATCAAGAGCCCCTGTAATTGACCATAACCTTCTTCACTATCAACAAGACCTCTTATTTTTGTGTCATCCACTAGCTTACTAATCAAGCTTGTGCATTAACATCCAGAGTATTTACTTAAATAATGAATAACAAGGGTCCCAATTCTGATCCCTGCACCACATCACCAGTTAATGACTTCCATTCTGAGAATCAAGAAACAAACCTTACAGTTTAGGTATTGGGCATCTCTGCAATGACATGCGCAGAACAGTTTGCATGATTAAAAACAGGGAATGGATACGGTGAGGTAAAGAGGGAAACATGAATATCCAAAAGATTGTTAAATTATGGATACAGTAAAACTCTGATAATCCAGCACTTAAAGCCGGATTTGTAGATTTACTGGAATGTTGGTTATTGGAATTAATACTTAATTGATACTTAACCACACATTTATTTCATTTTTTTTACATGTAACACTATAAAAATGAATTTTCCAGCAAACCCTGTGAGATTGGAAGTTGTTTAATAATGTCACATGTACCAATGTTCAGTAAAGTGCTTGCTCTGCATACTGTTCATACAGATCGGGTCATTACACAGTGGACTGAGCTAGCATAAGGTATAACAATAATAGAATGCAGAATAAAGAGTAACAGCTTTGAAGAAAGTGCAGTGCCGGGAATTATTGAGGTATATTGTGAGGGAATTAACGAGGTATATTGTGTGGTCGAGTCAAAGCTGAAAGTTCAAAGTAAATTTATTATGAAAGTACATATATGTCTTCATGCTGGCTGGTGGCATAGTGGCATCAGCGCCGGACTTCGGAGGGAAGGCTCCTAAGTTCGAATCCAGCAGGCTCCCTTGCACGCTTTCCATCCGTGAGCATCAAGCTAGTAACTCAGCCTCATAAAAATAAGAAAGCTTGCTAAAAAAACACCGTCATGACAGCGTCCTGATGACTCCAATCGGAGTTAAGGGCTTTCTTCTTCTTCATGTATATGTCTTCATATACAACGCTGAAATTCACTTTTTTTGTGGGTGTACTGAATAAATCTAATAACCGTAATGGGATCAATGAAAGAGGCCACCCAACAGGGTGTGTAACCAGTGTGTAAAAGACAACAAACTGCACGAATACAGAAGAAAATAAAATAAATAAGCAACAAATTAAGAGAATATGAGATGAAGAGTCCTTGACAGTTCAGTGATGGGGCAAATGAGGTTGAATGAAGTAAACCCCACTGGTTCATCAGCCTGATGGTTGAGGGGTAGTAACTGTTCTTGAACCTAGCGGTGTGAGTCCTGAGGCTCCTATACATTCTTCCAGATGGCAGCAGTGAGAAGAGAGCTTGATCTGGGTGGTGGAAGTCGCTGATGATGAATGCTTCTTTCTGTGACAATGTTCTGTGTAGATGTGCTCGCTGGTGGGGAGGGTTTTACCCATGATGGACTGAGCCGTATCCACTACCTTTTGTAGGATTTTTTCCATTCAAGGGCATTGGTGTTGCCATAGCAGGCTGTGATGCAGCCAGTCCACAATTTATCATCAGACTAAGGAATTATTTAATAATATAATAGTTGTTTGGTAGAAACTGTTATTAGAAGAGGTTTAAAGAGAGTGGGAGTTATGGAAGCACTCCACACTTTGATAGTGGTTGCAAACATACTCCTGATTAACCATAAGCCCAGTTTGGGCTGCATACCCTGCCCACACTCCTGACTCCAGATCTGGTCACACACTCTGATTGTGCATGACTCACATTCCGGATTAATGAGTCAGAATGAAGTCAGACCATCAGGACTTCAGAATAATTAGACGTCAGATTATCGGAGTTCATTATCAGAATAGGTACAATACATGCGACTCTTTGCCTAGAAATTTGATTGTGTACTATATTGTTTCTCTGCTCTGTGCAAGTGAATTTCAGTTTTTCAATGTGCAGGGCAATTTGTATACCTCTTGCAGATTGTAAAATTCAATACTGTTCAATCCAGTGCTTGCCAAATATTTGCTGCTCAACAGTTACGGTATTGATTTATCATTGCCACATGTATCAAGATTTAGTGAAAGGCTTCTCATACATGCTGTTCATACAAATCCAGTGCATTGAATTAGAACAAGGTAAAACAATGAAAATCCAGAATAAAGTGTAAAATCTTCTGAAGAATGCTGTGCAGGTAAATAAGAAAGTGCAAAATCATAACAAAGATTGTGAGGTTAAAAGTCTATCTTATCATACATGAGATCTATTCAAATGTCTGATAACAGCAGGAGGGAAGATATCCTTGAACCTAATGGTACATGTTTTCAGATAGATGTTTTTGTGTCTTCTGCCTGATGGGAGAAAGAAGAGAAGATGGCTGCTGGCTGCCTTACTGAGGTAGCAAGAAATATTGACACAGTTCACATAGGAGAGGCTGATTTCTGCAATGTATTGAGCTGTGTCAACAACTATCTACAGTTTCTTGTGGTTGCATGCAGAGAAGTTGCCACTCCATGCAGTTATGCATCCAAATAGAATGTTTTCTATGGTGCTTTAATAAAAACTGGTACAGGTCGATGGAAACGTATGAAATTTCTCTTGCCTCCTGAGGAAGTACAGGAGTTGGTGAGCTTTCTTTGACATGACACCAATGCGGCTGCACAATATACTGATAATGCATGGAATGACACCATGACAATTGAAGAACTCATTTGGAGGTGAAATGTTGTCATTTGTTTTGCTTTTGAAATATTGTGAACCATAGAACTGTATTTTTCATTTCGCCATTCACTGTAGCTGATGCTTTGACCACAATCCCAGAGGGGCTCGTGTGACACTTGGACCAGAGAGCACTAAGAGGAAGCCCTTGCACCTACACATGCTAATCCTAAAAGGATCCATTGTTTGACAGTCTTTGCTTATGCATGATTTTTCAGAATCAGAATCAAGTTTAATATCACCGGCATATGTCAACTTAGCGGCAGCAGTACTATGCAATATGTGATAATAAAGGGAAAAAAAGCTAAGTAAATCAAATACAGTAAGTATGTATTCATATACATTAAATAGTTACACTAAAATAGTGCAAAAGCAGAAATAATAAAACATGTGAAGTAGTGTTTATGGGTTCAATGTCCATTTAGCAATCAGATGGCAGAGGGGAAAAAGCTGTTCTTGAATCACTGAGTGTGTGCCTTCAGGCTTCTGTACCTGCTTCCTAATGGTAACAGTGAAAAGAAGGCATGTCTTGGGTGATGGGGATCCTTAGTAACAGACACCACCTTCCTGAGGCACTGATTCTTGATGATTTCTTGTATACTACAGAGGCTGGTACTCAAGATGGAGCCACCAAATTTTACAACTTGCTGTAGATTCTTTCGATCCTGTGCAGTAGCATCCTCCAACCCCCGCACCCTCACCATACCAGACAGTGATGCAGCTTGTTAGAATACTCTCCAGCATCCATCTATAGAATTTTACAAGTGTTTTAGGCGACCAATCAAGTTTCCTCAAACTTCTAATAAAATGTAGCTGCTGTCTTGCCTTCTTTATAGCTGCATCAATATGTTGGGACCAGGTTAGATCCTCAGAGATCTTGACACCCAGGAACTTGAAATTGCTCACTCTCTGCTCTTTTGGATCAATCTATGAAGATTAGTTTATGTTCCCTCTTCTTATCCTTCCTGAAGTCCACAATCAGCTCTTCAATCTTACTGATGTTGAGTGCAAGGTATCACTCAACTAACTGGTACATTTGAGAAACTTTGAACTTTACTGTTCTCATGGACTTCTTCATCAAGTTATGGTATTGTTACACTGTTTGTAACTATATGTTATAATTATGTGGTTTTGTCAGTTTTTTCAGTCTTAGTCAGTCCTGTGTTTGGTGATATCACACCGTAGGAAATAATATATCATTTCTTAATGCATGCATTACTAAATGACAATAAAAGAGGACTACGTGTCTTCAGAATCTAAATAATCTAAATGTATCTCACTTCTGTACACTCTCTCATCTCCATCTGAGGCTCTATCAACCTGGTTGTATCATCAGCAAATCAATAGGTGGCATTTTAGCTGTACCTAGCCACACTGTCATGGGTGTAGAGAGAGTAGAGCAGTGTGCTAAGCATACATCCCTGAGTTTTGCCACTGTTGATTGTCAACAAGGAGGAGATTTTTTTTTCCCAATCTGCACAGATTGTGGTCTTCCAGTTAAGAAGTTGAGGATCCAATTGCAGAGGGAGGTACAGAGGCCCAGGTTCTGTAGCTAATTGATAACAACTGTGGGAATGATGATGTTAAACACTGATCTACGGTCAATGAACAGCATCCTAACATAGGTGTTTGTGTTGTCCAGGTGATCTAAAGCCATACGAAGAGCCATTGAGATTGCATCTGTCATGGTACTACTGTGGCGATAGACAAGAGGCAGTATGTCCAGGTTCTTGCTGAGGCACTCTAGCCATGACTAACCTCTCAAAGCATTTCATCACTGTAGATATGAGTGCCACTGGATGATAGTCATTACAATTCTAATGTATTTTAAAAATAATTTCTCATAAGTGCCTGCAAGAAAGTGAATCTCAAGGTAGTATATGGCAATATCTATGTACTTTGATAATAAATTTACTTTGATGCTGACTTTGACTTAGAAGCATACAATCCTGTCTTAGTGTATCAGACCATGTGATTTGTGACAGTGTCTACAGCACACAGATGCCGTGACATTTCTGCCTCCCACTCTTACCCTGAGCTCCGTAACCTCTGTAGTTACTATACAGTACTGTTTTAGAAGATGTTGTCTCGCTTCACTGTAACAGATTGACTAGGTGGGATTGAGAGGACTGCAGGCTTCCAAAAGGTTAAACCACCCACATGTGGTAGTTCAGGCTCCCTTTAAGAAGCTGGAGAATGGGCTATCACTCTTTGACCAGGATCTCAAGGTAGTATATAATGACATATATGCATTTTGATAATAAATTTACTTTGAACTTTGAAACAACACTTGGGTGATTATTAGGAAAAATGTCTAATGTTCAGGGTTGTATGTTCTTCTTCGACCATCTGTCTTCTCTGCCTAGACAGTTTTACTTTGGGGTGGAATAAAATGGGAAAAACCTTCTTCGTTGCTCTCTGACTGCCACCAGTGCTGACATAGCAATGCATCTGTGTTAGAGTTCCCATGGGATGCCAGAAATCTGGGGAAGAATGGTACTGAGGTGTTGAAGAAGGAAGTGCAGAGCTTGCATCACTCTGGTAGTGCAGTTGAGAGAGAGTTCGATACTTCTCATTCAGTGCATCCACCACAACCACATCACTGGAAGGATTCAGTCTTTAGCTGAAGCCCTTTGGTAGGAGGAAGGAAAGGAAAGAAGTTCAAAATATATGTGTTATTAAAATGTGTATAAATTACACAACCTTGAAATTTCTCTGCTTGCAGGCAGTTACAAATCAAGGAACCCGAAAGAACAAAAAACAAAGACCAACACCTAATGGGCAGAGAGAAAAAAAAATACTGTAAATCGTGCAAAGAATAAAAACAAGCAACGGCATTCAGAACAAAGTTGAGTCTGTAGACACGAAGCCCCGAGCAACCGGAGTAGTCTCATGGCCTCAGCGCCACGGAAGTGTGAGCAGAATCAGCTTGATCCTTGCCTCTGGTCCCAACACCCTGCCTTTTCAGTCTCTCTGGGCTGGCGTTTAAATTGTACAAACACCAGGCTTTTCCCCACACTAGAACCCGGGTCCTGTTGCAGTGATAAGCTCTAGGTCTGGACCCCAGCACCTCATTCTGGCCTGTACACGACCTTTTCAAATCAACTTGGCGCTTCTTAGATCAATCTGACCTCGCTCTCGATTTAGGTCAATGGGCTCCGGAACAAACCCTTTCCAATTTTTCTCCGCTCTGTTGGCTGCAACTCCATTTTGAATATGCCTCAACCTTGCTCTGACCACTTCTCCTTGAACGCGCTACACTGTGGCTTTGAATCGTACCCATGCACCTCAACCCTCAAGTCAGCCTCGCCTTCACTCGCCTCTCATTGTTTGCAGTGATAGTTTACCACAATTTACCACAGAAAATGTATTATTAATAAAGTACTTTGTCATATTTCTTGCTTTATGAAACACCAGTAAGTTGTTGCCCAACTTCAGTAATGCCATCTTAAACCAGAAGTAGAAGGAGTTGGGAGAGGGCGAAGGCTGCTCAGAGATGGTAACCAAAGGGAAGCTTCTCGACATCCAATCTTATTTCCCTCAAAACCTTCAGAGTATGCCAATTCAAGACAGGCAGGTAAAGTGACAAAGCGACCAATCAGCATGATGATGTCTGACTTTGGTCCTGTGCTGAGGGGTCTTCGGGTGACTTCTACACTGCACTTAAACCGAAGTAAATCTTAACTACCATCAATTTGGAAAGCTTTAAATTAGGTTTTCATAGCTTGCAGAGTGATTTTGGACAGTTAGAAGAGTGGGCTGAAAGACTGCCGATGGAATTTAATGCTGAAAAATGTGAGGTGCTACATTTTGGTAGGACTAATCAAAATAGGACATACATGGTAAATGGTAGGGCATTGAAGAATGCAGTAGAACAGAGGGATCTAGGAATAATGGTGCATAGTTCCCTGAAGGCGGAATCTCATGTGGATAGGGTGGTGAAGAAAGCTTTTGATATGCTGGCCTTTATTAATCAGAGCATTGAGTATAGGAGTTGGGATGTAATGTTGAAATTGTACAGGGCATTGGTAAGGCCAAATTTGGAGTATTGTGTACAGTTCTGGTCACCGAATGATAGGAAAGATGTCAATAAAATTGAGAGAGTATAGAGGAGGTTTACTAAAATGTTGCCTGGGTTTCATCTCCTAAGTTACAGAGAAAGGTTGAACAAGTTGGGTCTTTATTCTTTGGTGCATAGAAGGTTGAGGGGGGACTTGATAGAGGTGTTTGAGGGGGGATTGATAGAGTTGATGTGGATAGGCTTTTTCCATTGAGAGTGGGGAAGATTCAGACAAGAGGACAGGAGTTGAGAGTTAAAGGAAAAAAGTTTCGGGGTAACATGAGGGGAATCTTCTTTACTCAGAGAAATGGTAGCTGTGTGGAACGAGCTTCCAGCAGAAGTGGTTGAGGCAGTTTCGATGTTGTTGTTTAAAGTTAAATTGGATAGATATATGGACAGGAAAGGAATGGAGGGTTATGGGCTGAGTGCAGGTCGGTGGGACTTGGTGAGAGTAAGAGTTCAGCACGGACTAGAAGGGCCGAGATGGCCTGTTTCCGTGCTGTAATTGTTATATGGTTAAACTACGGTGAAAAGTACAACAGGTTTGCACAAAGCTGGCTATAGCAAATTTTCAGCTTCCACTGAGGGTAGAGCACTCCTCAGGAGCCTACACAGCATGGAGTGATTCACTTCACCTCGACCGCATTAAGGAGTCAGTCAGTTCCCGTGAATCTGAGTTAATGTGTGGCATCACAAAGATAGCTTCATCAACGGCACTATGCTCTTAACAGTAGTTCAGCATACCCAGTGGAACCATTCAGTCCAATCAAGTGGTTTCATTAAAGATCCTTGTCATACACTGAATAAGGTCTCCTGACCTATGCTGGACACAATTACCCCCTCAGTGCTGTAGGTTTGTGACTTTCAGCTAAATCACAACAGACCTTGAAATTATTGCTATTTTACGTGCAGTAAAGTTGCAACTGATTCTATTATAGAAAGGAATAGCAAGACATAGAGTTCTGCCCTTTCTTGACCTTGGCAAAAACTTGCCAAATCTAACACTGATAGAAAAAGAGATTCTTGCTAACATCTTGACCTCAATTCGCGCTAAGAATGAAGATAATAAACTACTGACGTCTTTGGGCATCTTGGTGACTAATTTTCCAATGTATGAAACTTAACTTCATGAACCTTGCTTTGGAGTCACAGTCATGGAGCTTGGAAATAGGCCCTTTGGCCCAGAGAGTCTGTGACAGCCATTAAGCACCCATTTGCAGTAATCCCACTTTTTATTCCCATTAGATCTTCTGATTCTGCCATTCACCAACATGCTACAGGTAATTAAACTACCACCTTGTAGATGTGGCGGGGGTGGGTGATTAAACCCATGTATTCACAGGGGAAGTGTGCAAACTCCACACAGAGAATCTGAGGTTATGATTGTACGTGGATTACTACAGCTTTGAGGGAACGGCTCGATTAACTGCACTGTGATGCCTCACTCCTCTTGCATATTTCATCAGTGATTAGGCTAAATGGTATGAAAGATAAATATTTTAATGAGCATAAATCTCAGACCTCGAACCTCAAAGGGAACAAAGTAATTACCATTAATATTAAGTTATCACCCTCATGTTCACTATTAGTGATAGGCTTTCAAGTTGGTTTGATGACCCTTCTATGCATTTCCCCTTACACTAACCAACTGCCCCATCCTGTGCTTTCTCCAGCCTGATGAAAGACTGCTCTGTTTTAGTAAGGACAACTGCAGAGAGTCATGATGATTGTGAGCATCCTAGAAGAAATCACTGGCAGCTGCATCATCTCAAACTGCAGTGTTGTTTAAGGATATGGCTATATATGTATTTATTTAGTACAAGAAGACTGCAGAAAGAGTGCGGTAGTGTTCATGGCTTCATTGTCCATTCAGAAATCTGATGGTGGAGATTGTTGAAACATCTTGGCCATTAGCATCATATTTGATTCCTGATTTTAAAGAAAATGTCAGTTTGAGGGCTAAATGGGGATGCTGCATTTTTATCATGGAGACTTTGAGGCCATCCTTGAATCTTTCCTTCTGGCTAATGGTAAACCTCCTGACACAGAATTCAGAATGGACCATCAGTTTCAGAAATCTGGCGACAGCCATTCAATCACTACGGTCTGCCCAGCTGAGCTGAATGAGTATAGAGGGGGCCTCAATGCTGGGGATGTTGGCTAAGAGGAGAAAGTTGCTGTTGGTTCACTTATTCTTCCAATAGATTTGAAGTACGTTATCTGTAACATATTCATGGTAACTCTGGCAAAAAAAATGTTCCACTTTACAGTGGACAAAATTCACATTTGATGAATATAGTCCCATTCAAAAGAAGCACAAAGTTATACAGAACTGTTCCTGTGCATTCTGTTGGCACTGCTCTTAGAAATTATTGATACAGGCAGTGACCCAAAAAGATGCCACACTATCACAGATCTTAGATGACAATCACAGATCTTAAACTTTACTCAAGTGGTTTATAGGACACTGACTGAACTCTCCAAAGGAATTCTCATTTGTTATCATTGATTATGTGCAGAATTGGCTGTTAGCAACAAAAGCCAATCTTACCTGAAAAAAGAACTCTGCTGAGGGATTTTAGATGGGCATATTTGCAGAAACCTGATTAGAATTGGTAATTCCTAGTGTGCTTTCCGTCTTCTTCAACAGGTCAGGAAAGAGCAGTACTCATTGTTTAACAAATCATATAGGACAGAAAGCACTAACTAAATGTTTAAGCTAGATGGCCTGACTTTGATTTGAATTCCCTTTGTACAATTTTTGAGATTGTTATTTTAATATGACCAAGTGGATTGCGGCTAAAATGCAGAAGGCAATTACACTTCTGTGTCATAGGCAGTTATACTGAAAAATATATTGCGGTGGTTTTCTTTTGTAACAATTAAACTTTGAAATATAAAACATTTCTTTGAAATCTGAAATTCTGATAGAGCCTTTTATTATTTAAGGTGGCTCAAGAGACTGTAGAAGCTGGAATCTGGAGCAAGAACAGCTCGCTGCTAGATGAACTCATTGAGTCAGGCAGTGTCCGTGGAATGAGATGGACAGTTGAAGTTTAGGGGCAAGGCCGCCCAGATGAAGGGTCTTCCATCAGCTTGTTCATTGCCTACTGTTCTTCTCTGAGGAGTTTCTCTTCATGTTTTCCTTTCTCATTTACCGACATGTACATTTCTTAATAGCCTTCATATCATTATTGTTTGTTGATGAGCTATCCCTATCTTTTGTATTCGCCAAGTCTTCCTATTGTGCATGTTTTTTTTTTTGCGTCTGTCAAGTGAACAATGTCAGTAAAACATGTAAAATAAGTCAGGGATCTAACATTCTTAAGTAAAAATCTGAGTTTCCTATCTGTTTTAAGAAGACCATTTTCATCCTGGTAGTCAAGAATAACAAGGTCATGTTCCTTAATGACAACCACCTCATGGCTCCAACATCCACCATCATTAAGTGTTACGAGAGGCTTGCCATGGTGCTGGTTAACCCCAGTTTTCAACACACTGCAGTTTGCCAACTGCCAAAACAGATTTATGACAGACACAATCTTTTTGGCCTTACGCTCATCTCTAGAGTATCTAGATAGTAAAGACATCTATGTTAGACTAATCTTTATTGAGTACACATCCGCCTTCAACACTATTATTGCAAGCAAACTCATCTCCAGACTTCCAGATCTGCGATTCAACCTCTTTCAACTGAATCCTTGATTTCCTGACCAACATTCCGCAGTCAGTAAGGATAGGCAGTAACTCTTCAGCAACAATTATTCTCAAAACTGGTGCTCCACAAGGCTGCATCCTCAGCCCCTGCTCTATACCCTACTCACTCAAAATTTGTGGCCAGGTTCTGCCCTTATCCCTTCTACAATAGGTATTCCCAACCTGGGGTCTACAGACCTGTCGGTTAATGTTAAAGGTCTATGGCATAGATGCTGCCTGTCCTACTCAGTTACTCCAGCATTTTGTGTATATTGCTCTGGATTTCCAGCTTCTGCAGTAATAACCAATATCCTGTCCTGTATGTTGATATCATGACCAAGAAAGATCACCAGTGGTTCTACTTCTTCAGGAGTCTAATGAAATTTGGCATGTCCCATTTGACCCCCACCATTTTTTATCAATCAACCGTAGAAAGTGTCCTGTTTGGGTACATCATGGGTTGGTATGGCAATAGCTCTGTCCATGACTGACAGAAACTGAAGAGAGTTATAGACCCAGCTCAGAACATCACGAAAACCAGCCTCCTCTCTGTACACTCCCACTGCATTGGTAAAGCAGCCAGCGTCATCAAAGATTCCACCCATTCCAGACATTATTTCTTAGAGTCAAGGATTAGTAGAGCATGGAAACAGCTCCTTTCGCTCAACTGGTCCATACTGTCCACACCATCCATTCTGTTAGGCCCAGCTTCTGTCAGGGTGCACACCCAACCATGCCAGCTTCCGGAATTTCGACGCCCTAGCTCTCTGGAGTATGGAGAGCTGGCCCTTTAAGGATTCAGGACCGTCCTGCCAATTGGCTGCCATGTTTTGGCGCCAGGATCTTGGTATTTATGGAGCACCTGAATGGAGGTTCAGTGCTCAATCATGAGCACACTTGGATTATTGTCTTGTGTTGAACTCAGTTCTAGTTTCAGTCTCATATCGTGTCTCTATCCTAGTCTTGGATTCTCCAGCACTTGGGTTCTAACCATCTTTGTCAAAGTCACTCATCACAATTTCCCTTCAGCAATGACACTGCAAGACCCTTTCTTCCATATACCAGTCCAAACTGTGCACTGGTCCCTGACATTCACTGTGAAACTCCCATCCTAGTTTAAATGTCCAAAATACATCACCTCAGACTTACCTAAATTGAAGTCCATTTGCTGTTCCTCATCCTAGCCGCCTAATTGTTCAAGATCTCTTTGCACTTGATTGTAACCTGCTTCACTATCAACAGGACCCACTAATTTAGTATCTTCAGAAAACATGCTAATAGTGCTATATACATTTATATCCAAACCTTTACATAAATCATGAGGGCAGAGGTCCCAGCACTGACTCTTGGGGCATCCCACTAGTTAAACACCTCCAGTAGGAGAATTCGCCTTCAGCTATCACTTTCTGCTTCCTATCATCAACCCAGTTCGTAATCCACCCTGCTAGCTCCCCCTGAATACAATGTGACCTTACCTTCCAAATTATGCACAACCATGTCAGGGCCTTAATAAAGTCTTCATGGAATATGTCTACTGGCCTACCTTCATCTGTCCCCCTTCTCTTCAAAAGATTAGTCAGAGATGACCTCCCACTCACAAAACCATGCTGATTATTCCTGATCAGGACTTGAATATCCAAATGATGGTATATCTTGTTCCTCAGTTTCCCTCCATTGACTTCCCTACGACTGAAGCCAGACTCATTGGCATGCCATTGTTACTGTTATGAACAATGGAACAACATTCATTATCATCATCATTATGTGCTAAGCCGAATTACATGGGTGAACATGGTCTTTTGATCGTGAGTGTTCTTGGCAAATTTTTCTAGAGAAGTAATTTACCACTGCCATCTTCAGGGCAGAGTCTTTGCAAGACAGGTGACCCCAGTCATTACCAATACTCTTCAGAGATTTTTTGCCTGGCGTCATTGGTCGCATAACCAGGACTTGTGATATGCACCAGCTGCTCATACGACCACTACCACCTGCTCCCATGGCCTCATGTGACCCTGACTGACAATAGACAATAGGTGCTGGAGTAGGCCATTTGCCCCTTCAAGCCAGCACCGATCCCCATAACCTTTGATTCCGCTATCTTTAAGAGCTCTATCCATCTCTTTTTTGAAAGCATCCAGAGACTTGGCCTCCACAACCTTCTGGGGCAGAGCATTCCATATATCCACCACTCTATGGGTGAAAAAGGTTTTCCTCAACTCTGTTCTAAATGGCCTACCCCTTATTCTTAAACTGTGGCCTCTGGTTGGGGGCTAAGCAGGTGCTACACCTGGCCCAAAGGTGACCTGCAGGCTAGTGGAGGGAAAGAGCACCTTTGGTAAAGACGTATCTCCACCCTGCCAGCTAGGAAAAACATTAGCCACTCTGAAGTCTTCCAGAACGGCACCATTGGCTAATGATAAAGCAAGTACCTCTAACAAGAGCAAATGTAATTTCTTCCCTGCCGCACATAAAGTTTGGGGTGCACTTGGTCTCACCCTGGGGATCTGCCTACCTTAAAGCATTTCAAGATTACAAATACCTCCTTCCTTGTAAAAAGCATATGATCTAAGGCCTTACGTGGGATTTGGAGATAATATGATACAGAAGGTGCTTCGGAAGTCAGGAATGAGGCATAAATCTTGTGGTTTTAGCCATTTTATTAGGTGTTCATGACAAAGAAATAACAGTAGCGACTGAAAGGAAGAGCGAGAACTGAGAACAAAGAATGATAAACAACAAAGAAGCTGCAATTGTCTTACACTAAAAACTAGCTCAGACCGGGCAATTAAAGGATGTTCCACTGATAAGAAGTAATCTACGAAATAACCTGGTTCAGTGGCAAGAGAGAAACTTCTGGGAAATATACAATTAGTTATACTACAATTATTGAAAATTCACTGAACAATTATACACGAACAAGTGATTATATCAAAATACAAGCAAACGTTACAAAAAGTTAAACTACAAGAAAAAATATAAATTTGAGACTCGAATCCAACACTACATATTACCCCCATTTATCTGGTATCCATGATTCTTCTTGGTAAATACTGTGTAGAAATAGATATGAAAGATCCCATGCTCTGTCCTGTGGCTCCATACATGGGAAGCCCTGATGCTTTTTAAGAAGACTTGATCTTTTTGAAATATCTTGCAAAAAGTTGTAAATTCAGTCAGCTCCATCATGGGCACTAGCCTCCTTAGCATCCAGGGCACCTTCAAGGAGCGATGCGTCAAAAAGTCAGCATTGGTCATTAAGGGCCCTCATCACCCAGGACATGCCCTCTTCTCATTGCTCCCATTAGGAAGGAAGTACAGGAGTCTGAAAGCACCCACTCGATGATTCAAGAACAGCTTCTTCTCCTCTGCCATCAGATTTCTGAATGGGCATTGAACCCAGGAACACAGTACTTTTTTTTCCCTTTTTTTGTACTACATATTTAACTTAATTTTATAATATATATATATTGGCGTGTGGCCAAGTGGTTAAGGCGTTCGTCTAGTGATCTGAAGGTCGCTAGTTCGAGCCTTGGCTGAGGCAGCGTCTGTGTCCTTGAACAAGGCACTTAACCACACATTGCTCTGCGACGACACCGGTGCCAAGCTGTACCAGCCCTAGTGCCCTTCCCTTGGACAACATCGGTGGCAAGAAGAGGGGAGACTTGCAGCATGGGCAACTGCTGGTCTTCCGTACAACCTTGCCCAGGCCTGCGCTCTGGAAACTTTCCAAGGCGCAAATCCATGGTCTCATGAGACTAACGGATGCCTATAAATAAATATATATGTCCTTCTTTCCACAATCTCACTGCACTTTTTATTATTATGTATTGCAATGTACTCCTGCTGCCTAACAACAAATTCTACGACATATGCTAGTGATGCTAAATCTGATTCTGATTCCTATTCACCTGTTTACTACTGCTCCCATCAGGTGAAGATAAAAAAGTTTAAAGTTCAAGGTATATTTATTATCAAAGTATGTATACTATATAAAACCTTGATATTCATCTCCTTACAGGCAGCCACAAAACTAAGAAGCCCAATAGAACCCATTAAAGCAGAAGACTTTTGCATACCCAGGAAGATAATGTATGTACTTCTGGGCCCATTGTGCAGAGAAATAAATGCATGTACTACCAGGCTAAAGTCCACTTCTGTCACTATTGGACATTCCTCAGTGCCATAAGATAAACTCTTTTCCTTACTGTCTACCTCATTATGGCCTTGTGAGTTATTGTCTACTTGTACTGCAATTTCTCTGTAACCATAACACTCTGTTCTGCACCCTGTCCTTGCTTTACCTTGTACTACCTCTGCACTACTATATTGAATTGATCTGCTTGATTGTTATTCATGGCAAGTTTTTCGCTCTACCTTGGTTCATGTGAAAATAGTCAACCAATTTACCCATTTATTAGTGCAAAAGATTGCTTATGACTCATGGTTCCTGAAGATGAATTAAATAAACAATGCTGTTCGCCTGAATAGAAAGGTGACAAAATTCTTCCTTCAGTGGCTAAGCTAACATTGTTAATAGCCACACATTCTTGAGAAATTTATTTCTCAATTAGAGATTGTGTGCAGAAGAAACACAAAATAACAACAGAATTGACAAAATGACAAAAAAATTGAACTCAAAAGAGAAACGTTTGTCATGAGCGGTTCTCCATAGGTCAGAGTCCAGAAATTCATTGTTGCCAGGAAAGGGCTGTGGATTGACAACTGTTGTTCTTCAACTCAGTAATGCCTGAGACCCATGTTAAGAACATACCGTAAGTAGAAATATGCCACCTGACTCTCAGTCTGCTCCACTATACATCAGGATCATCACTGATCTTCCATTTATTTTCCTGCATTAGCCATATGTTTTGACTTCCTTAATGTTCAGAAATCTCTTGATTTCTGTCAGACTTGCTGACAAAACCTCCACATCGATCTGGGGTTGTGAAATTGGAAAGCTTACCCACCCCCTACAAGTGGAAATTTCTCCCCTCAATCTTAAAACTTATTCTGTGACCCCTGGTTCAAGGTACTTCAGCCAGTGGAAACATATTCCCTACACTCAGCCTGCCAAGCTATGAAAGATTTTGCAGGGTTCAATGAGATTGCTTCTCACCCTACCAAACTCCAGAGAATAAGGGCCTCATCTACTCAGTCTCCAACTCTTCAATGGACAGTCCCAAGGCCAGCTTTGAAAGGAGGAGTGTCGGTCATGGGGCTAGCAACCGCATTCCACAAAAACCCATAGCTACAGAAACGCTAACAAAATTCTCCAAAGCTCCAGAACCTGGGTCTTTGTACCCTTCTCGGCAACTGGATCCTCAATCTCCCTATTGGAAGACCACAGTCTGTGCAGATTGGAAATAACCGCCACCTTGCTGATAATCAACATTGTTGCACCTCAAGGATGCGTGCTTAGCCCATGACTGTGTGGCTAGCCACAGCTCAGATGCCACCCATAAACTGGCTGATGACACAACTATTGAAGGCAGAATTTCAGATGGTGATGAAAGGGCATACAGGAGCAAGATTGATCAAAGTTCA
Source organism: Mobula hypostoma (assembly GCF_963921235.1). Taxonomy (NCBI): domain Eukaryota; kingdom Metazoa; phylum Chordata; class Chondrichthyes; order Myliobatiformes; family Myliobatidae; genus Mobula; species Mobula hypostoma. Next base: position 22,159,762 of record NC_086100.1, read on the forward strand.
AAGTTCAATGTTCAAAGTAAAGTTTATTTTCGGAGTATGTACATGTCACCACGTACAACCCCGAGATTCCTTTTCTTGTAGGTATACTTACTAAATCTATGGAACAGTTACTGTACAGAGGATCAGTGAAAAACAAACTGTGCAGATGCAAATATAAATAAATAGCAAATAAATAACTGGAGCATGAAATAACAAGATAAATAATCTTTAAAGTAAAACCGTTGGTTGTGGCAATAGAATTAGCGTAGTTATCCACTTTTGTTCAAGAGCCTGATGGTTGAGTGGTAGTAACTGTTCTTGAACCTGCTGTTGTGAGTCATGAGGTGCTTATACCTTTTACCTGATGGCAGCAGCGAGAAAAGAGCATGGCCTGGTTGGTAAGGATATCTTATGATGGATGCTGCTTTTCTATGGCAATGTTTCATGCAGATGTGCTCAATAGTAGGGAGGGCTTTACCGGCAATGTAATGGGCTGAATCCATTAACTTTTGTAGGATTTTCAGCTCAAAGGCATTGGTGTTTTTATACCAGGCCAGTCAGCAGCCAGTCAGTACACTTTCTACCACACACCTAGAGAAGTTTACCAAATGACATCCCGATGTCTCTGCTGTACAACCTTGCCAGGTGGATTAGTGAGTCAATGTCTTTCATTTCTGACATACAGTTTGATGTCATCCATATGCAGGAGATGGCTGATGGTCACTTCACTCTTGAACCTGTACCCACATCCACTCTTTGAGATGATCTGGCTGAAGGGATTCAAGCCTATGCAGAGCAGCAGTGAGGATAGTGTATCACCCTGGTATATTCCACATCTGAAGGTCACTCGTGCTATTGGCTTTGAATTAACTTCAAGCATTGTCCTCCATAGCCCACTGAGTTCTTGATGAAGGTCCTTAGTGTGTTGTTGACCTTGAACAGAGACAGGCATTCCAGGATCCATGAGTTGTATGCTTTCTGGTAGTCAATCCAGGCTGTGCTTAGGTTGGTTTGTCTGGTCTTGGAGTCTCATATGACTGTTTTGTCCCCCTCTGAGTAGGGCTCAGGAATTTACACACATGTTCCTTCAGATATATATATCTGAAAAAAAAGAAAAAAATTTAAAAAGGAGCTCATTATAGTTAACCCAGTCCAAATGGGCACACAAGTCGGAACTCATCTTGAAGTTGTCTTTAACTCACGTGCTGGGCCCATGGACCGTATGAAAGCACGCACCACATTCCGAACGTTGCTTGAAGTCTATCTCGAACAAACATGCTCCTGCATGGGAGTTTTGGTTCTTCCTCCTTGAAGTCATTCATCTGTACGAAGCACCTTGTGCAACAGGGGTGGCCTTCTCAGCCATCTTCCCTCCTGTTTTCTCCTGGCTCCTGCCGAAAAGATGTCGACCCACACCAGTGTTCATCATCAAAAACCTCTCTGCCCAGTGTACTCTCGAACCTTTTCCCAATTCCACCATCCTGATTGGCTGACACATTCCTAAGTTGAACAACATTGCTCCTTATCTTTAGCTCAAACCCAAACATGAAACAGCAGAACAGATTGCTCCTACAGAACTGCTAAAATTAAATACCTTCTTCTTACCATAACTCACAGTTTTACTATTATGAATTGCAATGTACTGCTGCCACAGGACAACAAGTTTCATGACAAATGCCAGTGATATTAAACCTGGATCTGATTCTGATTCTGACCACGTCTCTGGGAGAGGAAGGATCTGTTGATGACATATGTCTCAGCAGGGGTGATGGGTTTTAATAAGTAAGTAAGTACGCAATCTTCCACTTATGGCAGGCCTTCCATCCTTGGAATCCATTTCATCAGTCTTTGCTACATGGACTAAATGGTAAATATGCACGATGTTAGGTAAAGGCACAAAAACGATGCACAATACTGCGTTCAGTCTGGATGAAGTCCTTTATAATTGTAATAAGACACCTTTACTCTTGTAATCAAATCATTTCACAATCAAGACCATCAAACGCTTGATGTTCCTGCAGGTTGGCTTTCAATGAATTGGGTATAACAACACCAGAGTCCCTTACGATATAAAAAAATTCACTGCTTTACTGTTTTGAGTATCAGTTTTACACTTTTCCACGTGTTATTCTGTCCGCCTATTTTTGTTCACTCACCTTCACTAAGTCCCTTTGAAGCCACTTACATTCTCTTCCTGACTCTCAGTTACACCTAGTTATAAAGACCTTTTAAAAGATTAGCTTTATTTGTCGCATTTATATTGAAACGTAAGGTGTCATTTGCATCCAGTCGAACCTGCGAAGGTTGTGCTGGCTAGCCCGCAAGTGTTGCCACATTTTAGACATCAACTTAGCATGCCTACAACTCACTAATCCTAACCATACGTCTTTGGAATCTGGGAGGAAACTGGAGCACCTGGAGGAAACCCATGCAGCCACGGAGAGAACGTACAAACATCTTGCAGACTGCTGCAGGAATTGAACCATGATTTTATAATTTATTTATCACTTGCACACTTGGAGATAACTGCAAACAATGTTTAGCCCCCTTTCTAATCTATTGGTCACCAGTTCAAAGTTGTCACATTTTGCTGAATGCCAGTTAAACAATTTCACATGTGTTCTGTGAAGCAAAGTACGTTTGGTTCTGAGTCAGTGGAGCCAAAAGAGACTGAGGTCTGGGGTTAACTTGTTAATTTGTCACGGGGTCAGAATGAAGAGAGGGTTAGTGATTGAATCAGGGACTTAGATGGTTCATTTAGGGATATGACGGGGCACAGTCAGCAGTGGTGAGAGTTAGGGTGGACAAAGAGGCACAGCTGATTGGGAGATTCAGCAATTGATTAGGGGACGTGTAAAAGGGGAAGTGTGTGGGGTGGGAGAGATAGTTGTTTTGTGGGTTGGAGGAGGGTGGGCTTACAGCTTCTAAAGGAGAAGAGTAAAGCAAGGGAAACTGACCTTCACAAGATTCCTGACCCTGAACTGGGACCTAAATATTGAGGTGAACTTTTAAAACCGTATTTCGATGGTCAAGGGGATTTAAAATCAACAATGTGAAGGAAATCTGAGATAAAAATAGGAAATGCTGGTAACACTCAACAGGTCAGACAGAATTCATGGAGAGAGGAACACATTTAATGTTTCAGAATCACAACCTTCCAACAGAACTGGAAGGTCATTGACTTTAAACATTAAATCTTTTCCTCCCTCTGCAGATGGTGGTTGCTTTGTTGAGTATTTCCAGCATTTGTTTATGGTTGCTCTAAATATGTTCAGTGCCAGAAGCAACTCATAACAACATCGCCTAATTTCCCCGATAGGAACTTCCACGAGCAATTACATCATTCAATGTGTGTCTGGTGCAGGAAATATGTGAGCCATCCCACATGAATCATGACTGGAGGTCCCCAGCTGCACGTTGAGAATAGCACGATTGCAACCAGAAATCACCACAATCATGTTTTTCTGATTTGCATAAGCTGTAGCCCCAAGAAAAACACCATACACATACAAGTTTGCAGCATCATACCCTATTGACCTTATGTTGGCTCATTAAAAACTTATCTAATTTAGATTTTAAACACAAGAGATTCTACGGATTCTGGAATTCCAGCATAACACGCACAAAATGCTGAAGGAACTCAGCAGATTAGGCAGCATCTGGAGAAAGGAATAAAGGGTCGATGTTTCAAGCTTAGACCCTGCTTCAGGACTGGAATGGAAGGGGGAAGAAGCCAGAATCAATCAGCAACAATTCGTGTAAGCTATCAAACCAGTAGAGCAAGATCATAAGAGATCCGTTTCATAAATCTGAAATGGCGTTGCCAAAATGGAGTCCGAGTCTCCTGCTTGCTCATACTGGAAAGTTACATAATACACTGCAATTATCTCAGTTAAATGATGCAGAACATTCCTGATTCACAATGATTCACAGACTAAACACAGCCACACACAGTGACTGGCACATGTGTTTACCAGGGGCTTATGATTATTGGTTACTGTGGGTTTCTGACATGATGATCTTCAGTTACATCGTGCACACCAATAACACCAATGCCTAAAGTAAGTTCAAAGTAATTATATTTTCAATAACATAGATGCATTTCTGTTTATATCATTGTTAGTGGGTTCAATGAAGAAACTTACTTCCTCTGGACATTGTTTATCTTTACCATTCATACATTGCAGCAAAGGTTTATCATTATGTACTGTACTTCTAGCTATTAGAGTATATAGTAGCAAAGTGTTTCAATTAAAAGTTTAAAAGTTAGTTTTATCTGGCACATGTACATCAACACATACAGTAAAATGCATCATTTGCTTCAAATCAATTTAGTGAGGCTTGTGTTGGGCAGTTAGCAAGTGTCACTAAACTTCCAGCGCCAACATGGCATGCCTACAGCTCACTAACCCTTCCCTTTGGAATGTTACGTACCCCGTAACTGGGTTGCCAAACCAGCAGAAATGGACCACTAGTTGGAGTCTGGTTTAACAGAAACTAATAAAGTTTTATTAAAGAAATAAGTGACACAGTACTCTAATCGTAAGGGAATAAATGCAACAGGTTAACAATGATAAAACACACATGTACACAGAACTAGGGTAACAGGAGTCAACCAAGCTCTATCGCAGTCTAGGGGTAAAATGATCAGTCTCAAGTGACGCAGAGTTCAGTTCAGCTTAGTACAGTTCGCAGTAATTGCTGTTGTGCCGTTGGAGAGAGACAGAGAAATGCAAATTTTGATTCAAGCAGACCTTTGATGTTCTTCGCAGTTGGCTTTCGGGCAGACCCTTTTATGTCTTCTATCTTGCTGTGGTCACCGAATGTGACCCCTCCGTTCCAGATACGACCGTTCTTCCGCGGTGAACCCGGCACCCAGGCAAGGGTGGACATACACACCAGGTTCCCGCCAATCGTACTTTTCACCCTGTGAGTCTATGGTCGATTCCCTCAAACCAGATCTCCAAACTCTCACCAACTTGTGGGGCCACACCGCTCTTCAAGGGTCTCATTATCTTGTGATCTCATGATGTGTCGTTCCTTAGAGAAGCTGTTCTTTTTATCCCCCCGCTGGGGTATCGCCTGTCCATCAAACTTCAAACAGTTCGGGTTCAAAGCAAACGGTCTGTCAATATCTGAATTGTGTTTTTTTCTCGTTAATCTCTCTCTTCTCTCTTATTAGCATTTTGAATGTTTCTCCATTGTCTCCCTTATCTCTCTCTCATTAGCATCAATCTTCTGATAACTTGGTTTGTCGTCACAGGAACATGGGAGGAAGACTCACACTGACAGCAGTAATGGAATCAAACCCAAATTTTACAGTTGGTGCAGTAATGTGTGCATGAACCAATATGCATCCACCCTGCCTTATGACGTTACTGGTCTAACATCCAGTTGTCTGCACAATTCATCAAGGGATATGAGCTCAATTCCACAATATCTCAGTAATGGTCAGCACAGTACTTTTAAAATTTTATAAAAGCCCATTAGGCAGACCCGTGTGCATTGGGGAAGGAAATTTGCTCACCTTCCCTGAACCATGCAATATACCACATGAAAGCCACCAATGCCAGTTGATGCTTAAACTTCTCGGTTCAATGGCAAATGGAGATGGTCTGTATGGTATTGTTTTCCATAACAATCACATCATCGGAATAAATGATTAGAAGTAATGTTATGAACTTGTTGTCCTTCAACTCAGTAACAGCAATAGGGCTGATCTTAGTGTCAGAGGTAAAGAAATTTCCAAGTGTTCTCCCTGGCTGCTCCTGGCATGCCAACTGTGGCAAGTTCCCAATAAGTAGCCTCTGGAACAAGAGTAAGGCCTGGGTACTTCCAAACCAAACCTAAGTAAAACCATAAACAACAGGAATTCTGCAGATGCTGGAAATTCAAGCAACACACATCAAAGTTGCTGGTGAACGCAGCAGGCCAAGCAGCATCTATAGGAAGAGGCGCAGTCGACGTTTCAGGCCGAGACCCTTCGTCAGGACTAACTGAAGGAAGAGTGAGTAAGGGATTTGAAAGCTGGAGGTTTTTGGAGATTTGGAAACCTCCAGCTTTCAAATCCCTTACTCACTCTTCCTTCAGTTAGTCCTGACGAAGGGTCTCGGCCTGAAACGTCGACTGCGCCTCTTCCTATAGATGCTGATTGGCCTGTTGCGTTCACCAGCAACTTTGATGTGTGTTGCTAAGTAAAACCATCTTTTAGTTTCTTATTACCTGTAATTTCTCCGAGCTCATCCAGTGCATTCTATAGTAATGATCAATAGACATAGCGGTAGTGCGATCACTCAAGTCAATTATGATGTTCTTCGAAGGGGTTGTCTCTTGGTGGGTTCTCGGGTGGCTGTGGAGCCTGATCCAGGATCCAGGATATTCCGGTGCAGTGTGGGCATGGGTACTGGTGGATGCGGTTAGCAGTTGGGTCATTTTGTTGTTCAATCTCTCCTTTCACAGCTGCCGCTTGCTCTCTGTGGCACAGCGGATGACGTATAAAATGCCGCACAGCTCCCTCTTGAACAGATTTCCTATCTATTGGATGTATCTATCAAGTGCAGTGTCTTCCCAGTTTCTAGATGTAACGTTGAATTTCTTCAGGCTGAATTTGATGTTATCTTTGAAGCATTTCTTTTGCCCACCAGGTGCTCGGTGACCTTCCTTTAACTGGGATTAAAGGATCTGTTTGGGGAGATGCGAGTTAGGCATCCAGATGGCTAACGACCTATCCACTGGAGTTGGTAACTCCAACTCCAACCATGTACTCCTTGAGGGGGCTAAATCACTCTCAATGGTGATACTTTCAAGCCTAGTGACTAGTATATTTTGGAATGATTGAACACTGATGACTCAGTAATAGAAAATTTGAACCACATACATCTGCTGTCTTTCTTGAAAGTGGGATGATCTGCCAGTTTGTCTATCCATAAGGATTGATTGACCACGGCTGGCTAGGATTAACTTTCCTCAGCTTTGTGCTAACCTGCTGCCAATAGAATTTCCTTTGTTAGTTGCAAGCCATCCCCAGCTGAAACCAATAGCCTAACTGGGGTTACAACAACAGGTTTCACTGGACTAAACAAACCTGCTTCAAATTATTATTCAGAAGTTTTACATGCATCCAAGATTTTCATTAGTTTAATAAAAATAACTTTGAGTTAATATTTGTAGTGAATGCATATTTATTAAACCTTTTTCCATCATTAAACATCTACTTATATTGGATTCAAGCCGTGTTTGAAGATATAAATAAAGTTTTGTTTTCCCTCCTCAATTTCTTCCACCCGTTTCTTCACCCAGGTGCCAACTTTGTCTGTCATACTTGCATTATTTATCCTGTTACATAGCTTGGTGTCATTTATTCCTGATTTTGCCTCACTTAACAGACCATTATTTTGAGAATGTATAGAAAGAGCCTAGAATATTCACAAATGATTAGCGACTAGTACTGATGGAAGTAGATCCGTCTGTTTCTTTGCTGTTTCACCTTCTACTTTCAATATTTATCTGCTTTTATTTCAGATTTCTAGACTCTTCAGGGACCAAGATGCTGCCAGACCTTGTGGGTATTTCAAGTATTATTGTCTATCTTTATTGCCCTGTCTAGTCTTTTTTAGCATTAACATTTTTTCTTTTGCTTTTTTAAAAGTGATGAATATTTGGATTGGATGACGTGAGCTTTAAGGAAAAGAGTGGACAAACATGCATTGTTCTTCCTAGAGCACTGGAGACCTGATAGAGGTTTTCGAAGTTATGAGAAATAGATAGAACAAACCACACAGAGTCATAGAAAAGTACAGAACAGAAGTAGTCCTTTTGGCCCATCTAGTCCATGCTAAACCATTTAAACTGCCTACTCTCATTGACCTGCACTGGGATCATAGCCCTCCATATCCCTACCATCCATGTACCTGTCCAAACTTCTCTTAAATGTTGAAATCCTCCTCATGTTCCCCTTAAACCTTTCACCTTTCACCTTTAACCTATGAACTCTAATTATAGTACGACTCAACCTCAGTGGAAAATGCCTGCTTGCATTTACTCTGTCCATACCCTTCATAACTTGTATACCTCTGTCAAATCTCCCCACAGTCTTCTGTGTTGCAAGGAATAAAGTCCTAACTTGTTCAATCTCTCCTTATAACTCAGTTCCTCCATCTCGGAACTCCATAACCAAATAACAGAGTAGTTGACTCAGACAGAAGAAAGGTTTCATTGGGTCAAGTGTTTAATGCAGGGAGTGGTAGGATCAGTGAATATGATATCAGGATCAATTGTTTTATGCAGAGGGTGATAGGTGCTTGGAATATGTTACCAAGGGTAGTAGTTGAAGCAATCAATTTGCTGGACTTTAAGAGCCCTTTAATATAGACATATGAATAGGAAGGGAATGGAGGTTATATGGTTGATACACAGTGTAAGTTGGCATCAAGATCAGCACAACATTGGGTCCCAAATGGCCTGCCCAGTGCTGTGTTCTAAGTTCTGTGCATGTTTGATGATCTCCGCACTGCAGTGCATCATTTAATATGCTTCGCTGTATGCATTTCATCCATTCTAATATAACGTTGAATTTTCTGTCCATCTGTGTCAATCAGAATCGCTGTAAACAGCAAATGGGCTGGTCAGTCAATTATCCAGGAGAATTCTCACAGACAGCAAAGCAGGATATAACAAAACAGAGATGTTTATTTGCATTTTAATGACTGTACTGAAATTAAAAATAAAATTCAGACACCAGATTAAGTGAGAATCTCACAAAGTTTAAGCAACAAAGAATAATATAAATATTAAAAGATAGATATTTAAACATATTAGATTCTGTAGCAACACTAATTTATGTAGATCAATTGATATAGGAAAGCATCCGATAATAATTGCTGACAGAATGTGATGCACACAGTCTGTGATGATTGTCCCTCCCAAACACTTCATACATTTGATGTTTTGATAGAAGGAGGAGCCCAACTGAAACACCCAACAGTGCACAATGCCCACCTGGAAACCACATCTGGAAATTCTATCAACCTACAGATAACTCACGTACAGAGCTGATTCAGATTGAAGGAAGGCTTCAAAGCACTGTCTGTGGCCTGCTTTAGTGTTAATTAAAGAGGCTGTCACCTGACAGCCTACTTCCCTTAACTTCTAACTTTCAACCACCCAATCAACTCTACTCTTACCTCTTGCCTTCCCTCCACTGATTAGCCAAGTACTAACTCGGTCTGATCTAGTTCCCCTGACCTATCAACTTCCATATGTCCATTCTCATTTCAGAGGTGGAGAACTGACTCTAATGGCGTGTGGAAGAGCGGAATCTCCAAAAGAATTTTGTAAAGTGTGTCTTTTAGCAGAGAAGAACTGGTGCCTGAATATTCAGTCCATCGGGTTTACTGGTGGTAATTAATTCTGTTGATAGATAGCTGACAATAGACATCTTCAAAGAGCAGTGCCTCAGAAAGGCAATGTAAGGTATTAAGGACATGCCCCCATCACCTAGGGCATGCCTTCTACTCATTGTTACCATCAGGAGGATGTACAGAACCCTAAAAGCACACACTCAAGTGATTCAGGAACATCTTATTCCACTCTGCTATATGGACATTGGACCTATAAACACTACCTTATTTTTAAATATATATATATATATGTTACTTCTGTTTTTGCACTATTTGCAATCTATTTAATATATATATATATAATTACTGTAATCGATTTACTTTTTTTCTTTCTATGTTATATTAGCATGTATTGCATTGTACTGCTGCTGCTAAGTTAAAAAGTTTCACGACACATGCCAGTGATAATAAATCTGATTCTGATTCTTAAATTCAGATTTAATTATCACATATACATTGTAACGTACAGTGAAATGCCTTGTTTGCATTAATGATCAGCACACCCAAGGATGTACTGGAGGCAGCCCACAAGTTCTGCCACTCTTTCCATTGCCAACATGCTATGCCCATAATGCTAAACACAACAACACAACACACAACGCAGAACAACAGAAGCAGCAGCGACAATAGAACATAACGGAACAACAACAGCAAAGTGTCTTCCCCACCCCTGAACATACACAGGCCTCTAACCCCAGGACAGGCCATCCTGGGCCTCCAGACATTTTGGGCTTTCTGCCTCCAGATTCAACAAGCTCAAAACCTTGACACATATGTTTAATTGTGAAACTAGTTTCTCAGGTTCATTGAGAAGATTAACTTTTCAGTCATATCAGGTGTAATACTGTTATTTTTAAGTACCAATGGTCGATTGCAACATTGAAGTTGATGTCAAATCTCTAATTCTGTGTCTCTGAAGTCAGAAACAAAGCACATTTTGGAGGACCAAGCATTTATTGCTCAGTAGTTATTTCCAAACTTAGTTTCACAAGTTTTACCTGATAACGTCAACTGGTAAGGATTATTTTACCATCGTGTCCATGACAAATTCCAGCACCATGCTTTTGTATTGACACATGAAATACTGGCCTTCTGCACAAATAATGAAATGGAAGATATAAACTAATTGCTGCTCCTCCTCAACTGTTAACAGATTACCATTTAATTCATAATCTCGCTAGCAAATTTTCTCTTGGTTTGATATATATTGTTCCGTTTTATCCAAGCAATAGTGAAAGGGCATAAGCGAGGTTTAAAGCTTTCTGACTCCAATGCCAATGAATTCATCTGTGTTTGCAAGTCAACTCGAGAAGCAGTTGAGCATGACCAATTGCTTTTTAAAATATGCTAATCGATGGACCCAGTGAAGAGATGCAATCAAAAGGAAAGCACACCAGGGTCTCTCCTTTCTCAGAATATTAAGGATATTTGGCATCTCACCAAGTACTCTGATAAACTTCTACAGATGCTCTGTTGAAAGTATCCTGACAATTGCATCATGACCTGGAGTGGCAATTCCAACGCACAGGAGTACGGGAGTTTGCAGGGAGTAGTGGAGAGAGCTCAGTCCATCGCGGACACAGCCCTCTCCACCACTGAAAGCCTGTACAGAATGTGCTGTCTCAAGACGGTGGCATCATATATCAACGATCCTTACAACCTGGGTCATGCCCCCTTCCTCCTGCTACTGTCAAGCAGGAGCTAAAGAAACCTAAAGTTCAACTCTATTGTGTACAGGAACAGATACTTTTTTTCTAACCATTAAGATCTTAAACCTACCTGTACAACTATAATCCAACTGCAACAATGGAACACTACAAACAACCTCTTGCACTGCTATGGACTTGTCTCCAGTTGTGTTTTTCTTTTGCACTGTCTTGTTTTGCACCATCTCTTTATCCTTTGCTGTCTAGCAGAGTTCATGTATAATTTATGTTTGTATATTGTCTGTACCTATGTGCCTGCAAGCAAGTTTTTCATCGTACCTGTACCTCACTGTGCTTGCGCACATGACAATAAACTTGACCTGAGAATCAACATCATCTGAGTATTCAGACCTTCTTTAAAAGCTGTGCTGCAGAGCATTTGTTGCAAAACATTCTGGAACATTTTTTCCCACCACTGTCTGATCTTTAATACTTTGATTTATAACTTAATGCACGTATTTGAATACTGGAAACATCCTCTAGTATTACACAGAGCCCCTGTGCTCAGAGAACTGGAAAACATATTAACCGGAGCTTCATTTATTCCCTTGAATGTTCTAGGGTGTATCCAATCTGGTCCAGGTGCCCTTTTGGATGCTTTGAGTTTCTTTACAACTCCTGGTTTAATGACCTTTACATATGTTATTGATTTCCAAGCCTTTTTGCCTGGATCTGGAATTTGCGCAAAGTCTTTATTTGTGAAGAGTGATGTAAGAATTAATTTAATACATCTGCCATTTCCTGATTTTTTTCATGATACTTATATCTGAAACATTCTTTAAAGTAACCATTTGGTCAGAAACTCAAACTATTTTGTGTCTAGCGTTACATTATTCTTTTATTCTTTTTTGCTTTTGACAGGAATCTGTATTCACTTTTCATTATTATGCAGCCAACTGTTTTGCATATCTCTTCCCAATATTATTTGTGAGAAATCAAATGAACATGCTTGGATCAGTGTAAGTTAAAATGCGGCATGGTAAAAAATGAATTGAAGGTTTTAGGATCATCTTTATCTCACTCGGCAATAGCAGTTTATTTGACATTTCTTATTTATTTATTTATTTATTGATTGATTGATTGATTGATTGATTGGGATACAGTACAGAATAGGCCCTTCTCAGCCCTTCAAGCCACGCTGCCCCAAACTCCCCGGATTTAATCCTAGCCCAGTCACAGGACTGCCTCCAATGGACAATTAATCTACCAACTGGTACGTCTTTGGACTGTGGGAGGAAACCGGACCACCCGGAGGTCACCTACACGGTCATGGGGAGAATGTGCAAACTCCTTGCAGGCAGGGGTGGGAGTTGAATTGGGCCACTGGTACTGTAAAGCATTGTGCTGACCACTATGCTATTGTACAGCCTAGCTTTTATACTATTCCAATGAGTGGAAATCACCTTATTGTGCCTTTAACTGGAGCCAAGATTAGAAATTTCTAACCCCTTTAAACTTGCGGGGTTAAAAATTAAGCCTCTTGTTGCAGAATTGCAGCCTCTTCCCATCACTCTTGCTTTTGATTTTGTTGCTGTGTATCAAGAGCCTGTCAGCCAATGCCCTCAGATGTTAATGATGGATAACTTGTTGACTATAGTGCCTGAGGAAGTCAGAAGAATTGTCAGTCATTTGAGTGATATGGACCATTACTTGTTAACTATCAGCCCATGTTCTTATGGCATGGAGATATGGACTAGATTTGAACACGGGGCAAAATCATAACGAACACTGTCCACTTTGATATCATGATGGAGGGAGGTCCTCTGATCAAATATCTGAAGTAGGTTGGAAACTGCCCTGAGGAACTCCCACACAGATGATTTATGGCTGGATTGACTTCCAGCAACCTTCTTTTATGTACACAGGGTGTCTCCCCCTTAGCCTCTATTGACTTTAGTATTATTGAGGCTCCTTGATACTACATTCAATAAAATGTTGCCTTAGTGTCAAAGGTACTTATGGTCATCCCTCCTTAAGAGTCCATCTCTTTGGTGCTTATTGTGGATCAAGGCTATGATTAGGTCTGGAGCTGAACGTTCTTGATAAAATCCAAGCTGACCGTCAATGCATAGGTTATGAGTGAAAAGGCACCACTTGATACCTTAGTTGAGAAAGTAATACTTTATACCACTATTGCTGACAACTTCCATCATCTGCTTTCGCTCATGATTAATTTAATCATGGCTGGGACAGCGTGGGAAGTCAGAGGATTGGATTCAGTGTGGGAGTCAGATGGTGAGGTAACAAGCCAGGCAAATGGAAGTTTCTGGGAGACCCGGACTTTACAGTTGACTACGACTTTAATTCTCCTCTCTACTGCTAATGGATCATTCTGCTTTCGTAATTTGTAAGGTAGAAAAATTACCTGTTTTCACTTCGTTTATAAAATTACCACATTACAACTGTGCAGATAATGAATGGACACAGTTCAACCTGCCTATATTCATGAGAATAAGTACACATGTGGAACTGTGGATGGCAAGATGTATTGCAGTGGATGTGTAACTCAGCATTACACTGTGAGAAAATCTAATTTATTCCCTCCCCCCCCCCAAGCATCCATTATTTTTGTTTTATAAAAACAAATTACTTTACACCATGGTTTTCCAAATTACTTTATCCTGTGGTTTCCCTAGTGGAACACTATTGTTATTGTATCACAATGGGTCGACAAAGCAGGTGGACTCATTGTCAGTAATGACGAGGAATTGCCATGTGATGTCAGGGAGTAAGCATTGCAACGGATGTTCATTGTCAAAAGCATACAGGTTTAAGATAGCAATCGACATTTTCTGATGCAGGAATATGCAAATGAGAATTTTTTTTTAGAAAAGAAGGCATAAAATAATTTACATATGGTAGTTTTGTAAGCATATACGTCTGCATGCACACACGTGCAACCAGCTATGTTACAAGAAGAAATAAGTTTTATCAATTCATACTACAACCACAGATGGTGATTGAAACAGTTTGATGTTTTATTCTTTGTGCAATTGGCTCTTTGACAGTAAATGAACAGGAAAGTTATGGAATAGATGAAAGAGAAATGTGAAGGTGTTGTTTCTCCTCAAAATAAGCTTCCTTTCTTAGGTTATGAATATGAAAATATTTGTGCAAAAGAGCTCATCATTAAAGAAACTATTTAAACCTAATTTCATCTCCGTCATTATCTGAATAATAAAACAGTAAATTAAAACTACATTGAGAAAGCCCTTAGCATCCACGCCCTACAGCAGGCAGGCACTACATGTGTCTGTAGTTTTTAGGCAGGCAGAAATCAAGACCATCTGTAGGTCTTTGTTATACATGCTGTGCCTCTCGCCTCTCTGTTGTTACATGGCCACTCGCCTGCTTGAAGTGATGAATTTTCCAATGAGAAACAGAATTTATATTTCAGCTGAAGCATAAAAGTAGCAGTGTACATTTTTGCTAGATCAGAAAATATTTCTAAATGCAGGAAATCATTGAGCCTTTATGGTATCTTGGAGTGTTTTATTGACTGTTCTATTTGTTCACGTGTTTGAATTAATTAGAAGTAAAGGCTGGAAGGCTGATGTATTATTTTTCCTTTGTTTCATTCATTTTCTCTTGGCATTTTTAATTTTTGTGATTTTGACTGGGAATTCTCATTTGAAAATGTAATGCAGTTACTGCGTGATGAGGGCAGCCTATCTACTTATAAGTGAGATGTCCTCGGCACTGATGAGAATGGGGATAGAGTTATCAGCTTGAGGTAGAATGTATTCAAATTGTACTACATAAATGAAACCCATTAGGATTGTGGCACTGTATATAACTGTGTATCTTAATTAGTGACAGCAATTGATATTATCAGACCACTGCAGACTGCTAAAAATACTCATTAACACAACTAATTTATGTTGAACACACATAACTTGCCAGTCTGATTTTTACTGTATGTTTCCAATTGCTATGTTTATTAAATAATGTGGCTCAAACAATTAGTCTTGCCCTTAATGGAGCCAAAGAGAAGCAATAATGTTTAACTAATCTGTGCAACATGCCTGAGTCATGGTTTAGCTCCTCAATATTCAAATTGGTAATTGAAGTAAAAGGACAGAAACAAAAAAAAAAGGAAAATTATTGCATTCTTTATGAGTATGAGGTGTTTTTCTTTCATCCAGTCAGGTGTGGACAAGAGGGTCATGTCTCCATTTAAAAGAGACACGATTATCTGGAATTTGGGGTTTATTCATATTTGATGCTAAACTAGCCCCATTGCCTAAACGTGATCCTATAAATAATTGGGAAAAATAGGAAAATTTACCTTTGGAGATGGTTCGGCAGATCTTCATCTGGATTGCTGAATTCAACTGTGACTCGCAGATTCCCTATACCATCTGCGTACGGGGATTACATCTACTGTATCTTTCATTCTGTGAATCGTGGGAAGCAACTCAAGAACCTTAAAGTGACATTGTAAGCTGCAGGCAGAGCAGCTGTAGTAGAAGCCACAAGTTGGAAGGAGGTTAAGTATTTTTCATGTGTGTGACCACAAGTCCCAACCCTATAATTGCTAGGATAGCCTGTTTCCCACATTGCAAGTGGTCCAAACCATTGGGAGCATAGACATAATACTCTGTGAAGATGTCAACTTGTTTCTAAAATCATACTACTATTAGACGAAAGTGTAGACTTAGTCTATTAGACTCATTAAGTATGCTCCACCTTTCGATCATGGCTGATTTATTCTTCCCTCTCAACTCCATTCTCATGCAACCTTTGACACGACTACTAACAAAAAAACCTATTAAACTCTGCTTTAAAGGTGTCCAATGATTTGGCCTCCACAGACTTCTGTGGCAATAACATCTATGGATTCACCACCCTCTGGCTTATGATACTTCTCCTCATCTCCATTCATCGTTTTACTCTGAGGCTGTGCCCTTTAGACCACAGACTCTCCCACCACCGGAAACATCTTTTGCAAGTCCACACTAGCTAGGTCTTTCAATATTAAGTAGGTTTCAGTGAGTAGGTGTCCGTTTGTTCAGTTTTTTGTGTGGGAGGAGGGATTTGGGTGTCAATGTACCAGTTCTGTTTTGTTCGTTTTTTTGTGTAGGAGGAGGGATTTGGGGGGGGGGGTGGTGGTGGTGGTTGATGTGCCGGTTACGTTTTTGTTAATTTTTCTTTGCAGGGAGGTGGGATTTGTGTGTTGATGATTGTGCTGCCTTTCTTTTCTTTCTTGGTTTCATGGATACCGGGGGAATTGTATTTCAGAGTTGTATGCTTTGATAATAAATATCCTTCGAACCTTTGACCCTCCTTCATTCTTCTAAACTCCTGTGAGTATATTCCCAAGGTCACTTGAATGAACCTCCTCTCAATATCTGCATATCCTTCCTTAGATATGAAGCCTGGAACTGCACACAATACTCCAAACACAGACCGACCAATGGATTATAAAGCTTACATTCTTACTTCTCCATTCTCGTCTTTCCAAAATGAATGCTAACATTGCATTTGCTTTCCTTACTATTGGGTCAACTTGAAAATTACCCTTCAGGGAATCCTACACGAGTTCTCTCAATTCCCTTTGCGATTCTGATTGCTAAATGTTCTCCCCATTTAGAGTATAGTCTACACCTTTATTCCTTCTATTAAAGTGAATGGCCATACACTTCCCTAAACTGTATCCCATCTGCCACTCCCTTACCTATTCTTCCAACCTGTGCAAGTCCTCCTGCAAACTCCCTGCTTCCTCATTACTACTTTCCCCTACCTACCTTTTGTATCATCCGCAATCCTGGACACAGAACCACCGATTCCATCATCCAGATCATTAACACATGACGGGAAAAATAATGGACCCAACACCGAACCCTGTAACTCACCACTAGTCACTGGCAGCCAAGCAGAAAAGGCCCCCTTTATTGCTACTCTTTATCTCTGTTGTGTACAGCTACAATGAATGCTCTGAGCCTGAGCACTGACATGACAGATATGCAAACAACATGAGAATTTTGGCAGGCTGATGTACAGCAGCTCTTGATCTACCCTTCCATTCCTGTCCTGAAGAAGGGTCTCAGTCCGAAATGTCAATTGTTTGCTCTTTTCCATAGATGCTGCCTGACCTACTGA
Organism: Mobula hypostoma; assembly: GCF_963921235.1. Lineage (NCBI taxonomy): Eukaryota > Metazoa > Chordata > Chondrichthyes > Myliobatiformes > Myliobatidae > Mobula > Mobula hypostoma. The sequence continues at coordinate 22,176,947 of NC_086100.1, forward strand.
GGTCCTCCAGCATTGCTTTTGTGTATTGCGTATTGCTTTGGTTTTCCAGCATCTGCAGATCTTCTTGGGTTTGTAGATATTGATGTTTTTTGGAGTGCCTTAATTTATTTCTGCTTGCCTATATACAGTTTATTCTTGGTTTCAGAGGGAGTTAAAAATGTACAATTTAGGTTGCATGACGATGCACCAATTACTGTTGGTAAGGTGGAAATTAGCATCTCACACGCTGATGACATCATCATATGTTGGAACGTTGTGGGCGAACATACTGTGCTTGAGGTTTGAGCATGACCAAAACAATATTTGGGTGAGAGAGACAGTGAATGGTGATATATTTCTCAGTCAGGATGGTATGTGGCTCAGAGGATGACTTCCAAGTGGTAGTGTTCCTATGCCTTTGCTGCTCCTGTCCTTCTAGCTGGTAGAGATGGTGGGTTTGGAAAGTGCTGTCTCAGGAGTGTTGGTGAGTTGCTGCAATACATTCTATAGATGATACAAACTGCATCATTGTTAGAGTGAGTGAACAGTTGTGAATGGGTTGGGGGCGGGGGGGCTTATCAAAAGAGCTGATATATCCCGTGCGTTGTCAAGATTCTTGAGTGATCTTGAAGCTGCGCTCTGTACTCATCCAGGCAGGCAGAGGTTATTTCATCATACACCTATTTTAAATCTTGAAGGCAGTGGGCAAGATATGGGGAGCTAGGAGCTGAATTACACACTGCAGAATTCTTAGACTCTCACCTGATCTTGTACACACGTTGTACATATGATTGCTCCAGTTCTGTTCTGTTTCTAATCATTGGTAAGCCCCAGGATATGAAGAGTGGAATATTGATTTATGTAATGCCTTGCGATACCACATGTTGATGGCTGGACTATCTCATGTTGGATATCGTTATTGCCTGGTATTTTAAAGTATGCTACATAAGCATTGTCTGCCACCTACCAGCCCAGACCTGGATAGTGCCCAGGTCTCGCTGAATTTGAACGTGGACTGTTTCATTATCTGTGAAGTCATGAATAGTGCTGAACATCACAGTAAACATCCAACTTTTGACATGAGATGAACCTCTGCAGCTGAAGATGCTTGGACTGAGGCTACCACCCTAAGGAATTTCCAGAGAGATATCCTTTAGTTCAAAGTTCAAATTGAATTTGTTATCAATGTTCACATACCTCACTATAAACATCCCCAAGATTCATTTTCTTTCAGCCATACTCGATAAATCCATAATAGAATAATAACTATAATTCATAGGCATCCGTTAGTCTCGTGAGACCATGGATTTGCGCCTTGGAAGGTTTCCAGGGTGCAGGCCTGGGCAAGGTTGTATGGAAGATCGGAAGTTGCCCATGCTGCAAGTCTCCCCTCTCCATGCCACCGATGTTGTCCAAGGGAAGGGCCCTAGGGATGATACAGCTTGGTACTGGTGTCATCGCAGAGCAATGTGTGGTTAAGTGCTTTGCTCAAGGACACAACACACTGCCTCAGCTGAGGCTTGAACTAGCAACCTTTAGATCACTAGACTGACGTCTTAACCACTTGGCCACGTGCCAACACTAATAGAATCAATGAAACTATACAGAATATATATACTATATAGAATACATAAACTCTATAGAATAACTATGATACGTTTGTAGAATCAATGAAAGACTGCATCAACCTGGGTGTTCAACCAGTATGCAAACAACAACAAACTGTGCAATTAATCAAACAAAAAAAAAATAAACAAAAAAACAATAAATATTGAGAACGAAATGAAGAGTCCTTGAAAGTGAATCCATAGGTTGTTGGGACATTTCAATGATGGGGCAAGTGAAGTTGAGTGAAGTTATCCCCTTGGTTCAAGAGCCTGATGGTTGAGGGGTAATAACTCTTCCTGAACTTGGTGGTGTTAGTCCTGAGAATCCTGTACCTTCTTCCTGATGACAGTGGCCAGAAGAGAGCGTATCCTGGGTGGTGGGGGTCCCTGATGATGGCTGGCGTTTTCCTGCAACAACGCTTCGTGTAGATGTGCTCAATGGGGTGGGGGTGGGGGAGGACTTTACCCACGATGGACATATCTACTACGTATGTAAGATTTTCCAATCAAGGGCATTGATGTTTCCATACCAGACTGTGATGCATCTAGTCAATATACTCACCACCACACAGCTATGGAAAGATATGGAGCTGTATCTGAAATAATGGACCTCCAACCACCACAACCAGCTTTCTTTGTTCTAGAAATGATTTCAATCAATTTTCCTCCTGATTAATTCCAGTTCCAGTTTAATTCCCTTGATACAATACTTGATCAAATTCCACCCTGAGCCAAATATTCTAACTTCACCTCTGGAGTTTTAGTTCCCTTGGGGCAAAACTGGACTCTTGTGAGGAATCAAAAGGTTGATTATGGTGCGACTAGTTTCCTGAGCTGCATATGTTTTATTCATAGGGAAGGCAAATGATAATGCTGACAATGAGGTAGCTGTATTACAAACAGAGGCAAAGTGTGGTGAGCAGAGGCCGTTGATAGGACAAAATTGCAGTCAACAGGATGAACTGCAATGTGAAAGGCAGACAAAATTGAAAAGGGTGAATACAGGACTGAAGCTGATATATTTGAATGTGCGCAGGATACAGAATAAGGTAGATGGACTTACTGAGGAAGACAGCAGGATACCGGACACTCAAGGGTGGCAGGGAAGAGAAGTGTGCGCAGTCACAATTACGACAGAGAAAGTACTCAGGAAGCTGAATAGGCTAAAGGTCGATAAATCTCCTGGACCAGATGGAATGCACCCTCGTGTTCTGAAGGAAGTAGCTGTGGAGATTGCGGAGGCATTAGCGATGATCTTTCAAAAGTCGATAGATTCTGGCATGGTTCTGGAAGACTGGAAGATTGCAAATGTCACTCCGCTATTTAAGAAGGGGGCAAGGAAGCAAAAAGGAAATTATAGACCTGTTAGCTTGATATCAGTGGTTGGGAAGTTGTTGGAGTCGATTGTCAAGGATGAGGTTACAGAGTACCTGGAGGCATATGACAAGATAGGCAGAACTCAGCATGGATTCCTTAAAGGAAAATCCTGCCTGACAAACCTATTACAATTTTTTTGAGGAAATTACCAGTAGGCTAGACAAGGGACATGCAGTGGATGTTAGACATTTGGATTTTCAGAAGGCCTTTGACAAGGTGCTACACGTGAGGCTGCTTAACAAGATAAGAGCCCATGGAATTACAGGAAAGTTACATACGTGGATAGAGCATTGGCTGATTGGCAGGAAACAGAGAGTGGGAATAAAGGGATCCTATTCTGGTTGGCTGCCGGTTACCAGTGGTGTTCCACAGGGATCAGTGTTGGGGCCGCTTCTTTTTACATAGTACATCAACGATTTGGATTATGGAATAGATGGCTTTGTGGCTAAGTTTGCTGACGATACAAAGATAGGTGGAGGGGCCGGTAGTGCTGAGGAAACGGAGAGTCTGCAGAGAGACTTGGGTAGATTGGAAGAATAGGCAGAGAAGTGGCAAATGAAGTACAATGTTGGAAAGTGTATGGTTATGCACTTTGGCAGAAAAAATAAATGGGCAGACTATTATTTAAATGGGGAAAGAATTCAAAGTTGTGAGATGCAACGGGACTTGGGAGTCCTCATACAGGATTCCCTTAAAGTTAACCTCCAGGTTGAGTCGGTGGTGAAGAAGGCGAATGCAATGTTGGCATTCATTTCTAGAGGAATAGAGTATAGGAGCAGGGATGTGATGTTGAGGCTCTATAAGGCGCTGGTGAGACCTCACTTGGAGTACTGTGGGCAGTTTTGGTCTCCTTATTTAAGAAAGGATGTGCTGACGTTGGAGAGGGTACAGAGAAGATTCACTAGAATGATTCCGGGAATGAGAGGGTTAACATATGAGGAACGTTTGTCCGCTCTTGGACTGTATTCCTTGGAGTTTAGAAGAATGAGGGGAGAACTCATAGAAACATTTCAAATGTTAAAAGGCATGGACAGAGTGGATGTGACAAAGTTGTTTCCCATGATGGGGGAGTCTAGTACGAGAGGGCATGACTTCAGGATTGAAGGGCGCCCTTTCAGAACAGAAATGCGAAAAAATTTTTTTAGTCAGAGGGTGGTGAATCTATGGAATTTGTTGCCACGGGCAGCAGTGGAGGCCAAGTCATTGGGTGTCTTTAAGGCAGAGATTGATAGGTATCTGAGTAGCCAGGGCACCAAAGGTTATGGTGAGAAGGCGGGGCAGTGGGACTAAATAGGATAAAATGGATCAGCTCATGATAAAATGGCGGAGCAGACTCGATGGGCCGAATGGCCTACTTCTGCTCCTTTGTCTTATGGTCTTATGGTCTTATGGACTTGTAGCACAGTTACAGAGACATGTATGATGTTGTAGGCAGCATTAAATCATGCTGGAAGAAGATTATATTTGGGAGCTTAATGTCGAAGGATGGTTCAAAAGGCTGGACAGGAAAGCAGAGTGGGTGGTGTTCCTCTGTTGGTAAGGAATGAAACGGAATCTTTAGAGAGAGGTGACAAGGCCGAAAAGTGTAGAAACATTACTGCAAGTGTAAGAAGACCCTGATGGGAGTTATATGCAGACCCCCAAACAGCGTTGTATTACAATGGGAAATAGAAAATGCATGCCAAAAGGGTAATGTTTCAATACCCATGAGGGATTTAAATATGCAAGTAGATTGGGACAACTGGGTTGCTGCCGGAACCCAGCAGGAGGAATTTCAAGAATGCCTATGAGATAGTTTTTAGAGCACCTCCTGGTTGAGCACATGATGGGATCAGTCATTCTGGATTGCCAAAGAGAGGGCATACAACAGAGCAAAATTAGTGAGAAGTTAGATGATAGGGAATTTTAAAAAATAACTTAAGTCAGCTGAAAAAGTCATTAAGATGGTAAAGATGGAATATGAAAACAAAGCAGCCACTATTATTAAAGAGGATACCAAAAGTTTCTTTAGATACCTGAAGTATAAAAGAGAGATGAGAGTGGATATTAGACCAATGGAAAAACAATGAAATGGTGGACGAACTGAAGATGTACTTTGCATCAGTCTTTATTGTGGAAGACACTGGCAGTATGGTGGAAGTTCCAAGTGTAAAGAGTCATGAAGTGTGTGAAGCTACCATTACTAGAGAGAAGGTTCTTGGGAAGCTGAAAGGTCTGAAGGTAGATAAGTCACTTAGACCAGATGGTGTACACCCCAGGGTTCTAAAAGAGAGGCTGAAGGGATTGCAGAGGTAGTGGTAATGATATTTCAAGGATTACTAGGTTCTGCAATGGTTCCAGAAGAATGGAAAATTGAAAATGTCACTCCACTCTTCAGGAAGGGAGAGAGGCAGAAGAAAAGAAGCTGTAGGCCAGTTAGTCTGACTTCAGTGGTTGGGAAGATGTTGGAGTTGATCATTAAGGATGAAGTCTCAGGATACTGGAGGCACATGATAAAATGGGCCATAGTCAGTTTTGTAGGGTGCCACACATGAGGCTGCCTAACAAGTTACGAGTCCATGGTATTACAGGAACGATTCTAGCATGGATAAAGCAGTGACTGATTGGCAGGAAGCAAAGAGTGGAAACAAAGGGAGCCTTTTCTGGTTGGCTGCTGGTGACTAGTGATGTTCCATAGGGGTCTTTGGAGGGTCCAATTCTTTTTACATTATATGTCAACGATTTGGATGATGGAATTGATGGCTTTATTGCAAATTTTGCGGAGAATATGGAGATAGGTGGAGAGGCAGCTAGTTTGCAGGAAGTAGAGAGGCTACAGAACGACTTAGATGAGGAGAGTGGACAAAGAAGTGGCAGATAGAATACAGTATCAGGAAGTGTATGGTCATGCTGTCAGGTCACTCGTCTGAGCGCTACTGGTACCATGTAACCCAGTACTACCTGTCGCATGGTCGGGTGGTCGGCGACTAATCCGGCTCCCCTAACAGGCTTGTCTGGTGAGGAGGGTGACTAGACACCCTGCAGGATGAAAAACAAAACCTGTCAAAGGGTGGATGAACCCTCTCATAGGGTCAACGGCCATCTAGCAAACACGTGCTGTGAAGCGCGGAAAGGGCATCCCTTGCATCAAAGCTTGGTCTGGCCATTCACTGCAACAGAACTTCCCCCAGCCGTCTTGGACCCCACCATGCCGCTGGATCCGGGAGGGGATGTCGAGAGGGTGGGTCTGGATCTGTGCAACCCCCTACTCACCTAAAATCCATTCACGCACACGCTGTTCCTTTCAGAAAACTGAAAGGAGCCATCATCATCCTATGGGATGGATAGCCGGAGAGAGAGAGAGAGAAAGGTCATGCACTTTGGTAGAAGAAATGAAAGGGTTGGCTATTTTTTAAGTGGAGAGAAAATACAAAAAACTGGGGTGCAAAGGACTTGGGTGTTCTTGTTCAGGATTCCTTAAAGGTTGAGTCTGTGGTGAGGAAGGCAAATGTAATGTTAGCATTCAAGAGGACTAGAATATAAAAGCAAGGATGTAATTTTGATAAGTGAGGCCTCACTTGGAGTATTGTGAGCAGTCTTAGGCCCCTTAGAAAGAATGTGCTAAAGCTGGAGAGGGTTCAAAGGAGGTTCATGAAAATAATTTCAGGATTGAATGGTTTGTCATATGAAGAGAATTTGATGGCTCTGGGCCTATATTCACTAGAGCACAGAAGAATAAGGGATGTCCTAATTGAAGCCTATTGAATGGTAAAATGCCTTGATAGAGTAGATGTGGAGGGTTGTTTCCTATGGTGGGAGAGTCTAAGGTCAGAGGACAGTCTTTGAATAGAGGAGTGTCCTTTTAGAATGGAGATGAGGAGGGATTTCTTTAGCCAGAGAATGGAGAATATGTGGAATGCTTTGCTACAGGCAACTGTGGAGACCAAATCTTTATGTATATTTAAGGCAGAGGTTGATAGATGCTTGATTGTTTGGGGCATGAGGGGAAAGGAAAGAGAGGAAACTATATGTTAGCACAAGAAAGTGGCAAATTCTCACAACCACATACTTATATTCTAAGTGCAGGACCAATCACAAATCTGCTTCAAAAAATATTGGAAGAATTCAGGCAGTTTCTGTAGAGGGAAATAGGCAGTTGATATCTAGTCTTCGGAGTGTCCAGGACATCTTCAAGGAACGATGCCTTAAACAGGCGGCGTCCATCATTAAGGCCCCCATCACTCAGGTCATCCCTTGTTCACATTGCTACTACCTGTACTACCCACTCTGCTTCGAAGTTGCTACTATCTCCATTTTCCTCCACAGATGCTGTCTGAGTGGCTGAGTACCAGCAGCTTTTTCTTTATTGCTTCACATTCCAGCTTCTGAAATCCATTTAACCATGAATGGCTTATCTATGGTTGCTGAGCAAATATTAAAAGAAGGGGTAAGCTACACAGCCATTTAATTTGCAGTCAGTTAGTAAAAGCATGGCTGAATCAATGTAACTCTTCATTTTCATCCACCCAAGGAAAGTATCTATCCACCCCTTCCTTAAAGACATTCAGGGACCCTACTTCTATAGTCCTTTGAGGAAGAGGTTTTTGAGGGTATGTAGACCTCTGAGAGAAAAAAATGTCACCTCCTCTCTTTCTTATAGGATACCCCTTATTGAAAAAGAGTGACCCCAAGTTCTAGCTTGTCCCACAGGAGGTCATAGTCATAATCATACTTTATTGATCCCGGGGGAAATTGGTTAATATACTCTCCATATTCGACGTCACAACCCCTAAGGACCATCTGCACTAAATATTCCAAACAAAAATAGCAAATATACATATCAGAGACATTTTCAAGCAAGTATTTATGAAATTACTACATGCATGCAACAACTATAGATAAATCAAAATATGCTACATTTTTATCCTGAAACTAAAATAATTGATGTTCACTTCAAAGGAAATGATAGCCCTGGATTATATTACAGTTTAGTCATTATCTGAGATCTAAATTTGAGTTGTTACCTATGATTGAAATATATTCATGTTCTCTGCGGATTTCAACAATCTCCTTCTTTTGAATGATATTTCTGTTACGTATTAATGGAGACAAGTATATTATAAACAGCCACTTTAAAATGATTCGTGATGCATTTAAGTTTTCTTGGCACAACCTGTGCTTAGGTATATAAGTATATCCAGGAAGCTATAGCTGACAATCTGATGATGAAACACACATAAAATGCCTGAGGACCTCAGCAAGTAAGGCAGCATCTATGCCTGGCAATAAGCAGTTGCTGTTTCAGGCTTCATCATGACTGGAAAGGAAGGGGAAGGTGTACAAGCTAGCAGGTAATAGGTGAGACCAGGTGAGACGTAAGGTGTGTGGGTGGGGGAGGGGAATGAAGTAAGAAGCTGAAATCGGATAGAAGGAAGAAGTAAACGGCTGAAGAAGGAATCTAATAGGAAGAAAGGGAAGTAGAAGGGGAACCAGAAGGAAGTGACGATCAACACTGGCACACCTCAAGGGTGTGTGCTTAGCTTACTGCTCTACTCTCTATAAACACATGACTGAGAGTGGCTAAGCATAGCTCAAATACCATCTATAAATTTGCTGACGATACAACCATTGTTGGTAGAATCTCAGGTGGTGATGAGAGGGTGTACAGGAGTGAGATATGCCAACTAGTGGAATGGTGCCACAGCAACAACCTGGCACTCAACGCCAGTCAGATGAAAGAGCTGATTGTGGACTTCAGGAAGGGTAAGACGAAGGAACACATACCAATCCTCACAGCGGGATCAGAAGTGGAGAGAGTGAGCAGCTTCAAGTTCCTGGGTGTCAAGATCTCTGAGGACCTAACCTGATCCCAACATATCGTTGTACAAACGTAGTTATAAAGAAGACAAGACAGCGGCTATACTTTATTAAGAGTTTGAAGAGATTTGACATGTCAACAAATACACTCAAAAACTTCTATAGTTCTACTGTGGAGAGCATTCTGACAGGCTGCATCACTGTCTGGTATGGAGGGGCTACTGCACAGGACTGAAAGGAGCTGCGGAATGTTATAAATCTAGTCAGCTCCATCTTGGGTACTAGCCTACAAAGTACACAGGACATCTTTAGGAAGCGGTGTATCAGAAAGGCAGCGTCCATTATTAAGGACCTCCAGCACCCAGGGCATGCCCTTTTCTCACTGTTACCATCAGGTAGGAGATACTGAAGCCTGAAGGCACACACTCAGCGATTCAGGAACAGTTTCTTCCCCTCTGCCATCTGATTCCTAAACGGACATTGAATCTTTGGACATTACCTCACTTTTATTTAATATACAGTAATTCTGTTTTTGCATTTTTTAATATTTATTCAATATACATAATTGAATTACTTGTTTATTAATTATTATTATTTAATTTATTATTATTTGTTTTTCTCTGCTAAATTATGTATTGCATTGAACTGCAGCTGCTGTTAACAAATTTCACGTCATGTTCTGGTGATAATAAACCTGATTCTGATTCTGATGTGCAGCTGAAAGAAAGAAAAGGGGTGAGAGGGGAATCAGAATGTGGAATGGTAAAAAAGAGGGTAGGGGGAGAAATTACTGGGGCAGGTTGTGAAGAGTGAGGTCTGGAACTGTGGCAGAGAAAGAAACTGATAGATCTAATAGAGTAATGGTTAATTATCATAATTTGAAGGTACAGCCTTAGGCACGCGCGCGCACACACACACACACACACACACACACACACACACACACACACACACTCACACACACACACAGACGTGTATATATATATATGTATATGTGAAACTGGGGTAAGGGGGAATGCAGAGGGGAAGAGGCAGGAAGCACTAGAGAGATGTGCTGCAATGATCACTAAATCAATTGTTTGGAATCAAATGACCTTGCCTGGTAGCTTAGGGCTTGGTGTATCTGCACCCAATGCCACCCACTGCACTATACACTCCTGCTCTGCTACTTGTCCCACACCCCTCCCATGGTGCTCCACTCTCGCCATTCCCAACACCTTTTCCTCTCCCTGGCTTACAAGCTTGCTCTCCACTCCATAATGACAAATAGACTACTAAACAAAAATCATTGGCACCCTAGCTATATATATGTGCCTAAGGCAATGGCACAGTACTGTTGAAGACATTGAGTCTATAGGTATTGTTTGTACACTAATGTTGTAGCTCTGATGTTAAGTGGTGAGAGCCTCTATACAAAATACTTATTCAGCAACACTACCTTTGTTAGTTGTCTCACCTGCAGGCTCTACAGCCTTCATTGAAAATGATGGTCAAATCAATGTTCTTGACCTTCCTTTCATATTTTTCAACCATTATTTCTTATAGTTATTTTTTGTTGGTATTAACCTGATTTCCATTTTGTATTGTCCTCATTGCTCTACCAAAGGGCAGGGCGCGTTTGAATGTGCTGCATTTATTGCATTGACAAAATGAAATGGTGCGTGCTTCAAGGAATAAAATTACATTTGATAAGATAAAGACAATATTTTACTTACGTGCGAATTTGAAATAAAATTGAAAATGTTGGAAGTACGCAGAATGTCTAGCAGCAATTGTGGAATAAGAAACAGTGTTACAGCTTCAGACTGATGGCCTTTCATCAGATCAAGCATAAGTTAGAAATAAGTTAGAAAAAGAGAGTGGAGGTGCAGAGAGAAGAAAAGTGAATTTGTGGCAGGGTTCAGTTTGAAAAAGGTTGATGAACATAAACAAAACCAAAACATTAATCTTTGGGTTCGTTCAGGAAATAGCTGTCACCCCGGTCGTGAGGCAACATCACAACAAAAACATAAACCATCACTTTGTCTCCACAGAAACTGCTTGAACTTCGGTGTTCCTCCATCTGTTTGGTTTTTGCTCCGGATTCCAGCATCTGCAGTCCCTTGTGTCTCCGTGACCCAACCAGTTTTGTGTGCTTCATTTTGTACTTTATTGAAGTGAGAACAATGACCAGCAATTAATTGAATGTATCTGAAGGTTCAGATTAATCTCATAAACTATAGCTGTGTTTGTTATGTCAATCATAGGAACACAAGCACAAGTGTAAGCCTTTAATCACATTAATAATTACAGGTTATCTTCACCTTACTCCAGGCACCTGTATTTTCCTCCATAATCTTTAATACTATTTTTTTATCAATAAGTACCCTTCATTGTCAGACTTAAAATTAATAGTCGACCTATATTAATCACTGTTTGGAGAAACGTTTTGACAATCATTGCTCATTACAGTACATATTTAGACCAAAAGACATAGGAGTAGAATTAGGCCATTTGACCCATCAAGTCTGCTCCATTAATGCTGATTTATTTTCTCTCAACCTCATTTTCCTGCCTTCTTCCCGCAACCATTAAGGCCCTTCCTAATCAAGAACTATTTTCCTCCACATTAAATATACCCAATGTCTTGGCCTCCACAGCCGTCTGTGGCAATGAATTCCCCAGATTCACGACCGTCTGCCTAAAGAAATTTCTCCTTATCTTTGTTCTAAAAGGATGTTCTTGCATTCTGAGGTTGTGCCCACTGGTCATAGATTCCTCCACTTAAGGAAACATCTTCTCCATGTCTACTCAATCAGGTCCTTTCAACATTTGATAGGTCTCCAGATTCTGCAAATCAATCACCCAATGTAAGTTTGGATTCTCCATTATGTTGTACATTTGCTTAGATGATAGAAATGAATTGCTTCTTCTTCCTGAAGAACTGTTTGCATCCCAATTATATGAGAAGAGAAGAGATGAGAGATCAGATATAGTGTCTCCTGTGGCTATTGAGGTAGTTATGATGAGATGGGGAATACTTTATGGATGAGGGAGAGGGAGAGAGAGGGAGGGAGAGAGAGGGAGGGAGAGAGAGAGAGAGGGAGAGAGGGAGGGAGAGAGAGAGAATGAGAATGAATGGTAATGGTCATGGTCCCTTTGGAATGCTGAAAGGGGAGGGTAAGATGTTAAGGGAGGAGCTTGAGTAGGAATGAGGTAATATACTGTACATGTCCCTCTGAGGGATATATTCTACTCATTGTGCCAAGATCAGGTACAGCATTGACCATGTAAATTCCCTTTGATCTGGCGAAACTGAGGAAAATCCAACCTGTTGCAGGAAACTGCATAATTTCCTTAACTGGCAGTGGATTGAGATTAAATGAACTGAAAAAATATGATTTCATAACATATTTCGGAAGTTTCTGCTCGGTCAAAAGTTTGGATAGCATTGTGCTTTTTCATAGCATGTCCCAATCCACTTCAGAGAATTCATTGCTAAACTAATCTGGTATAAAGTAAGCAACATAGGGTATTAGGGCAGGTAACAAAAGCTAGATAAAATGAATACATTTGGAGGAACCTTTTAATGGAGAACTATGTGGAAAGCTGGAGTTATTTATGAGGGGACTCTTCCAGTAAGATGTTGGCACATTCAGATGTAGCAGCCTTTCCGAGGCCAACCAAAGGTGTAATCGTCTTTTTTATGTATCCTTTGTACGATTGAAAGATAATGCTAGACACTAAGAAGTTAAAGTACTGTAGGTCTACCCCATCAGCATGTTGGAGGAGGAGATGAATTTGGTATGGACTGTGTTGCTACCTGTAACAGAACGGCATTGATGTCCACACTCAAAAAGAGAGTGCAGTCTTACAGTGAGTGATAGTCGTGGACATTTGACTTGTGATTGAAAGACGCTGTCGGACATTGGTAATGTAAAGTGCTGCAAGTCTGGTTCACTGTTTTATTGGTGAGACCGACGGTGAGGGAGCTACACGGCCTCAGTTGTAGCAAGGACCAGGCCTCATGCCGTGTGCTTGCCTGGTGCAGCCATCCAGGAGCGGAGATGCCAGAGGAAGTGTAGTGCAGTGTCGATGCTGGATTGGGGTCTGGCTACTCCCATTGGTGCTGCTATCCAGTGTTCGCTCAGTGGAAAACAAGCTAGATTGCACATGTTCATACGTGCATTTGTCTGCAGACTGCTGAGGATTTGTTCTTGCTAACAACACGGACACACCATCAATTTAGAAGACATTTCACTCAGAGTATTGAGTTATATATATTTTTTGAGTGATTGTATGTTTATTGCTCCCTTATATGCACCATATAAGCTTTGTGCTGTGTATGACAGTTGGTACTATGTCTTGCACCTTGGTTCCCAAAAAAAAAACATTGTTTTGTTTGGCTGTATTCATGGGTATTCATGTATGGTTGAATGATAATTAAACTTGAACTTAGGCCCAGACAGCTTGAGACCTATCGGCAATGATGATATAAAGTAAATCTGAAATGAAGAAAGAATATAAGGCTGGAAGAACTTGTGTGTTTGATATATCTTCAGAAAGAAAACAGGTATTGTGTTTCCTCAGGCTTCTCTAACTATGCTTATCATCCCTCCAAGGTCCTACCTACAATTTAATTAGTTTTCTTCAGGTCCTGAAACAGACCAAGCCAGACCCAAAATGCAGCTCCCATCCACTTAGCAGTAAGTGACTACCATTGTATTTTGGTAGAATACAACCATTATCACTGAAACTATCTACTTTACAACTATTTTTATAACTGAATTTTATTACTTTATTATCCTCCCAATGTTGCTTTTTGTGCTCGTCCAGTAATAATTTTACATATGCTATTTAAGTTCTAATCATTTTGCCTCATTTACTCTTACACATTTCGAGATAACTTTCACTTTTTGTTGTGACACGAACTATTTTCTTACCACGTGAAATAAATCTCCTCTTTTGTTGTAATGTATATCACATGATAGGGGGAAATGGCAAAACAAAGAGGATTTTGGGTAAGGTACATTACACGGCCAGGACAGAAAGTGTGATTGAGGTTTCATTGCAAGCTTCTGTCAGAATCCTTGCTGCTTTGGAAATATTGTCAGAAATAATTAGTTGTTTTTTTCTCTCTCAAGAGGAAACAACTATTTCTTTTCCAAGAGGATAAAAACTCCAAGTTAACTTTCAATTAATTCAACTTAAATCTCATTTTGCCCCTTCATCAATGATGTCTGTTTGGCATTTTGATTTCCTCAAAGGAGCTACATCAACAGATGGTCACTGTTAGATTCCCTGTTAGGTTTGTATGCCATCTCAAATTTTAAACATAACACACATAAAAGACAGAAATGTTTCCTTGCTGTTATTTTCCTTTGTATTTCAAGATAGTCTTCATGCGAGTACAATGTCTTTAATATCAAACATTTTAAATGATGCTTGAAATATCAGTCACTTGACTTTGATGTCACACACAATTAAATTCAACCCATCTTCTCTCAGTTAATAACAGCAATCTCACCAAGCCTACTGCCTAATTAATACATGCTATTTGTCACATAGCAGTGACATATGTATTTCAGAGTGCCTGAGATGTTGTTTGGCGCTGAGGTGCAGCTAGCCAGCCCCGCGACAGTGAATCTGTCTTATGTTTGATTGGCTTTAATGATATCAAAAGGCTCCAGAGTCTTGTGTGTTCAAGCTGGGACTCGACAGTGCATAGAAGGTGTTACTGATGCGTTGGTTCCCTTTAGGCTGCTAAATGGTGAGGTATTTAGAAAGATATGTAGCTGGATCTGAAAGGTTCATACTCACTAATTTATTAAGGTGGACGACAGAAGGAAAAAAGACCATTCCTATGGTGATTTGTTTAACCTTGACTGGGTTCTGCTTTTTTAAAGCTATTGGTACATCGCATGGTCATAATTTTTCATATTTTGCCTTCATCTATTAAATAGATCTTAATGTGAAGCTCTTCTTAGGGAAATATTAGACATTGATGAGAGTAAATTGTAAATACCAGTTAAAATTTACAGAATAAGTGTGAGAGAATCTTTATACATAACAAAATCAAAAAATAATAGTATCTTCCACTCATTATTCTTCACTTTATGCATCTGCTATTATCATTCAAAAGGATTATTTTTACCAAATATGATTCGGCATTAGCCACAAAAGTGATTTGTGGAAAATTGCGGCATGCTATTGTATTTACGTTAGGCGAATGTAAGATGTTTATAGCCTGATGTTTTTTCAGGGGGAGCAGATGGATACAGCTAACGATAAAACTGAAAGACAACAATTGGCAGCTATCTAACTGTTTAGTAAAATATACGTAAAAATGAAATATTAATTTGCAAAATAATGATGGCCAAGTTATTATTTTAAATTTTATGTATGTGTTAAATAATAAAAAAGAAATTACTCCTACTTTTTTTGCAACAAAAGAATTGTGTTATTTATATTGCATGTATTAAAATATAATGCCAGAGGTAGGAATTCAGCTATAGAGCAATAACAAAACTACAGGCATAGTTTGTAAGTTCTTTTGTAAGCTCTTAATCAATAATATTTATCTGATTTTTCTGAGGTATTAAATAGAGCATAAGACTGGAATAGGTGTAGAACAATTGACCTCTTTGCATGCTCTGATGTTCAATGAGATCATAGCTGATCCTTTTGCGAACTCCATCTGACATTTTCCTCCAACCGTCTGACTCCTTTGGAATTTAAATCTCTGTCAGAAACTCCGCCTTCTGTATATTTGGGTGAACAAATTCCAATAATTCACAACGCTCAGAAGAAATTACACATCTCCAGTAGAGGGGGTTGATTCCCCCAGAAGGATGATCACCCACCCTGTCATTCTCCCTTAGAATTGAATAAGGTCATCTTTAATTTCACTAGACTGCAGTGAGATAATATCTGACCTGCTTAACCCTCTTTCAAATGTCAACCCCTTCATCGAAGCACACAACTGTGCCGTCTCTAATGCAAGTACATCTTTCCTTAAATATGGAAACTTTGACTATTCACAACAGATCAAGTGCATTCTCACCAGCATCCTAGGAAGTTGCACAAGTCTTCTACTTTTATATTGCATACTCTTTGCAATAACATAGAAACATAGATAGAAACAGAGAAAATAGGTGCAGGAGTAGGCCATTCGGCCCTTCGAGCCTGCACCGCCATTCAGTATGATCATGGCTGATCGTCCAACTCAGAACCCTGTACCAGCCTTCCCTCCATACCCCCGATCCCTTTAGCCACAAGGGCCATATCTAACTCCCTCTTAAATATAGCCAATCAACTGTTTCCTGTGGCAGAGAATTCCCCAGATTCACCACTCTCTGTGCGAAGAAGTTTTTCCTAATCTCGGTCCTAAAAGGCTTCCCCTTTATCCTCAAACTGTGACCCCTCGTTCTGGTCTTCCCCAACATCGGGAACAATCTTCCTGCATCTAGCCTGTCCAATCCCTTTAGGATTTTAGGATTTTATATGTTTCAGTAAGATCCCCCCTCAATCTTCTAAATTCCAACAAGTATAAGCCTAGCCGATCCAGTTTTTCATCATATGAAAGTCCAGGAATCAATTTGGTGAACCTTCTTTGTACTCCCTCTATGGCAAGAATGTCTTTCCTCAGATTCGGGGACCAAAACTGCACACAATACTCCAGGTGTGGTCTCACCAAGGCCTTGTACAACTGCAGTAGTACCTCCCTGCTCCTGTACTCGAATCCTCTTGCCAAGAATGCCATAAAGGTTAACATTAAATTAGTCTTCCAAATTACTTACTGTACCTGAATATTAACTACTTATATTCCATATACTAGGGTCACCTTGATTACTTATCTATATCCCTTTGTCCTTCTTACAGTTTGCCTACTATTCTATTTTGTATTATTTGCATTGAATTTTGAGCACATTTTGTACACATTTTGAGCGGGATATTGATGTCAGCTGGATATGATCTCCAGTATTTTTTGATATCCAGTATTTATTGAACCCCCCACACTCACCGGGGGGTTGTGAAATGAATCCCAGCTACTTCAATAACTTCATCACCAGGTTAGTTTAACCTATTCTGAAGTAAAACAGGAAAATTGGAATTGTGGTGATAACATGGCACAGCCAGTAGAACCACTTTCTCATGGAACCAGAGGTTTTTGTTCAGTGTTGTTTGCATGTTTTCACTCTGATCTCTCGGTCCTCCTGTTTTCTCCTACCTCTTAAAGGGTCTGTAGGTTAATTGGCCATGTTAAGTTGCTCCCAGTATCACATCAAATCAAATCAAGTTTACTGTCATCTAACTATATACATGGGTACCGTCTAATGAGACAATGTTTCTCCAAATCAGAGTGTAAAGTACAGCTGTACACAGAACACAAATATAATACACAATAACTTAGTAAAGTAAGGATAAAATCTACGGATGAATTATGCATAAATAAACAAAACAAAGTGCAGAAGTTAAATATTGTCAGATAGAGAACAGATTAACCAGTGACACTTCAAATGCAATCTGGCAGGGAGTTCAGAGGTCTAATGGCCTGAAGGAAGAAACTGTTTCCCATCCTGGCCGTTCTTGTTTTTATGCATCAGAGCCTCCTGCCTGATGGTAGAAAGTCAAAGAGGGTGCTGAATGGATGGGTGGGATCCTTGATAATACTAAAGGTCCTGAGTATGCAGCGCTCCTGATTAATGTCCCCAATGGATGGTAGGGAATCCCCTAAGATAGTATGTAGATTTTGATGAAATTAGGCTAGGACTGAGAATAAAAATTGGCTAAGTGTAACCGGATGCCTGATGGTTGGCGTGGACCTGATAAGTTGGATGGCACGTGTCCATGTTGTTTCTTTCTTTGACTCTCATTCTAGGAATTACTTAGAGGGCCAGGCATCATCAGGAGAATGGAAGTGGAGTTCATGTTTTGGACTCTAATTTCAGCTAATCTGCTCCATTTCCCATCACATTCCATCATCTCCAGATCTCCACCTATCACCTCTCTACCTCTACTGTTATTTCCACTCTTTCTTCGTCCATCTGCCCATTCCCACTCCTCAGCTGGATTGACCTGACAGCTCTTGCTCCACTCTTTCCCCTGACCTCCTTATACTCACCCCTATGCTTTGTCCAAATGAAAGGTGTTGTCCTGAAACAACAACTGTCTGTTTCCATCCACAAGTTCACTGAGTTCCTCCAGCAGTCTGTTTTATGGTTAAAGTCAGGTCACTGACCTATCATCAGAACTATGGAAAATTACAAATCCAACATGTTTAAAGCTTTCGGGAAGGATTAGAGAGGTGGAGAGAATGAAAATACAATCATACGGTCATAGAGCATGACGGCACAGAAATAGGTCCTTCAGCCCACCTAGTTCATGCCGAAGTATTATTCAGCTTATTATTGCAATCAAACCCACATCCACCACTTCCACTAACAGCTTGCTCCACCCTTTAGTGAAAAAGATCCCCCATGGGTTCTTATTAAATATTTCATGTTTTGCATTTAAACTATGACCTCAAGACCTTGTCTCATTCTACCTCAGTGCAAAAAGCCTGCTTCGATTTACCATGTTATACCCCTCATAATTTTGTAAATATCTGTTAAATTTCCCCTCATTCTTCTACATTCCAGGGAATAAAGTCTTAATCTATTCAACCTTTCCCTACAACTCCAGTCGTCAAGAACAGTCAACATCCTTGTAAATTGTAAATAAGGTCTGTATGTGATTGTGTAAAGACCAATTGTGTTGGCACGTGGCCAGGTGGTTAAGGCATTCGTCTAGTGATTCAAAGGTCGCTAGTTCGAGCCTCAGCTGAGGCAACATGTTGTGTCCTTGAGCAAGGCACTTAACCACACACTGCTCTGCGACGACACTGGTGCCAAGCTGTATGGGTCCTAATGCCCTTCCCTTGGACAACATCGGTGGCGTGGAGAGGGGAGACTTGCAGCATGGGTAACTGCTGGTCTTCCATACAACCTTGCCCAGGCCTGCGCCCTGGAAACCTTCCAAGGAGCAAATCCATGGTCTCATGAGATTAATGGATGCCTATAATAATAATAAAAGACCAATAGTGGTACAAATGGTGATGCTACTGGCTGAGAGAGGACTGAAGGTTTGTTGATCACATGTGATGGGTTTGCTGGAGATGTAAGCAGAGGGGGATAGATTAGAAAAGAGGACAGTTTGAGATATAGAACACTACAGTTGCTGGAAATTGGAACTACAACAAAGAATGTTGAAGACATTCTGCAGATCAGGCCAGGCTGAAGATGTGAAAGGAAAGTCATGTAATTTACTACATAGATTGAGGACCATTCATCTAAACTGCTGTCTTACAATACTGGCATAATTCAATACTCAGACATAAATGGTTGGAAAATGAGATGCAATTTTACAAGATTATATGGGGTTGAAAGATGCCCACAGCAGGGACCAAAGTGGGATGGAGAAATAAAGAGATAGGCAATCAGAAAATTAAGGCCACACTGCCGAAGAGGTGCTTGGCACTCTGTGTTTGGGTCTTCCAACAGAACACCACATCGTGAGCAGCAGATGTGGGAGAGTGAAGTAGAAGAAATGGAGCTGAAACATCGCTTCAGTTTGAAAAGATTGTTTGGATGCTTGGGAAATGGAAAGTGAAGAGATAAAATGGCAGATTCTACATCTCCCATGGCTGTTTGGGAAGCTGGTGTGAGGTTCTGTGTAGGAGGGAAGGGTTAGATTGATTGAGGAGTAGGTTTAGAAGGTTGATACTCCAAGGATCATCTCTTGTGGTGGAAAAGATTGTGAGTTCCTGAGATGCTGACTGGAGTTTAGCTCCTGGTAGGGGCACTCGTAGTGGCTAAGGTGGAATGATCCAGACGAACAGCGATCCAACGAAGATCTAAGCAATGGAGCAGATGGAAGATTACAGCAGTGAAGGTGGAGGAAGGCTGCTGCAGTTGCTTTGCTTTCCATGCCACTGAACTCTGATCATGATCTGTCAAGGAGTGTATGGTGGCTGCCCATGCATCAGCCTCTCCAAGTTAAATGAAATAAAGCACAGAGATTCTCCTTCAAGGGAATCCATCCTAAGTATACCTCAAGAGAACATCATACTTAACTCAAGTGATTAAACAGCTACTGTGCTGTACAATTTTGTGTTATATCTTAGAAACATAGAAAACCTACAGCACAACAAAGGCCCTTCAGCCCACAAAGTTGTGCCGAACATGTCCCTACCTTAGAAATTACTAGGCTTACCCATAGCCCTCTATTGTTCTTAGCTCCACGTACCTATCTAAAAGTCTCTTAAAACACCTTATAGTATCCGCCTCCACCACCACTGCCGGCAGCCCATTCCACGCACTCACCACTCTCTGTGTAAAAAAACTTACCCCTGACATCTCCTCTGTATCTGCTCCCCAGCACCTTAAACCTATGCCCTCTTGTGGCAACTATTTCAACCCTGGGAAAAAGCCTCTGACTTTCCACACGAACAATGCCTCTAATCACCTTATACATCTCTATCAGATCACCTCTCATCCTCCATCGCTCCAAGGAGAAAAGGCCGAGTTCACTCAACCTGTTTTCATAAGGCATGCTCCCCAATCCAGGCAACATCCTTGTAGATCTCCTCTGCACCCTTTCTATGGCTTCCACATCCTTCCTGTAGTGAGGCGACTAGAACTGAACACAGTACTCCAAGTGTGGTCTGACCAGGGTCCTATATAACTGCAACATTACCTCTCGGCTCCTAAATACAATTCCATCATTAATGAAGGCCAATTCACCATATCTCTTCTTAACCACAGAGTCAACCTGCGCAGCTGCTTTGGGCTTCCTTTTGACTCGGACCCCAAAATCCCTCTGATCCTCCACACTGCCAAGAGTCTTTCCATTAATACTATATTCTGCCATCATATTTGACCTACCAAAATGAACCACCTCACACTTATCTGGGTTGAAGTCCATCTGCCACTTCTCAGCCCAGTCAATGTCCTTCTGTAACCTTTGACAGCCCTCCACACTATCCATGACACCTGTAACCTTTGTGTCATCAGCAAACTTACTAACCCATCCCTCCACTTACTCATCCAGGTCATTTATAAAAAACACGAAGAATAAGAGTCCCAGAACAGATTCCTGAGGCACACCACTGGTGACCGACCTCCATGCAGACTATGACCCATCTACAACCACTCTTTGCTTTCTGTGGGCAAGCCAGTTCTGGATCCACAAAGCAATGTCCCCTTGGATCCTATGCCTCTTTACTTTCTCAATAAGACTTCGATGGGGTACCTTATCAAATGCCTTGCTGAAATCCATATGCACTACATCTACTGCTCTTCCTTCATCAGTGTGTCTAGTCACATCCTCAAAAAATTCAGTCAGGCTCATAAGGCACGACGTACCCTTGACAAAGCCATGCTGACTATTCCTAATCATATTATACCTCTCCAAATGTTCATAAATCCTGCCTCTCAGGATCTTCTCCATCAACTTACCAACCATTGAGGTAAGACTCACTGGTCTATAATTTCCTGGGCTATCTGTACTCGCTTTCTTGAATAAAGGAACAACATCTGCAACCCTCCAATCCTCTGGAACCTCTCCCGTCCCCATTGATGATTCAAAGATCATCGCCAGAGGCTCAACAATCTCTTCCCTTGCCTCCCACAGTAGCCTGGGGTACATCTCATCCTGTCCCAGCGACTTATCCAACTTGATGCTTTCCAAAAGCTCCAGCACATCTTTTTTCTTAATATCTACATGCTCAAGCTTTTCAGTCTGCAGCAAGTCATCACTACAATCACCAAGATCCTTTTCCATAGTGAATACTGAATCAAAGTATTCATTAAGTACCTCTGCTATTTCCTCCAGTTCCATACACACTTCCCCACTGTCATACTTGATAGGTCGTATTCTTTCACCTCTTATCCTCTTGCTCTTCACATACTTGTAGAATGCCTTGGTATTTTCCTTAATCCTGCCCACCAAGGTCTTCTCATGGCCCTTCTGACTCTCCTAATTTCCTTTTTAAGCTCCTTCTTGTTAGCCTTACAGTCTTCTAGATCTCTAACTTTACCTATCTCCCTGAATCTTTTGTAAGCTTTTCTTTTCTTCTTGACTAGATTTATTACAGCCTTTGTACACCACAGTTCCTGTACCCTACCATAACTTCCCTGTCTCATTGGAATGTACCTATGCAGAACTCTACACAAATATCCCCTGAACATTTGCCACATTTCTTCCGTACTTTTCCCTGAGAACATCTGTTCCCAATTTAAGCTTCCAATTTCCTGCCTGATAGCCTCATAATTCCCCTTACTCCAATTAAACGCTTTTCTAACTTGTCTGGTCCTATCTCTCTCCAATGCTATTGTAAAGGAGATAGAATTATGATCACTGTATCCAAAATGCTCTCCCACTGAGATCTGACACCTGACCAGGTTCATTTCCCAGTACCAAATCAAGTACAGTCTCTCCTCTTGTAGGCTTATCTACGTATTGTTTCAAGAAACCTAACAAACTCCACCCCATCTAAACCCCTTGCTGTAGGGAGATGCCAGTTGATATATCTTCTCAGAGCAAGTGTTGGTAAAGGAAGGAAGAGTGCTCTAGGTAACTGTAGAAGAAAATTATAGAATGCTGAACTGGGAAGGGAGAGCAAGATGTGCTTTGGAAGTACTATCATAATGAAGATTATGGAAGATAACATCTGTGATGTGGATATTGCAGATGTGCCAGATGAGGATAAGAGGAAAATACTCTTGCTGTGTGTGGTAGAAGGGGAAATAACAGTTATTGGCAGTCTTGGAAAACATGGAGGAGATGATGCTACTAAATAAATTGGTAGGACATTCCATTTATGAAAGATGTCACAACATCATAAGTACTGGAAAATCTAGGAGAATTAAATCAAGTCCTGACAGGAAACAGGGTCGAGGAAGAAGTTGCTAGAATAGCTGTGGGAGCCTATGCACTTTCAGTGATTGCCTGTGGCTAATTTATTCCCCAGAATGTAAAGAAAGAGTCACATAAGGATTATTTAAAAGTGTGAACAGGTTGGAATTCGATTAGAAAAGTGATAGAACTTTAAAGTTCTAATGAGATTGGGAAAAAAGCAATACAACTTCTTTAAAACCCCTTTAGCTTGATCTAGAAAGGTAACCATGAGCTACCAGTTGACCAATTTTACAACTCGTTTATGTTCTGACCCCTGCCTTTGGTCTCATTTGCTGTTCTATTGCAAGCCAACGTAAGTTATATGAATGCTGTGTATTTAATAGAAACATAGAAACATAGAAACATAGAAAATAGGTGCAGGAGTAGGCCATTCGGCCCTTCGAGCCTGCACCGCCATTTATTATGATCATGGCTGATCATCCAACTCAGACAGTGTAACATATATCAGAAGATTATGGGCCCAGAGCATAAATCAAGCATCTCTTACTGTAGTCACACTGTTGACACTTAAGATTTACACAAGTATGCTTAGAAAAAAGCAAGAAGTTGTGGATACTCCAAGGCCAAAGGACGTGTCACATTTGCAGTCCTTTTTGTCAATTACTATATCAGGTTCCTGCCAAACCTGGCTACTCTGTTCCACATGTTTATTACATTATTACATTAACTCATTATTACAGATCGGGAAGAAATGGTAGTAGACAAAACAGTGTGAGGTGGCTTTCCAAAAGGTAAAGGAAATGGTGATGTCAGACACTGTACTCACACAATATGATCCACATCCTCCAGTGAAGTTTCCCTGTGACACCTTGCCTTATGGTATAGGTGCAGTCATGTCACATGTTATAAGTGATGGAAGTGAACACCCTATAGCTTTTGCATCACGTTTCCTTACCACTGCAGAGAAAAATTATGCACAGATTGACAGAGAAGCCTCGAGTCTGGTTTAGGGTGTAAGACTTTTCAACCAGTACCTGTATCAGAGAGAGTTTACCCTTATTACTGATCATCAAACACTAGTGACAATTTTCAATCCACAGAAGGGTTTCCACTAAGAGCAACAGCATTAATGCAGAGATGGGCTCTGTTTCTTGGAGGACACAAATAGAAGATCAAATTCAAGAGGACAACTAATCATGGAAATGCTGATGGATTGTCCTGTTTATCCTTGGAAAAGGAAATGCCTGAAAAAATTAGAAAGGAAGACACTCCTCTGGACATATTCTACCTAATGCAAACCAAAAGTCTCCCTGTTACGGCAGAGATGATCCAAAGGGAAACCAGGTAATACCCTACACTGTCTCAGTTCTACATAGCAACTCAAAATGGCTGGAATGTGCAGCAGAAATTCCAGTTCCATATTTTTACCAGCACTGGGATGAACTTGCCCTTGACAGGGGTTGCCTTATGTTGGGATTGAGAGTTGTTGTACATTCAAGCTGAGAGGTAAAGTGTTGGAGGACCTACATGTCGGTCATCTAGACATGATCAAAATGAAAGCATTGGCTTGAACTTTGTCTGGTGGCCTGGGGTAGATCAGCAGATTGAGAAGCTTGCCATGTACTATTCAGGATGCCAACACATTCAGAAGATGCCAAGAGCAACACCTCTCCATCCCAGGAAATCCCACGGTGGTGAAGAAGGCAAATACAACGTTGGCCTTCATTTCTAGAGGCATAGAATAGAAGAGCAGGGATGTGATGTTGAGGCTCTATAAGGCACTTGTGAGACCATAATTGGAGCATTGTGTACAGTTTTGGGCTCCTTATTTTAGAAAGGATATACTGACATTGGAGAGGGTTCAGAGAAGATTCACGAGAATGATTCCAGGAATGAAAGGGTTACCGTATGAGGAACATCTGGCAGCTCCTGGGCTGTATTTCCTGGAGTTCAGGAGAATGAGGGGGGATCTCAAAGAAACATTCTGAATGCTGAAAGGCCTGAACAGATTAGATCTGGCAAAGTTATTTCCCATGGTAGGGGAGTCTAAGACAAGAGGGCACGACTTCTGGATTGAAGGACGTCCTTTTAGAACTGAGATGCGAAAAAATTACTTTAGTCAGAGCTTGGTAAATCTGTGTAATTTGTTGCTATGAGCAGCTTTGTGGAGGCCAAGTCATTGGGCGTATTTAAGGTAGAGATAGATAGGTTCTTGATTAGCCAGGGCATCAAAGGGTATGGGGAGAAGGCAGGGAAGTGGGGATGACTGGAAGAATTGGATCAGCCCATGATGGAAGGGCAGAGCAGACTTAATGGGCCAAGTGTCCGACTTCTGCTCCTATATCTTATGGTCTTATGAAATGCCCTGGCACAGGATTCATATAGATTTTGCCAGAGCATTACCTCTCAACCCATCAACAATGTGTGATGCTGTAGTGGAGGCTATTGGGAACACTTCTGTCCACTTAGTGTTCCCAATAGCCTCCACTACAGCATCACACATTGTTGATGTGTTGAGAAGCCTCTTCTCAATGACTGGTGTTCCAGAACCCTAGTCAGTTACAATGGACCACAGCTTGGTGCAAAACAGTTTCAGTCATTCCTGAAAATGAATAGAATAAGACATATTACATCTGCACCATGCCACCCAGCCAGAAATGGCTTGGTGAAAGTTTTGTCCAGCAACTGAACAACGTACTGCGAGCAATGTTAGCAGAACACACAACACTGACACTGAATCAGAAGCTCATCAGTTTCTACCTTGTAAATCATAATGTGGCACAATCCACAACCAACAGCTCATCAGCTAAGCTGTTCTTGGGATGTCCCTTGCTCTCATGCTTGGATTCCTCAAAACCAATCTCAGAAGGCGTATGCAGGACAAACAGCAGAGACAAACTGAAGCCTCCTCAAACAAGGACGTTCAATGTTTCACTCCTGGACGAGTAGTCCTGGTGAGGGACTACAGAGGAGATCAAATGTGGATACTCGGAAAGATTAAGTCGAGAACTGGACTGCTCTCCAACACAATAGCCATTGCATCAGATGTCATCTGGAGATGACACATCGAGCAGTTGAGGAGAGCAGAGTGAATTGTTCGAAAAAAAAAGGTGGCCAGAACCACTTCCTCTAGTCTCAGAGTCAACCCCTACAACCACCTCAAAGGAGGGCCCAGAAATTGAGATTGTTTCAAGCAGATTGTTGCCAAGCAGACTGAAACCCTCCCCATCCCCCCCCCCCACCTTGTCAGGAAAGACACTATCCCACAAGAGTAAGAAATCCTCAACAGTGATTAAATCTTTAAAGACTATTGTAGTACATGTTCGTACCAATGACATAGATAGGACAAAGGAGGAGGTCCTGAAGAGAGATTTCCAGGAGTTAGGAAGGAAGCTGAGAAGCAGGACCTCCAGGGTAGTAATCTCGGGATTGCTACCTGTGCCACGTGCTAGCGAGGGCAAGAGTAGTCGGATCAGGCAGATGAATGCCTGGCTGAGAGACTGGTGTAGGGGGCAGGGCTTCAGATTCTTGGATAATTGGGATTTCTTCTTGGGGAAGTATGACCTGTTCAAAAAGGACAGATTACACCTGAACCCGAAGGGGACCAATATCCTGGAGGGAAAGTTTAATAGAGCTGTTAGGGAGGGTTTAAACTAATTTGGCAGGGGGATGGGAGCCGGAATGATAGAGTGGAGGAAGGGGAAAACAGAAATAAATCTAAGATAGTGAGCGGTAAAGATGTCAGGAAAGACAGGCAGGTGATGGGGCAAATGTGTAGCCATTGGAATGAGTTGCAGTGCAATAAAGTTGCAGTGAAATCAAAGCAAAAAGTATCAAATACTGGTCTTAAGGTGTTGTACTTAAATGCACGCAGCAGAAAAAATAAGGTGGATGATCTTGTTGTACAGCTACAGATCGGCAGGTATGATATTGTGGCCATCACTGAGACCTGGCTAAAGGATGCATGTCCCTGGGAGCTGAACGTCCAAGGATACACGGTGTATCGGAAGGATAGGAAGGTAGGCAGAGGGGGAGGCGTGGCTTTATTGGTAAGAAATGATATTAAATCATTAGAAAGAGGTGATATAGGATCGGAAGGTGCAGAATCTTTATGGGTTGAGCTAAGGAATAGCAGGGGTAAAAGGACCCTGATGGCAGTTATTTATAGGCCTCCAAACAGCTGCAGGGATGTGGACTACAAATTACAACTGGAAATAGAAAAGGCTTGTCAGAAGGGCAGTGTTATGATAATTGTGGGGGATTTTAACATGCGAGTAGATTGGAAAAATCAGGTCGGCACTGGATCTCAAGAGAGAGAATTTGTAGAATGTCTGCGAGATGGCTTTTTAGAACAGCTTGTTGTTGAGCCCACTAGGGGATCGGCTGTACTGGATTGGGTATTGTGTAATGAACCGGAGGTGATTGGAGAGATTGAGGTGAAGGAACCCTTAGGAGGTAGTGATCATAACATGATTGAGTTCACTGCGAAATTAGAAAAAGAGAAGCCGAAATCTGATGTGTCGGTGTTTCAGTGGAGTAAAGGAAACTACAGTGGCATGAGAGAGGAACTGGCCAAAGTTGACTGGAAAGAGACACTGGTGGGAAAGACGGCAGAGCAGCAGTGGCTGGAGTTTATGCGAGAAATGAGGAATGTGCAAGACAGGTATATTCCAAAAAAGAAGAAATCTTTGAGTGGAAAAAGGATGCAACCATGGTTGACAAGAGAAGTCAAAGCCAAAGTTAAAGCAAAGGAGAGGGCATACAAGGAAGCAAAAATTAGTGGGAAGACAGAGGATTGGGAAGTCTTTAAAACCTTACAAAAGGAAACCAAGAAGGTCATTAAGAGAGAAAAGATTAACTATGAAAGGAAACTAGCAAATAATATCGAAGAGGATACTGAAAGCTTTTTCAAGTATATAAAGAGTAAAAGACAGGCGAGAGTAGATATAGGACCTATAGAAAATGATACTGGAGAAATTGTAATGGGAGATGAGGAGATGGCAGAGGAACTGAACAAGTATTTTGCATCAGTCTTCACCGAGGAAGACAGCAGGATACCGGACACTCAAGGGTGGCAGGGAAGAGAAGTGTGCGCAGTCACAATTACGACAGAGAAAGTACTCAGGAAGCTGAATAGGCTAAAGGTAGATAAATCTACTGGACCAGATGGAATGCACCCTCGTGTTCTGAAGGAAGTAGCTGTGGAGATTGCGGAGGCATTAGCGATGATCTTTCAAAAGTCGATAGATTCTGGCATGGTTCCGGAGGACTGGAAGATTGCAAATGTCACTCCGCTATTTAAGAAGGGGGCAAGGAAGAAAAAAGGAAATTATAGACCCGTTAGCTTGACGTCGGTGGTTGGGAAGTTGTTGGAGTCGATTGTCAAGGATGAGGTTACAGAGTACCTGGAGGCATATGACAAGATAGGCAGAACTCAGCATGGATTCCTTAAAGGGAAATCCTGCCTGACAAACCTATTACAATTTTTTGAGGAAATTACCAGTAGGCTAGACAAGGAGATGCAGTGGATGTTGTATATTTGGATTTTCAGAAGGCCTTTGACAAGGTGCCACACATGAGGCTGCTTAACAAGATAAGGGCCCATGGAATTACAGGAAAGTTACATACGTGGATAGAGCATTGGCTGATTGGCAGGAAGCAGAGAGTGGGAATAAAGGGATCCTATTCTGGTTGGCTGCCGGTTACCAGTGGTGTTCCACAGGGATCAGTGTTGGGGCCGCTTCTTTTTACATTGTACATCAACGATTTGGATTATGGAATAGATGGCTTTGTGGCTAAGTTTGCTGAGGATACGAAGATAGATGGAGGGGCTGGTAGTGCTGAGGAAACGGAGAGTCTGCAGAGAGACTTGGATAGATTGGAAGAATGGGCAAAGAAGTGGCAAATGAAGTACAATGTTGGAAAGTGTATGGTTATGCACTTTGGCAGAAAAAATAAACGGGCAGACTATTATTTAAATGATGAAAGAATTCAAAGTTGTGAGATGCAACGGGACTTGGGAGTCCTCATACAGGATTCCCTTAAAGTTAACCTGCAGGTTGAGTCAGTAGTGAAGAAGGCGAATGCAATGCTGGCATTCATTTCTAGAGGAATAGAGTATAGGAGCAGGGATGTGATGTTGAGGCTCTATAAGGCGCTGGTGAGACCTCACTTGGAGTACTGTGGGCAGTTTTGGTCTCCCTATTTAAGAAAGGATGTGCTGACGTTGGAGAGGGTACAGAGAAGGTTCACTAGAATGATTCCGGGAATGAGAGGGTTAACATATGAGGAACGTTTGTCCGCTCTTGGACTGTATTCCTTGGAGTTTAGAAGAATGAGGGGAGACCTCATAGAAACATTTCGAATGTTAACAGGCATGGACAGAGTGGATGTGGCAAAGTTGTTTCCCATGATGGGGGAGTCTAGTACAAGAGGGCATGACTTCAGGATTGAAGGGCACCCTTTCAGAACAGAAATGCGAAAAGAATTTTTTAGTCAGAGGGTGGTGAATCTATGGAGTTTGTTGCCACGGGCAGCAGTGGAGGCCAAGTCATTGGGTGTCTTTAAGGCAGAGATTGATAGGTATCTGAGTAGCCAGGGCATCAAAGGTTATGGTGAGAAGGCGGGGCAGTGGGACTAAATAGGATAAAATGGATCAGCTCATGATAAAATGGCAGAGCAGACTCGATGGGCTGAATGGCCGACTTCTGCTCCTTTGTCTTATGGTCTTATGGCCTTATGGTCTTATTTAAAATAGACTATGCTGTAGATGTCTCTATAGTAGTTGCATTTTATATAGACACATATGCAGAGAGAGCGAGAGATGCATTCTATATTGAGTTGGAGTTTCTAGTAAGCAGGGAGGTGTGTTGTATATTTAGTAATTTAGTAATATTTGAGTAATATTGAAAGATATTGCTTGATTCTTTGTTGTTTACATAATTCATTACGGATTTTATGTAGACATACGTGAATGGAATCTGTCATCACGCCACCATGTCGTAAGTGTAAGGCTCACTGTTGTGAAAGTGTAACTAGAGTACACAAATTCTCCTGGGCACCCATCTTTTTCTTCCAATTAGTTTTATGTTGTGGAGTTACAAAATATAGCAGGTATATCATTTCAAGCTTTGGTATATTGAAGCTCTCGGGACTTGAGTTTAAATTCAACCATTTCTGATAGTCAACCATCCCAATTTGTATTGGTACTGAGCAGCTTTGATGAAGTGTCTTCAGTCTCTAAATTAACTCTACATCCCTCCTCTCCACCCTTTAAGTGAAATAAAACTCAGTAATCAGAGATGTACCAGTTAATCAGTCCTGCAGTGTAATCATCAGTTAGCCTGGCTGTTCTCTCGGTCCACTCCATTGCAGCATGGAAATCATAAAGCTCAGAAATAAGTCCTTGTCCTTATGCTGTGCTCACCCGAATCTCTCCATTTCCCAAACATCTGTGCTCACCCTCATTCTCTGCTGCCTTAACAGAGATGGAGTTCCTCTTGTCCTTACCTACCACTCAGGATCCTGTGCATACAACACAATATCGCCGCAACGTCCACCATCCCTAAAGGGATCCTACCACCAAACATATCTTTACTTCCACCTCCTCCACTTCCCACAGGGATTGCTCCCTCCATGATTGATCCCTCCTTACTAATCTCCCTCCCAGAACTTATCCTTGTGGGCAGCCAAAGTGCTATGCCTGCCCATTCATCTCCTCCCTCACCTCCATTCAGAGCCCCAAACAATCCTTTCACATCAGGCAATGTTCCACCTGTGAATCTGCTGGGGTCGTCCATTTTGTCTGGTGCCACCAAGGGGCTGCCTCTACGTTGGTGAGACCTGTCATAAATTGTGGGATCGCTTCACTGATCACCTCTACTCCATTTGCCAAAAGCAGAACTTCCTGTGACCAAATATTTTAATTCCAATTCCCATTCCCATTCCAACATGTTGGTCTATGGCCTCCTCTTCTGCCACAATGAGGACACCCTCAAGGTGGAGGAGCACATCTTATATTCTGTCTGGGTAGCCTACAACCTGATATGAATATCAATTTCTCCTTCTGGTAAAAAAAAAATTCCCTCCCCTTTCCCTCTTTTTCTATTCCCCACTTTGACCTTTTATTTATTTTCATCTGCCTATTACCTCCCTCTGAGTCCCTTCCCCCTTCCTTTTCTCATATGGTCCGCTCTTCTCTCCTATCAGATTCTTTCCTCTCCAGTCCTTTAAATTTCCCACCTACCTGGTTTCACCTATCACCCTGTAGTTATTCTATTTCCCCTCCCCCACATTTTTATTCTGGCATCTTCCCCCTTCCTTTCCAGTTCTGAAGATGAGTCTCAGCCCAAAACGTTAACTGTTTATTCATTTCTGCCTGACCTGCTGAGTTCCTTCAGCATTTTGTGTGTGTTGCCTTATGCCACCATGTTTGCTAAAACCCACTGAATTTATCTACATTGATCCATTTCACCTGCATTAGATATGTAGCCTCCTATTTCTTAAGATTCAAGCAAATGTTTGTCTCTTAAATGTTTGAGTATAGGCTGCCTCATTATTATTTGAGATAAGACCAATAAATGTAGTATCATCAGGAAATTTAATTAGCAGATTGGAGCTGTGGGTGGCGATACAGTCATGGGTATACAGAGGGTCAAGCCCTGAGGGGCACCTGTGTTGAGGGTCAGAAGGACAGAGGTATGCCTTCTTCATTACTGAATCAATATGTTAAGCCCAAGATAGATATTCAGAGATGTTAACACCTTGGAACTTGAAGTTGCTCACCCATTCCAATGCTGACCTCTCGATAAGGATTGTTGTGTTGTCTCCCAACTTCCCCTTCCTGAAGTCCACAATCAATTCCTTGATTTTCACTTCCACTGAAAATTAGGTGGCGCTTACAATGGTAATGCCAAACACATTATTGTTAACAGGGCATTAAAATGAAAATACTCTCTCAAATAATTAGACAATATAACAATAGGCCCCAGTTTTAGATTTACATGACCTTGTGGTATGGGAGGTGTCTGCGAGGATAGAATATTTCCAGTCCTTCGCATTGAAGCCTAAGCATTAATGTGGAGCAACCTCCTGTCAATCCAGAGGACAAATCAAATGAATGCTTTGCAATAAATATCTTTATCTCTATAACATCTCTGACAAAAAAAGATATTAAAGTAACACAAATTAACTGCAGAAGAAATTGTATTTGTTAAGATTGTGCACAATTATGTAAGATATTTCCCTCATCTCTGGTGTTAGCAGAAATGCACTGGTAAAACTTGTAGATCTCCGTTGACACTGATAGAAAATCATCTGGTACTAAGGAGTTGACCTTGTAGTAAAGCATTGATATGTTCTGTGCTTTCATTAACTATAATCACTGTTGCCTTAGTATAAAATTAGACAACTGTAAATGTGACATTTGGTTAATTAAATAACTTCTGTAATTTAAAAATTATTTAACAGAACAATTTTATTGAAACCTTTTACCAAGGAAATACGAAGCCAAGGGACTGGTGAAATGTTATTAACTGTTCTGAATTTATTCCCAAATACAAAGGAACTTTATCCAATCAGCAAGTACTTTGGCTATTAATTACACAAAGACAAAATAGATTTGTTAGGATAATGGTTGATTTATTCATCGTTGCCAAAGAAAATCACAAAGAATTCATTAAGTATTCTGGCCAAATAGAAAGATTTTGAATTAATATCCTATTTTACATGTACACTTCTTTCTTACATAATGCATCATTGATTTAATATTCAGTTTAAAGTAGTTTAATCCATCAAATGTAGTTGGTTACAATACACTAAGTGTTTCCTTTTATTTTCACTATTCCCAGTTTACTTTGTCCATACCTCAGAAGG
This sequence comes from Mobula hypostoma, assembly GCF_963921235.1. Taxonomy (NCBI): domain Eukaryota; kingdom Metazoa; phylum Chordata; class Chondrichthyes; order Myliobatiformes; family Myliobatidae; genus Mobula; species Mobula hypostoma. The sequence continues at coordinate 22,209,457 of NC_086100.1, forward strand.
TATTTGGATGAGAGAATTCTGCAAGTGCTGGGAGAGCACGGTAAGGAGAGGGAAAGTGATGGAGATACTGTACAGGAGACTGCAGATAACAGAATCTGGAGTGGCAGACAATCCACGGGACGAACTCAGTAGGTCAAGAACGTATGTTGGAGGAAAAGAATTGTTGCTCTTTTTGGACTGTTCTGATGTAGTGTCAACAATTCCTTTCTTCCTACAGATGCTGCTTGACCTGCTGTGTTTCCTCCAACTGATTGTTTGTAGCTGTGGGTGTATGAGGTTTCGCCAGGAATACTGAGTGGGGGGGGGGTGGTGGTAACATAGTTCTTAGTTGGGAGTCTAAAGAGATCTTTAATAAATTGACCACTAATTGTACATTTAAAAGAAGTTTTAGTCATAAACACCTTTTTTTCTCCAGATTCTATTAATCCTGTTGAGGAAAAAAGTTTTAGAGGAAATACTATGATGTCATCTGTTGTGGAGGATACCCAGGTTCTTATTTGCTTTTAAAGCTGCACTCCCACTATTAAAAATCTTCGGGTGGGAATGGTTTATTTTCCACTAAAGTCCTGAAGAATCGCCTAAACCCAAAGCATTGACTGTTTATTCATTTCCATAGATGCTGCCTGACCTGCTGAGTTCCTCCAGCGTTTTGTGTGTGTTGCTTTGGATTTCCACCATCTGCAGAATTTCTTATGTTTATGATCCACTAAAGATCATTATTTTATATATGTTAGGGAAAAGACTCTTAAAAGTAGTAAACTGGCTTACAGTTGTCATATGTACCAACATCTAGTGAAAAACTTGTAAATCGTTCATACTTATCAATCCATTTCAACAGTATATTGAAGTAGCACAAGGTAAAATAATAACAGGTACACAGAAAGTGTAGTACATGTAGACAATCGGGCGCAAGTTCATAACAAGGGAGGTTGTCAGATCATGAGTTCATCTTATCGTACCAGGAAAGCATTCATTAGTCTTATAAAATGAATAATGTGAAGGTTTCGTCTAATTACAAAACAGAGGGTAAGCAAATCACCCTTGGGTATCCTGCCTACATTAAGATCATTAGTTATCCTGCCACAGCCCTGGCATTTATAGGAGTCAAGTTTTTTCAGAACTTTGTGGTTTCATTGGGGAGTAATAGATAAGACCATATGACCGGTAGACATAGGAGCAGAATTAGGCCATTTGGCCCATTGAGTCTGCGTCGTTATTTCATCATGGCTGATCCAATTTTCTCTCAGCCCAAACTCCTCCCTTCTCCGCATATCCCTTCGTGCCAGACCAATCAAGAATCTATCGACCTCTGCCTTAAACATACATTCAGACTTGGCCTCCACATCTGCCTGCGACAATGAATTCCACAGATTCACCACTCTCTGGCTAAAGAAATTCCTCTTCACCTCCATTCTAAAAGGACTCCCCTCTATTCTGAGGCTGTGTCTTCTGGTCTCCCACCATAAGATAAGGTGGGTCCTGTGGTAACACTCTCAAAGCTGAGAAATCAGAGCACATTTCATATCCCAATCCATGTTTACCGCACAGTTATTGGATTATGTGATCTCATACGAGATAATGAGAATAAATTCAAGATAACGTATCATTACCAAAATACTGTTAATTTTCAAACACAAGATAATCTGCAGATGCTGGAGATCCAAAGCAACACACACAAAATGCTGGTCAGGCAGTATCTATGGAAAAGAGTAAACAGTCCATTTTGTTAATTTTGTTTCTCTCTGCATAGATGCAGTCCGTTGCTGTCGAGTGTTTCCAACAATGCTATTTTCATCTCTGATTTGCAATGTTTAGAATTTTGTTTCCTTCAAATTTAGTCTTAGAGAAGCTTTGGCACTACTCGCTGGCATGGCAGCGTAATGATTATCACGAGACTTTACACTACCAGCTGTAAGATCAGGGTTCGATTCCTTTAGCTGCTGGTAAGGAGTTTGAAAGTTCTCCCCGTGGCTGCATGAGTTTTCTCTGGGTGCTTCAATTTCCTTCCCCATTCCAAAGATGTATGGTTATGTGTAGTGAGTTGTGATTATGCTATGCTGGTGCCAAAAGCAAGGCAACACTTGTGCACTGCTCAGCACGATCCTCGCTGACCTGATTTGACACAAATAATATACTTCACCATATGTTTCCATGTACATGTGAGAAATAAATGTAATCTCTGTGAAAGAGCAGGATTCCTTCTGATCATTGAGACCAGAACCGCTTCCTTGGTGAATTAGTTAAAATAACCATTTATTAAATGGAAGTTTATTGGAATTGCTAAAACCAAATTAGCTAACAGTTCTAACAACACACATAAAAGTTGCTGGTGAACGCAGCAGGCCAGGCAGTGTCTCTAGGAAGAGGTACAGTCGACGTTTCGGGCCGAGACCCTTTGTCAGGACTAACTGAAGGAAGAGCTAGTAAGAGATTTGAAAGTGGGAGGGGGAGGGGGAGATCCAAAATGATAGGAGAAGACAGGAGGGGGAGGGATGGAGCCAAGAGCTGGGCAGGTGATTGGCAAAAGGGATATGAGAGGATCATGGGACAGGAGGCCCAGGGAGAAAGACAAGGGGGAGGGGGGAACCCAGAGGATGGGCAAGGGGTATAGTGAGAGGGACAGATGGAGAAAAAGGAGAGAGAGAATATATATATAATAATAATAAATAAATAACGGATGGGGTACGAAGGGGAGGTGGGGCATTAACGGAAGTTAGAGAAGTGTGTTGCTTGAAATTCCAGCATCTGCAGATTTCCTTGTGTTAGCAAACAGTTCTTCTCAAAATTATCCTCTGAAAGCAGAAGTTTCCAAAAAATCTATTAAAGCATTTTTTCAACTCATTTTACAGCATCTCAGCTTGTAATTTTCAAGCTTTTCCATTTTTCACAAACTATTGTTTTCTTGTAGGATTTTTGCAGTATTTTACTTAATCCTAATCATAAACTAGTTTTCCGACAGCCGTCAAGAACATATGAATTTCACTTTATACTTACTCCATAAAGAGCAAACTTCTTGTTAATATGTATTAATCAAAATTTTCATCATAAAACACAGACAACTTGATGGTTGTAAAGTTCAAAGTTCGAAGTACATCAGTATTATCAGAGTACATATATGTTACCACATACCAAATGAACCCTGAGATTCAGTTTCCTGCAGGCATACTGAGCAAATCTATAGAATAATAACTATAACAGGATCAATGAAAGATCAAATGGAGTGCAGAAAACAACAAACTGTGCAAACGCCAAAATAAATAAGTAGCAATAAATAGTGAAAATGTGAAATAACAAGATAAAGAGTAATTAAAGTGAGAATATTGGTTGTGGGAACATCCGAATGGATGGGCAAGAGAGTGCAGCTATCCTCTTTTGTTCAAGGGTCTGATAGTTGAGTGAAGTAACTGTTCTTGAATCTGGTTGTGTGAGTCTTGAGGCTCTTGTACCTTGTACCTGAAATGAAACATAGAAACATAGAAAATAGGTGCAGGAGTAGGCCATTCGGCCCTTCGAGCCTGCACCGCCATTCAGTATGATCATGGCTGATCATTGAACTCAGAACCCTGCACCAGCCTTCCCTCCATACCCCCTGATCCCTTTAGCCACAAGGGCCATATCTAACTCCCTCTTAAATATAGCCAATGAACTGTCCTCAACTGTTTCCTGTGGCAGAGAATTCCACAGATTCACCACTCTCTGTGTGAAGAAGTTTTTATCTAATCTCAGTCCTAAAAGGCTTCGCCTTTATCCTCAAACTGTGACCCCTCGTTCTGGACTTCACCAACATCGGGAACAATCTTCCTGCATCTAGCCTGTCCAATCCCTTTAGGATCTTATACGTTTCAATCAGATCCCCCCTCAATCTTCTAAATTCCAACGAGTACAAGCCTAGTTCATCCAGTCTTTCATCATATGACAGTCCTGCCAACCCAGGAATCAATCTGGTGAACCTTCTTTGTACTCCCTCTATGGCAAGGATGTCTTTCCTCAGATTAGGGGACCAAAACTGCACACAATACTCCAGGTGTGGTCTCACCAAGGCCTTGTACAACTGCAGTAGTACCTCCCTACTCCTGTACTTGAATCCTTTTGCTATAAATGCCAGCATACCATTTGCCTTTTTCACCGCCTGCTGTACCTGCATGCCCACTTTCAATGACTGGTGTATAATGACACCCAGGTCTCGTTGCACCTCCCCTTTTCCAGTCGGCCACCATTCAGATAATAATCTGTTTTCCTGTTTTTGCCACCAAAGTGGATAACTTCACATTTATCCACATTAAATTGCATCTGCCATGAATTTGCCCACTCACCTAACTTATCCAAGTCACCCTGCATCCTCTTAGCATCCTCCTCACAGCTAACACTGCCACCCAGCTTCGTGTCATCCGCAAACTTGGAGATGCTGCATTTAATTCCCTCATCCAAGTCATTAATATATATTGTAAACAACTGGGGTCCCAGCACTGAGCCTTGCGGTACCCCACTAGTCACCGCCTGCCATTCTGAAAAGGTCCCGTTTATTCCCACTCTTTGCTTCCTGTCTGCCAACCAATTCTCCACCCACACCAATACCTTACCCCCAATACCATGTGCTTTAAGTTTGCACACTAAAAAAGAGCATGCCTGAGTGGTGAGAATCTTTGATGATGGATGCTGCTTTGTTATGACAGTGGTTCATGTAGATGTGCTCAATAGTTGGGTGGGATTTACCCATGATGTACTGGGCCGATCCACTACCTTTGTAGGATTTTCCATTCAGAGGCATTGGTGTTTCCATACCAGGCCGTAAATCAGCAATCAGCACACTTTCCACCACACATCTATAGAAGTTTGTCAAAGTTTTTGAAGTCATGACCAATCTCCGCAGACTCCTAATGAAGAAGGTGATATATTGTGCTTTCTCCGCAACTGCATTTATGTGCTGGGTCCAGGACAGGTCCTCTAAAATTGTAACATCCAGGAATTTAAAGTTACTGACCCTCTTTACCTCTGATCCTTCGATGAGTGCTGGCTTGTAGAACTCCGGTTTCCCTCTCCTGAAGTCTGCAATCTGTCCCTTGGTCTGGCTGGCATTGAGTGAATGTTCCTTATTTTAATTTATTTTAAAATTTGATGTAATTTAATTTAAATTTTAAATTAAATTTAATATTTAATTTAAGTTATTTTAATGTTGCACAAACCTTAGCCAATAATGGATGACAATTAGGGCTGTCACAAATTTTACCCCAACAAATATTTTTGTTCATCATGTTTTGTGCTAAAATTGCACCCACCATGACTTGAAGGTCTTTATTCCCATTCGATGGGTGGATTAGAAAAATATATTTTAGTTGATAGATATTTCTACTCAACAAGAAAGGCAATACATTGGGCAGTGTTGAAGTAAACAGACAAATGATTGATAGTGCACACCAGACACAAATGTGAAAGGCTGCATGGTCATGTTCTGTGAGATACTGTGCTTTACGAAATATAGGCACAGCAGGAAATATACGTAAACATTACTGGGGGAGGGTCAAGGGAAAGCACATTTGCAACATTGCAATAACCCATCTCATCATTTGTATTGTTTTAACAAAAATACATTAATGCTTAACTTCTCATTACTTTTATTGTTGGGAAGCACATTTCTGAAGCAATAATAATCCTTTTTGGTTCTTGTGAGTTAATGTTGTCATTGGCATACTGGATAAAAGAGTAATAAAATGTAACAGCCATTCCTTATTGAGCTTAATTAAGAATCATTAAAACACTCATTTAGAGCAAGAGTATATTTGATGCAAAGTAGTCATTCCATGGAGTTTATTTAAAAAATATATTAGTTATCTTGCTCATTAGGGACAATCATACAACTGTGGTTTGCTGGAGGCAGTTAGCCAAAAGAGCGTCATCTTGAAGACAGGTCCCAGTCCTGACACTAATCTCAGGGCTCTAATTCAACTTAGCTATTCAGCAGAAAGTAAACATTCAAATTTGCACTTCTTTTGAAATAATTCTTGTCTTTTATTTAAGGCAATGGCTTTACTTCAAGTGCGGCATCCAGTTATTGGAAGAATCCAAATCCACTTACAGATCAAATGCATGACTCAGTGAGGTTAACCATGAAATTGCCAGATCACTGTAAAATCCCACAAGGTTCATGTATGTTTTGTCATCCTGAAAGGTCTAACCAACATGGGGTTGCAGTACCACCAACATGTTACATGCTTAGTTTCCTCCTTGGTCTGAACACAATTCAATATGTAGATTAAATTGCAACATTGCTGAAAATATCTATATCCTGTGTACAAATAAGTACAATTAAAATGAGGGAAAAAAACATCACTAGTGCACTTTATCTGCCACCCCACAGCAGTGAGGATAATGATAGCTGGCTGAGTGACCATGAGCATATCATTTAGGGAAACGAGATGATAATCCATTTATCTTGGTAAATTATACCAATGTGTTTCGTGGGAGAGTTATCAAGCAGATTTTGACACTCAACTGTATTGAAAGTTCACTGTTATGGCTAATATCAGATTTTTGTAGGAACCTTCCCCTTTTCTTCAAACTGATCATCACAATCCTTCTCAAAAATCAGCTTTTGACATGTCTGTCCTTTCAAATTACCTAACACCAGAATGGCAAACTACCTTTCCGCTTCATTGTCTTTGAACATCTCTTCCAAGTCTATGCCCAGTTTCCCAGAATTTTCTGTTTGAATTCTGCCATTCAGATTTCTATCAGCTGCAGTAATTGATCTCTCCTTGACTTTTTTTTTTGGATCTGTTTGTAGCCTTTGACAGTGCTGACAACATCTTTCTCTTCCAGTGTCTGTCCCCACTGTTCAGCCATTGTTCATCCAGAGATAGCTCGACAGTCTCCTGAAACGTTTTCTCTATCTCCTTCCTAACTGTTACCTCTGGTACCCACAAGGACTAATCCTCAGCTGCTCCTGCTTCTCAATGATCTGCTGTCTCCCTGGACATTATTTGTCAACGATGAGTTATTTCATACTTGTTTGAGGTGTAGGTGCTGGTTGTCAACATACATTAGAAGTCTCTCCTAACCTGTTGGTATTCAGACCAACATGCAGTATTGTGTCTACAAAACCTCCTGTTTATCATGAGAATATAGCCTCAAGACTTGGCGGAACAGGTTTAGGATGGAGGTGAGGAGAAACTTCTTTTCCCAGGAAGTAATGAATCTGTGGAATTTGCTGCAGGGAAAGCATTAAAGGCTACCTTACTGAGTATATTTAAAACACAGTTGAATAGTTGAATGGTGTGGGGGACAATTACTGGAAGTTTGAGAAATTAATGTTCATGCCATCAGGTTAGAGGCTACCCAAACAGAATATAAGGTGTTGCTCCTCCAACATGTGTGTGGCCTCATCACGGCAATAGAGGAGGCCATGGACTGACATGTCAGAATGGGAAGTAGAATTGAAATTGGTTGCCACCAGGAGATCCCACTTTTTCTGAAGGACAGAGCTTAGGTGCTCAGCAAAGCAGTCTCCCAGTCTACTGACGTTATATTATATTTACAAGTAAGGAAAGGTGGCATCAGATCCTGATGAAGGGTCTTGGCCTGAAAGGCTGACTGTGTACTCTTTTCCATAAGACCATAAGACATAGGAACAGAATTAGGCCATCTGGCCCATTGAGTTCGCTCCGCCATTCAATCATGGCTGATCCTTTTTCCTTCTCCTCCTCAACCCCAATTCCCGGCCTCCTCCCCGTAACCTTTGATGCCATGTCCAATCAAGAACCTATCAATCCCTGCCTTAAATACACCCAACGATCTGGCCTCCACAGATGCATGTGGCAACAAATTCCACAAATTCACCACCCTTTGGCTAAAGAAATATCTCCACATCCCTGTTTTGAAAGGAGACTCCTCTCTCCTGAGGCTGTGCCTTCTTGTCCTAGACTCCCCACCATGGGAAACATCCTTTCCACATCTACTCTGGCTAGGCCTTTCAACATTCGAAAGGTTTCAATGAGATCTCCCCTCATCCTTCTGAATTCCAGCGAGTATAGACCCACAGCCATCAAACATTCCTCGTATGATAACCCTTTCATTCCTGGAATCATCATTGTGAACCTCCTTTGGACCCTCTCCAATGACAGAAGATCGTTTCTAAGATGAGGGGCCCAACACTGTTCACAATACTCAAGGTGAGGCCTCACCAGTGCCTTATAAAGCCTCAGCATCACGTCCTTGTTTTTGTTTTCTAGATTTTCCATAGATGCTGCCTGGCCTGCTGAGTTCCTCCAGCATTTTGTGTGTATGTAGCTCAACGAAAGATACAGGATTCGAGATTGTTTATTGTCATTCTTCAATACACAAATGTAAAGAAGAATGAAATGATTGTTACCTCGGATCCCATGCAGCGTAAAAGAAACAATGTATAAAGAACATAAGGCAAATAAATACATCAGATTAGCTTATATACGTAGACTGGTTGTGTGTACCTAGAGTGATGCTAGGTACAGTTGATTGATTCTGACAGGAAATGATCAAGTAGAGTTGGTGGGGATAGCAGTGGGGTGGGTTAATGGGCGGAGGTGTTGATCAGCCTGATGGTTTGGGAAAGTAATTGTCGTTGAGTCTGGCTATTGTGATTTGAAGTGCAAGCTAGGATAATGCCGAGACCCACAGCCTTTGATTTCTCCAGTGCTCTCAAGCGTTCCCTGACATGTGGAGTGAACTGAATTGACTTATGCCAGGTTGATGTGATGGCAGGGACCTCAGGAGGGAACTGAGATGGATCATCCAAGCAGCACTTCTGACGGAGGCTGGTTACAAATGTTTCCGACAGCTTTAAAGCTGGGACCTGCAATTGCTGAAAGCAGGTATATTCTTGGAATTGCAAACATAAGATGCTGGAGGAACTCAGCAGGTCAGGCAGCATCTATGGAGAGGAACAAGCAGTCAATGTTTAGGGCCGAGATCCTTCATTAGGACTGGAAGGAAAGGGGGCAGGAGTACTCCACACTCTGTCCTTGTTCTGGCAGTGGGAAGATAACGGTGAGGGCAGATCTGTGAGAAATGTAAGAGATGGGGGTGAGAGCAGCTTTGATGGTAGAGAAAGGGAATCCCTGTTCTTTGAAGAAGGAGAACATGTCCACTGTTCTGGAATGGAAAACCTCATCCTGAGGACAGACGCAGTGGAGTCAGAGGAACTGAGAAATCAGAACAGCATTCTTGGAGTCACCCTTTGCAGTTAATTTAATTATCCACCGCAATTAATGCCTGGATCTGTCAGGATGGCAGAATTTTGTCCTAATCCATTACTTATGGAATCACTTATCTCTATTGATGTTAATTCACTGTTTAGATTGTGTGCTTTCCTGTGTTGGCACCACATGCAGACCCGCTGGTGCTCCCATTTAATTCCTTATAGTGACAAAATTGGCAGCCCAATGACCAGATCTGGGATGCTCACACAGCAGCTGCCTCCAATGCACTGGCAAATTATGGGAACTAGAAACTCTTTGGCATGGAATATCGACCCCATTTTCCTCTCTCTGCATATGCTGCCTGATTTGTTGAACAGTTCTGGCACTTCCTCCTTTATTCCATACTTTCAACACCAAAATATTTTGCTTTTATGAAGTGGGAGAATCTTGGAGTCCATTGTGTGTCATGACAAATTTTTCAACAACTTTTAGATCTGAACATGTTCAGAACCACCTCAAAATCCACTCGACCATTGAGAAGATTTTCATTTCAAAGCTACAAGCTAACAGTACATTGTGCAGGTTGGTTTTCAACTTAGTTGTTAGAGTTTAGTGATAATCGAGACCTTGAAAATCGAAACTGAAAGGATGGAATGTCTCTGACATGAAGCAATTTTTGTCTTCCCATAGATACAACCTGACTTGCTGAGTGTTTCCAGCATTTTTTTTAAATGTCAGTCAAGTATTTGGTTAGTGTGGTGGGGTGGGGATATATCTCTACTAAAGGAGGTGTAAGGCACTCCCTCCCTCTGCTGGCCCGCAGGTCACCCTTGGGCAAACTGTAGCACTACTTAACCCACCCCATTTGGGGTCACATGAAGCCATGGGAACAGGTTGAGGATCATTGTATGTGCAGCTGGTGCATACCACAAGCCCTGGTTATGTGACTACTGATGCAAAGCAGGCAGTCTCTGAAGAGTATTGATAATGGCTGGGATCACCCATCTTGTAAAGACACTGCCCAAAAGAAGGCAGTGGCAAACCAATGAAGTAGAAAGTACAACCAAATACAATCATGTTCGTGGATAGAGACAGAAGACCAAGACTGCCCAAGTTATACGACATGACATATAATAATGATGATGATTTGGTTAGTGGTAGCGAATCACACAAATACCTTGACAGCATTAAAATTGTAGGCCATCTGCATCAGATTAAATACCTCTTAATAGGCCAGGGCATATGACATCGTTTGAGGTCTATTCAGCTTAGCCTCCAATGATTTGTAGAAATGAAGTATCATTCTAGGTTGCTGAGGCATGTTGGGTAAGCAGGACAACTCCTTCCCAGTGACAGAATAAAACAAGGCAAAACACTCTGAAATATAATTTATTCTGAGCTTTATAGTTCTGCTGGAACAGAAACTGCATGATGCTCCTCTGGGTTCCTTAAAGTATATTGACATTATATTATCTCTTTTGCTGAGAGATAGTAATGCAATAGAGCAGAAAGTTTCTCTCATTTACAAGTTATGCACAGAGATTAGCTAATCAGAACTGTTGGTTTCCTGACTCTATGAATTATATTTTCTTTTCCTTTATTACTTAATAAATTTTTTCTTTAATAGAGAAGTGGGCAAAATAATTACATCCTTCCTATCTACTATAAGATGAGCAATCAGCAGGAACTTACTATTCTTAAAGACATCATTACCTCATCCTCATTGAGGAGCAGATATAATAGCATAGTTAGAAAACAATAGTGAGCACAATATATCAACTGTATTACTCAGCAAAAGAAAACATTTTCTTTCATAAACATTTTACAACAGGTTGTCTTTAGAACAGAGAACATTACAGCACCATACAGACTCCTTGGCCCACAATGTTGTGCCAACGTTTTAACTGACTCTGAAATCAATCTAATCCTTCCCTCCTACATAGCCCTCCATTTTGCTGTCATCCATGTGCCCATTTAATAGCCCCGAATGTGTCCGTTTCTACCACCACCCCTGGCATGGTGTTCCAGGCAGTCACTGCTCTCTGTGTAAAAAAAAACTTACCTTTTGATACAGGGTTGCTCTGAAGACTATTTTAGATTTAACTTTGTAATCACTTACAGTAGGCACTTCTTTTGTGGCACTTTGGAATTTTACTTGCAGTGCAGGATAGATTGGTCAACTTTAGATCATTACCCCTCTCGACCATTAATCCATTCCCAATCTGCTCTGCTACACACTTCGGAACATAGTTTACCCATTGCATACTGATTTGGTGCCTGGTAATCTCCAACTATGAATACTGCACTAAGCCTAACCAGGTGTCAGATTTGAAAGGTAATTCCACTGGGAGTCCAGTGGTGGAGTGACCCGACACATTTTTCATTTCGAAACTGTCAGGATGTTTAGAAATTCTGTGTTTGTCCATACCAGCCAGCTAAACATGGTGGAATGCAATTGTAGATTCAAGTGTCAGCTCTTTATCAGTTGATTGCCAACATTTGTGTGAGAAGATTGAACTATCAAATCTTATTCCAGAGACTTGTGCACAAAATTATAGACGCGAATTTCAGTGGAGAGTTGACATCATGCTGCACTTTCAGAGGTGCATCATTTTGCCTGTTATCCTGATCTATGACCCAATCTCAGGTGGATGTAAATGGTCTTGTGCCATTCAGAAGTCAAAGATTAGCAAAGGAATTAGAATCATTAAGTTGTAGAGACTCATAGAGGAATACAAAACAGATACATGTCCTTTGGGCTAACGCGTGTATGTCAGCCATGGTGACCATTCAGCTGGTGCCAATTTCCTGCACTCAGCCAATATACCCCCAAGCCCAATATCTCCATGTACTTGTTCAAGAGCTTCTTCAATAATGCTATAGTGCCTGCCACAACCACTTCCTCTAGCAGCTCTTTCCATACACTCACCACCCTCTGTGTGAGCAATTTGCCCTTCAGCTGAGGCGGCACGGTAGCATAGTGGTTAGCTCAACAGTTTACAGTACAGGCGACCGGGGTTCAATTCCAGTCGCTGCCTGTAAGGAGTTTGCACGTTCTCCCTGTGACTGTGTGGGTTTCCTCTGGGTGCTCCAGTTTCCTCTCACAGTCCAAAGATGTCCCGGTTGGTAGGCTAATTGGTCATTGTAAATTATCCCGTGATTAGGCTAGGGTTAAATTGGGGATTACTGGGTGGCGTGGCTCGAAGACAGAAGGGCCTATTCCGTGCTGTATCTCAATAAATAAATAAATAAATTCCTTTTGAACTTTTCCCTTCTCACCTTAAATCTGTACCTTTAGTTTTAGATACCTCTTCTCAGGGGAAATGACAGTTGCCATCCACCTTAACCAGGCTTCTTATAATCTTAAACATTTCTGTAAGGTTGAGTTATTATTAATTGCCCTATTCTGTTTTCAGCACTGCAGACAGGCAAGGTACCTCATTATTAGAATACAAGAATATTAGAAAATGGGAGCAGGAATAGTCCGCACTGCCTCTCAAACCTACCTCCCCACTCAACATGACCACAGCTGATCTGCTGCAGGCCTTATCTTCTTCATTATGCTGTGTCCCTATGACTCCCTGAATTCATCAATATTCAAAATTATTGTTCGAATTATTGTTCACCTGGACAATACAAATACCTATGTCAGGATGCTGTTCATCAATTATAGCTCAGCACTTAACACCATCATTCCCACAATCCTGACTGAGAAATTACAGAACCTGGGCCTCTGTACCTCCATCTGCAATTAGATCCTTGATTTCCTAATGGGAGGACCACAATCCATGACGATTGGTTATAATATCTCCTCCTCTGCTGACAATCAACACTGGTGCACCTCAGGGGTATGTACTTAGCACACTGCTCTACTCTGTCATGTATCGTGTATAAATTTGCTGATGATACAACCATTGTGGGTAGAATCTCAGATGGAGAGGAGAGGGCGTACAGGAGTGACATATACCAACTAGTAGAGTGGCGTCACAGCAACAGTCTTGCACTCAATGTTAGTAAGATGAAAGAGCTGATTGTGGACTTCAGAAAGGGTAAGGTGAAGGAACACATACCAATCCTCATAGAGGGATCAGAAGTGGAGAGAGTGAGCAGCTTCAAGTTCCTGGGTGTCAAGATCTCTGAAGATCTAACCTGGTTCCAACATATCGATGCAGTTATAAAGAAGGCAAGACAGCAACTATACCTCATTAGGAGTTTAAAGAGATTTGGTATGTCAACAAAAACACTCAAAAAATTCTACAGATGTACAGTGGAGAGCATTCTGACAGGCTGCATCACTGTCTGGTATGGGGGCGGGGTGGGGGGTGGGATTGGCTTCTGCACAGGGCCAAAAGAAGCTGCAGAGGGTTGTAAAAATCAGCTCCTTCTTGGGTACTAGCTTACAAAGTACCCATGACATCTTCAAGGAGCGGTGTCTCAAAAAGGCAGCGTCCATTATTCAAGACTGCAGCTTCTAGGGCATGCCCTTTTCTCACTCTTACCATCAGGTAGGAGGTACAGAAGCCTGAAGGCACATACTCAGCAATTCAGGAACAGCTTCTTCCCCTCTGCCATCCGATTCCTAAATGGACATTGAACCCGTGAACACTACCTCACTTTTTAAATATGTAATATTTCTGTTTTTACACGATTTTTAATCAATTCAATAAACACATACTGGACTTGATTTATCTATCTATCTATTTATTTATTATGCTGGTGATAATAAACCTGATTCTGACTCTGGATCTGATTGTGCAAGCATGCTGTGGGAAAATTGACTCTGACATCTCCGGAATTCTAAGTTAATTTCAAAACTATATCATTGAGTATGACACCCCCTGGAACCTCTCACTGAAAAGCATGTATTTTTCTTCTTCAGGTCAAGCAAATTAGGAAAAAGCATGTCCAAAAAGCTTTGAGATGCTACAATATAATTGAAATTAAAGGGGATACCTCAGATACATGGATGGGAGGTGTATGGAGGGATATGGTCCGTGTGCAGGTCAGTGGGACTAGGCAGAAAATGGTTCGGCACAGCCAAGAAGGGCCAAAGGGCCTGTTTCTGTGCTGTAGTTTCTATGGTTTCTATTTCTGAATTAGCTTAGACCTCTTTATGAACACTTAGGATCTGTAGATATCATTGGTGAATCTGGGGCTATCCAAAGCCATGACAGAAATACATATCTAAATGAAAGGTAAGTACTGTGGATTCCAGTTAATTGGGCCATCGGTAATAGGGGCAGCTGCTTATTAGGGATAATTCTTAAGGAATAAAAACTAATTGAGAAAATAGCCGGGGTTCCCTTTGTTTATTTGGGACACTCTGCTGCATAATTGGGGCAGGATAATGTTGCCAAACAATTTCTCACTAGCATTACAACAGGAATTCTGCAGATGCTGGAAATTCAAGCAACATACATCAAAGTTGCTGGTGAACGCAGCAGGCCAAGCAGCATCTATAGGAAGAGGCGCAGTCGACGTTTCAGGCCGAGACCCTTCGTCACTCCTGACGAAGGGTCTCGGCCTGAAACGTCGACTGCGCCTCTTCCTATAGATGCTGCTTGGCCTGCTGCGTTCACCAGCAACTTTGATGTGTGTCTCACTAGCATTAGTTGAGTGGATTTGTATGGCCATTAGACACTGCACCATGCTTCGAATGCAGAGTTTCTAAATAGGGCCGGTAGTGTGTGTTTGTGTTCAAAAAGCAGCGATTTTTTTTGTCACCGATAGTTGCTGAAAAATAAGCAGTAAGACAATTCAAATTGCTTACTGTGGTTTTAAGCTTGGAGATGTCAGAGTGGCCAGGAGTGAAAATGAAACGATTTCACTGTTTCAGCAAATTAGGAAGCATGAAGAATTTGAAGGTATTGACAATCATCTTGACAGATACAATGAAAATGAAGATTTGGAGGTTGCACTCATTAACAGCATTGTATGAGGGCAGTCCATTATCTGCACTAGGTGCTGGTATAGATTTTGTTCATTT
Organism: Mobula hypostoma; assembly: GCF_963921235.1. Lineage (NCBI taxonomy): Eukaryota > Metazoa > Chordata > Chondrichthyes > Myliobatiformes > Myliobatidae > Mobula > Mobula hypostoma. The sequence goes on from NC_086100.1 coordinate 22,224,613, forward strand.
AGAGCAAAAGTAATGTGACACAGATTATTTCCGCAGTTAATCAGTATTAGGAACTAATACACAATGTGTCATACAGTAGTAGTATTGCTAGTGTTCTAATTTCTTCTGTATTTCATTTAAATATATAATTTGTTACTCCGTTTGGCTTTTTGTATCTTTTTAATTATTTCCATGAAACTCTGGCTGATTGGGGTAGCCATTTAATTGGACAAAAAACTACTGGTCCTAGTGTGTCCCAATCAAGCCAAATCCACTGTATTATTGTTATGTGATCAAAGGCTTCGAAGGCTGCACAATTTACTATGTTCAAAACATTAAAATGGTACCTCACAATCAGAATCAGACCCAGAACCAGGTTTAATATCACTGACAGATGTCATGAAATTTGTTGATTGCAGTGACCTTACAGTGCAATACATAAAAATTACTATAAATTACAATAAGGAATACATTATTTATAAAAATAAAACTAAACAAGTAGTGCAAAAGAAGCAAACTAACAAGATAGTGTTCTTGGGTTGGTTCAATGTCTGTTCAGAAATCAGATGACAGAGGGGTACAAGATGTTCCTAAAACACTGTGTGTGTGTGTCTTCGGGTCCCTGTACTGCCTCCTTGATGGTAGTAATAAGAGGACAGCACATCCTGCGTGATGGCAGTCCTGAAAGATGAATCCTGCCATTTTGAGGCATTGTGTTTTGAAGATGTCCTCGATGCTTGCAAGACCAGTGTCTATGAAAGAGCTGTCTTTTTTGTGATCCCTCCATATCAGACAGTGATGCAAACAGTTTGCTCTTCACCGTACATCTGTAGAAACTGTTATCCTACACTTACAAAGATGCATAGCCTATATTGAAATAGTTAATCCATTAAAAAAAAACGTTCCTGAACTGTACTGTGGTGATTCCCATACTTTCCCATCAAGCTTATTCAGGGAAAAGGTGTACAGAATGCAGATTTAATAATGCAGCACAAAGGCACAGGTTTAAGTTGCAATCACATGGAATTAATAAATGTAGAAAACCCATTTTTGCAAATAGGAGGAATTTGTAAAGAAATTGAAGATCCTTTGTAGTTCATTGATGGTTTATAAGCAGGAGAAACATAAATGCAAATTGTAGTTATCATTAGTTGTTTTTTTTTACTTTAAAATGCAGTGTAAACAACTATTTTCAGTAAAACTGTCATGTTCCAGCAATCAGTCAGGGTGTTTTCATACAGTAATTTTAGCTTCATCTCAGCATGTGGTAAAAGAACATACAGTAGTTTTTTTTTCGCATTTGACAGGGCACTCATTCCACGTACAGCTTGTATCTGTCCCTATTTATTTTTCATATATATGCAAAAGAACTAACATGGTATTCAATACATTTTTCTGCTTTTACTGTACATCTGCAAAGCATGTTGTGGGAGAACAGCTTGCTGAAATGATGGACTTTATCTACCACGCTAGGTCTTGTCAGATTTTCCAGCCTTTGAAAATGTGGTTTCCTTACTGGATGAACGGACTAATGTACCATGCACACGAGTAGAATTATTTTATGCAACATTGAAAGAGTCAATTAATTTGCATGATTCTATGTGTAATACCATGACTTTAACGTAGGGTAGTCTGCTCAACATTCCTGCCAACCTAACATATTATGTCACTTTGACAAGTTAATCATACTCATGTATAATTAATTACATTTAATGACAAAGTGAACTTTGTACCTATGCAACACAGCTTGCTTTTTTAAGAATTTAATATCTGTGCTTTCAGAAATGCTATTTCATTGAGTACCTTAACAAGTTTAATATACTGGATGGAACCACATTAATTCTATGTAACAAGTAAACAGATCACGTTATATACTGTAAATGTGTCTCTCAGGACTGGGCATGCTAATGATTACGGCAGTGGTTCCTACTTTAACCTTAATGCTGACCGACTGGAAAACCACAAGAAAATATGCAGATTTCTCACTTCCCCAACGGTTAAAAAAAATCTTAGAGCAATATATCAAGGGATGTACTCTTTGGCAGACTGATTAAACTTTCTGCTCTGTATCTTGAATAATGCTTTCTGCTTTTCATGCATTAAATGGCCTTGGGCCGCCAGCATTGTGGGCAGGCTCCCTATGTTCATTACAAGCCACAAATGTGGCATCTGCCAAACTGGTGAAGGCAAAACAAAAAGCATGCAGAATCCACCACAGCCCAAGCTCGTTGCAAGTACATGTGGGCCAAGATGCAATAGTAAGTTACTACGGACTCGGCTGTGCATGCAGCTTAGCAGTAAGTCCTCAAAGCCCCAGAACTGATAAGGCAAACATACTTACCCTGCTATAAATCTGAGACATGCAAGAATGCTGCTCCTGCAGGTTCATGTTCAAGCCATGCTGATCAGTGCTGGCCACTACACCCCATCCTCCTCCTGGCACAAACCTTTCCCGATTGGATTGTTTTCTGGCACAGGAACTTCCTCTTTCACCTTCCAACCATTGTAAACTGCAATACATCCTTTCCAATATATCCTCAGTCAACATGCTTGTTTTGCAATTCTATCCTTACTACATATTCATAGGACATACAGTGAAGTCATACAACATGGAAACATGTTAACCATTAACTACCCATCCTACGTTCATTCATTATGTGTCAAGTCATATGACATGGACAATCATGGTCTCTCCATGACCATGATTGTTCTTGGCAAATTTTTCTGCAGAAGTTGTTTGCCATTTCCTTTTTCTGAGCAGTGTCTTTAAAAGGCACTTGATCCCAGCTAGTATCAATACTCTACAGAGATTGTCTGCCTGGAGTCAGTGGTCACATAACCAAGACTTCGGATATGCACCAGCTGCTCATATGACTATCCTCCACCTGCTCCCATGGCTTCACGTGACCCTGTTTGACTCTCCAATCCTTCACCTATATACTATGCAATTTATAGTGGACAATTAACTTACTAATACAAATTTCTTTGGGGCGTGGAAGAAAGTCCATTCTGTTACAGGGAAAATGTTCAGTCCTGGAGTTAGGACTGAAGCTGAGTTACAGGAGCTGTGCAATCACAGTTCTAAAAGCTGTACCAGTGCCACGCATAGTTATTGTATTGAATTGACTTTATTTCTCACATCTTTCACATACATGAGGAGTAAAAATCTTTACATTACATCTCTATCTAAATGTGCAATGTGCAATCATAGTAATTTATCATAATTTATAATATATAGAACAGTCAATGTAATATAGAGTACACTCAAATCAGCGTGAGTTCAGTAGTCTGTTGGCCTGGTGGAAGAAGCTGTCCCGGAGACTGTTGGTCCTGTGTTTTATGCTGCGGTACCGCTTCACGGATGCCAGCAGCTGGAATAGATTGTGGTTAGGATGGCTTGGGTCCCCAATGATCCTACACACCTGTAAGTGTCATAAATCATGGGAAGTTCACAACTACAGATGTGCTGGGCTGTCCCCTCCACTCTCTGCAGAGTCCTGCCATTAAGGGAGGTACAGTTCCCACACCAGGCAGTGATGCAGCCAGTCAGGATGCTCTCAGTTGAGCCCCTGTAGAATGTTCTGAGGAATTTGGGGCCCATACCAAACTTCCTCAACCGTCTGAGGTGAAAGAGGTGCTAGCAGCATTTGTTGGTATCCTAGTGGTCTGATCTTTGAATACTTTTTCTTTATAAACTGACTGAAAGTGCCCCTGTGAAACATAATCTCACTGATTTGATAATGAGGCTTAAAGCTACATTTACAAAACATAAAAAAAAATAAGGTTACCCTCCATGTATACCTATCAATGATCATGTTAAAGGTTCTGGAATCTGATTTCATCCCTGTTCTGAAGTTAGACATAATGCTTTTGCATTTCCTGGGACTAAGCTCCATCCAGTTTCAGCCCGGACATTCCCCTCTGCTATCATATCTTGAATGTTCCAAGAACACTAACTCTCTATCTTGCTTTCTTTTTTCACTACTTATTTTTAAAATATTTTATTGTAACTTAAAGTAACTTTTTTATCTACTGCTGCCTCAAAACAACAACTTCCACATTGTACTGAAGTGACAATATACCTGATTATTATTCTGATTCTGATTCTGAGCAGAAACTAGATTCTTCCTTGTAGAAAGAATAACATCCTAAGGTCACATTCTCCTGTGCAATGTCTAGCAAATAGTAACAAAATAGTACTAATGCACCCTGTTTTGTAAGTGAAGATTTACAAAATCTTACAATGAATCTACTGTCATCATATGATGTAATTTTTTATTAATTTTTATGAATGTGTCTGAGTCCAATACAAGAATCCTTGATTTTTGAAAAGACAGTGGTCAGATTGTCAGTCTTAAGACAAAGCATATTGATGACCTTTTAATTACTATGTGAAATTGAGACTCCATATCATTTGTAAATGCTTTTATTTTATGGCTTGTCATACATTCCATAACCCTTGGAGAATATGACTTTGCCATTCAAAGATTGAACTTATATTGAATTTGTGAAAGTTAGCATATAGGCTATAGAAACAAAAGTAAAAAAGAAAATAAAGATGAGAAATTCTGCACACCCCAAAGCATTACTCACACAATGCTGGAGGAACTCAGTAGGTCAGGCAGCATCTATGGAGAGGAACAAGCAATTGACATTTCAGGTGAGACCCTTTTTTAGGACTTTTCGGGAAAGTTTAAAAAAATTGACACTTTCAGGGTTTGTTCTTGAGTTGTGTCTCATTAATTTGACACTTTCATCCAAGAAATTGATGGTAAATGTTCAATCAGGCATGGTGAATGACAATTAATATTTGTTTCATAACTATGGCCAGAGAATGATCATCCATTCCAAGGGATCATTTTCCCCTTTGGAATAACAAAATTGAACTTGAACCACAAATTTTCAATAAGATTTTTTTCTGCATGTTCTAATTTTATGAAATGAAATAATAAACTGACACATATATTTGACATAACTGGAAAATACATTTATTATATATTAAAGTTGTAATTAGTTACAATGATCCAACTGACTTTATATCGATTATCATAGTTAGCCATTTCCATGAGTACTAAACAATGAAAAAAGTAATCAACAGATTCAGCTGCTTTCCTGAACCATACATAAAGCAGGTCAGATCATAAGGGAATTGGTTATACCTCAATACTTGTTTTAAAAATGGTGCAGAAGACAGGTAGGAAGTATTCATTGAGTAATTAATAAGTCAGTATGTGGAAGGTACCAATGTGAACTTTCAGGGTTTATCTTCTAGAGTAATTAGGTGTCTTTCTGATGAGACTTAATGGTCTGGGTCAAGTTCATGACTTACAAATTGTGTATATTTCGAGAGGAAACAGCTGATATTCTAGGTAGTTCATATTCTATATATTCTTGGTATACCAAGAAAATCATTATTATGTTGAGACCAATGGAGATTTGATGCTTTGGCTCAAGAACCTGAGTCAGGGCATTGCAGGACCTTGACTCAATTTTTTTTGTTCCAGATTCCATTGAATTGTGTCTGCATTCATTATAATGTGTCTTGGTAAATGCATATGATTAACTGCTGCATGTTAATCAAAGTTCAAAGTAAATAAGTATAATATATAATGTTAATATAATCCTATTATCATTATATAATTAGTAATGGGTATGATATGTTATGATTTATAATATTAAGCTACCAATATTTTGTCTCATTATTTCCCGCTGTGATTCCATGTAAGGCATTAAACTGCTGGGGCAATGCTGACATTCGGATAACTTGAATGTGTTTTACACGTGGTGGTCATGTCCTCATGGATATGAATATCTTTCCCATGTCAATGACTCTGAGAAAACAGAGTGTCAATGTTGTGAACAGAATGTGAAGCTCATTCTTTGTGCATACTCTGTTCTGTTAGCTCAGAGCATTGCATAATCACACGCATGGGAGTTAACTCTTTTATCTACTGTGTAAACAACAGTGTAAAGAGAGTCGAAGATGTAGGTATTAGTAATGTTTCCATGATTAAAACATCTGAAAAACTAGTCCTGTATTCAGCATAATAATTATCCAACATGTTTCAGTTTGTAAACTGAGGTTTCAGCAACAAATTTGGGAGGCTATGTGAAAATACACATTAAATGAAGGCGATGTTAAATATTTCACCGTATTGAAGTTTTTAGTTATCAAACTGTAGTGTGCAAATAGTTTAAGGTAAATCTTGTTCAAAGCTATCCCTGTGTGGAACCATGCCAAACACAGTTTTGTTTTGTGTGGTCTGCACAGTGATGGATCTTTGGACATGTGGTTAGCAGACTGGAAACATCTCACTTTTGCAAAAGGATAGAGGGAATGTTAATCCTGCAACTGAAAGTGATGCAATGTGTTAGAAGGGAAGTATTATGTTAACTGGTATTAGATTATGTAGCAAAGGAAACCAATCTTTACAGTGGTAGTAATTAAATTATTTCAAGGAAAACATACAAATTAGAAGTAGAAGTAGCAACTGAGTTTCTTGAGCCTATTTCACTTTCTAATAAGGTTACTTAACAAGAATTTGTCTACTGCCTCCTTAAGAACCTCAGGGTAGTATATGACAACATATATCTACTTCAATGATAAATTTACTTTGACTTGGAAGACTAAGGGTATTTTACGGTTTTTGGATTTATTTTTAGATGGTTCCCTTATGTCTTTTGAACAATTATCTAATAAATATAACTTATCAAGAATACATTTTTTTAGATATTTACAAGTTAGAAATTTCCTAAGTACTATACTTTCTTCCTTTCCAATGCTTCCTCCTATATATATTTTAGATTCGATAATTAACCTTAATCCATGTCAGAAAGGTGCATCGGCTATGATTTATAATATTATTATGAAACTTAGGAAAGCTCCATTTGATAAGATTAGGGTAGATTGGGAACAGGAATTGGGGCTTACCATTTCTGTGGATGATTGGGGGCAGATTTTACAATTAGTTAATACTTCCTCTATTTGTGCTAAACATTCCCTAATTCAATTTAAAGTGGTTCATAGAGCACATATGTCCAAAGATAAGTTAGCGCGTTTTTACTCGCATATTAATCCTTTCTGTGATAGATGTTCGGGGCAGATAGCCTCTTTAACTCATATGTTTTGGTCTTGCCCTACTTTGGAAACTTTTTGGAGAGATATTTTCAATATCATTTCTAAGGTATTAAATATAGATATCTCTCCTCACCCTATTACTGCTATCTTTGGACTACCTAAAATTTCTAGTAATCTTTCCCCTTCAGCCCGTAGAATGATTGCATTTCTTACTTTAATGGCGAAAAGATGTATTTTACAACATTGGAAAGAGCTTAATGCTCCAACTACCTTTTTTTGGTTTTCTCAGACGATTTTATGTTTGAATCTGGAGAAAATTAGAAGTAACCTTTATGATTCTTCATTTAAATTTGAACAGATTTGGGGACCTTTTATTCGATATTTTCATTTAATGTAATATTTACCCTTCTTGTTTTTTCTTCACTGTTTTAATGGAGGTCGGGATTGAGGACGTGATTTTAAGTTTAACTCTGTTTGGTTTCAAGTTAGCCCATTGCTTTGCTTTGCTTTTAGTTAGTTGCACGGTGGGTTTTTTTCTGGGGTTTTTTTTTTCTTTTTTTTCCATTGATATATATAAAATCTAGTATACTATTATGTTATCTTGGTTTTTTATGCTTAAATTACATTGTTTGTAGTATTTTCTTTTTGGTATTGTTATCTTTTGGAATTTTATTATACTTTAACATTGTATTAATGTTTATATGGCTTACCTTTTTTGTATACTTACTCAATAAAAAGATTTAAAAAGAAAGAAAGATAAATTTACTTTGAACTTTGAAGTAATCAAGGATTCTGCTTTCACTGCTGTTTGAGGAAGAGAGGTCTGAAGACTTTTAATTCTTGTGAAGAAAAAAAAACATTTGTCCCTTCCTTATCTTCAGCAAGTGACCCACATGAATTCTGAATTCACCCACATAAGAAAATATCCTCCATGTCCATCTTGTCAAGATGCCTCAGAAAAATTTACATAATCACTCTTCTAAACTTTAATAAATATGTGCATAATCTGTTCAACCTTTCTTCAGAAGATACCCATTCCAGACGCCAGACTAATAAACATCCTGAGAACTGATTCCAACATGCTAATAGCCTTTCTTAAATAAGGACACCAATTCTGTAGAAAGTAGAAGGGTCTCACAAAAACCCTTTAGATTTGAAAAGAAACCTCTCCCCTTCAACTCTTCGAGCAGTAAGCAGTAACATCCTATTAAGTTACCAGAGTTTCCTTTGACTGAAACCATATAATCTCCAGCAATAATTCTAATGGTCTTGATGGCTAACCAAGGCTTAAATATATTACCCAATGTACTGAGAATAATCTACATCTGATATGTGTAGAGGAGCTTTGCCAAAAAAAAAGTGGATTGATCTGGATTGAATCAGAATTGAAACCATTCAACAGGGGCCACACAAAAAGATGCGATTACCATGAGATCCAAGAAAATAGGTTATCAGCAGCTTGACTCCTATTAGGTATACATACAAAAATCGATCTTATTCACTTTGCATACATTGACTAGCAAATGGGCAATTTCTATCGGGTCCTTAGGAATAAGCATATATAAATTAAGCATAGTAATCTTCTGCAGTATTTTTGTGACAGAATGCAGGAATACAAGAACTCAGTACCAATGCAGTGGTTTACACCCTAGAGGCAACTATAATAAAAGAACCTCCACCCAGGACCTTCCGTACAAGGGCTCAGTCTCTATGCTTTCAGGAATGAGAGGCTTCAACTCCAAGATTAGACTGGAGAGAAGTTAGAAGTGTTGTTCTCGCATAAAAGAAGGTTGAGTTTGGTTGGTGCGTGCCCGATCATGACTGGGTTAGATAGGATTCAAGATTCAAGGTTGTTCATCAGTACACAAGTGTAAAGGAGAATTAAATGATTGTTACTGTAGATCCAAAGTAACATTAAAAATACAATAGGCATAAAGAACACAATAAAAACATACACAATAAATATAAGTTCATAAGATTAGCTTATAAACGTAGATTGATTAGATGTACATAAAGTTGATTACATCCAGCAACTTTAGGCAAACCATTTCAGATAACCAAGTGATGCAGATTTTACATTTTGATTATAAGTGGAATGTAAGCAAAATCTTTCTTTTTATATAGATTGTAGTTCTGATTTGGGATTCGTAGAATAGAACAACACACATAGGCCACTAGGCCCACCCTGTCTTTGTCTTCCAATACACCTCTCTACACTAATCCCATTCACCCACATTAGGTCTTCAGATTTTTATGCCATGGTGATTAAGTTCTTGAATGTCATGAGTATATCAGTTGGTAGTATATACTAGATTCCAGCCACCCTCTGTGTAGGGGATTGGGGGTTATGAAACCTGCCAGGTCTCCCCTATATCTCTCATTATAAGCCCACGTCCTCTTGCCTTAGGCTCCCAATCATGGGAGTAAGATTTGTTGCTCCCTGCACTATCTATCGCCCTCTTAATTTTATATGCTGTATCAAGTCGTTATTCAGATTCCTCCCCTGCTTTGTATAGTAAACCCAACGTACCCTGTCTTGTCCTATAATTGAAATATTCTGCCTAAAGAAGGGTGGAAATAGAATCAGTCAAAGATTTCAGAAGGGAATCAGAGAGACATGGGAATTGGTAATTTGCTGGAGATGGAGATAGATTAGGGGGGCTGGGACTGATGTGATAATTTGACTAGGGCTTGATGGGTCAAATGGACATTTTCTGAACCATGACAATTCTATGTCTCTATGATATAATAATTCAAGATAATATGGGCATGCAACGTATAAAAATAATTTTGGTCAAATAATCAGGAAAAAAGACCAATTAAAATAAAAGTGCTGGCAGACATAAATGCTTAACTCCAGCAATTCCCTGCTTGTCTACTTGCCAGTTTCACTACTTAATTATATTACACACTAATGACTTATTTGATAAAACAACAGTTGGCAAAGACTGAATAGGGATTTGGACTGCAGAGGAGTAGATGATTAATGAAAAAAAAGTGTTTTTAGATCTTTAAAGATTGTCTGTGTGGGGGGTGTGGTGAAGGTAATTTTAACCTCACCCCCTTGAATGGAAGGGGAGTGATGACAATGGGTTGGGGAAGAAGCAGAAGAGACTCCTGCTCTTACAGAGCCACGGAGATTAAAAATGGGACAGGACTAAATCAGGCAATTTACCTAACCCTGACAATTTCCATTTCCCATACTTTACAACTATGAAAGATAAGCTAAATTAACAATATATTTAAATGTCACATGAAAAATAATTTCATTTTCTACATGCAAAACCTAATTAAGTGTAACTTTATTTTTTGTCACTTTCTATTACTGTTCTGTTTTACTAACTGAATGCAAGTTGTGCACTTTGTCGTTTAAACTTAGTTCATCACTATGGTAATTGAGTATCCCCCATTACCAGTCATGCGTATAAGAAAAGGTAACGTGGAACTTAGCAATATTACCATGTATACTGTTGTAACATGCACAAAGTCACTGGAAAGACACTGAAGCTAATGGATATAGAAGTGCTTTATTCAACAAAATGTGCAGTAGACATCATATTGAGACCCTTTCAGAGTAACAGCCCATTCGACCCACTATTGCATGACGTTTTAGATTCTAAAAGTCAGAGGACAATTCTATACTTACAGTGTAACTATCTACAATGCTTCCTTTGAATTGCATGTAATTTTCACACACCCTTCTCCATACCCAGTCTCCAGATACCCAGAATGTATGTTAATCAGCATTGTCTGGTTTTCAATTAACTGGCATCCACAGCTCCAGGAAACTATTGTCCAGGGCTGCATTTTAAATGTAATCTACAATCTACATTCAGGTCTAAAGATTAGTTGCTGAAGTTAATATTTTGTTGTATACCCTAATTTCAGAATATGCCCTGACATATACCATGTACGTGTGTTTACTGCACAGAAGGAGCCCAATAAATCACAAATAGATTATTGCTACATTAATGGAAAATCAATCAAAATGTTTGTTAAACCTAGGCAGTCTTACCTATAAAAGGTAGTGCCCCAGAGTGTGTTTTAAAAAACAGAGAGCCAGGGGTGCATGTACATAATTTCCTGCAAGTATAAACACAGGAAGACAGGGCCATGAAGAAGGTGTTTGCCACATTTCATCAGGTAGAATGTTGAATACAAGAGATGGGAAAAGCACAAGAGATTCTGCAGATGCTGGGAATCTTAGAAACATAGAAAAATAGAAAACCTACAGCACAATACAGGCCCTTCGGCCCACAAAGCTGTGCTGAACATGTCCCTACCTTAGAAATTACTAGGCTTACCTATAGCCCTCTATTTTTCTAAGCTCCATGTACCTATCCAAAAGTCTCCTAAAAGACCCTGTTGTATCCACCTCCGCCACCACTGCCGGCAGCCCATCCCACGCACTCACCACTCTCTGCATAAAAAACTTACCCCTGTCAACTCCTCTGTACCTACTCCTCAACACCTTAAACCTGTGTCCTCCTGTGGCAACCATTTCAGCCCTGGGAAAAAGCCTCTGACTATTCACACGATCAATGCCTCTCATCATCTTATACACTTCTATCGGGTCACCTCTCATCCTCTGTCGCTCCAAGGAGAAACGGCCGAGTTCACTCAACCTGTTTTCATAAGGCTTGCTCGTCAATCCAGGAAACATCCTTGTAAATCTCCTCTGTACCCTTTCTATGGCTTCCACATCCTTCCTGTAGTGAGGCGACCAAAACTGAGCTCAGTACTCCAAGTGGGGTCTGACCAGGGTCCTATATAGCAACAACATTACCTCTCGGCTCCTAAATCCAATTCCACAATTAATGAAGGCCAATACACCGTATGCTTTCTTAACCACAGAGTCAACCTGCGCAGCTGCTTTGAGCGTCCTATGGACTCAGACCCTAAGATCGCTCTGATTCTCCACACTGCCAAGAGTTTTACCATTAATACTATATTCTGCCATCATATTTGACCTACCACAATGAACCACATCACACATATCTGGGTTGAACTCCATCTGCCACTTCTCAGCCCAGTTTTTCATTCTGTCAATGTCCCGCTGTAACCTCTGACAGCCCTCCATACTATCCACAATACCTCCAACCCTTGTTTCATCAGCAAACTTACCAACCCATCCCTCCACTTCCTCATCAGGGTCATATATGAAAATCACAAACAGTAAGGGTCCCAGAACAGATCCCTGAGGCACACCACTGGTCACCGACCTTCATGCAGAATATGACCCATCTACAACCACTTTTTGCCTTCTGTGGGCAAGCCAGTTCTGGATCCACAAAACAATGTCCCCTTGGATCCCATGCCTCCTTACTTTCTAAATAAGCCTTGCATGGGGTACCTTATCAAATGCTTCGCAGAAATCCATATACACTACAGCTACTTCTCTTCCTTCATCAATGTGTTTAGTCACATCCTCAGAAAATTCAATCAGGCTCGTAAGGCATGACCTGCCGTTGACAAAGTCATGCTGACTATCTTTAATCATATTATTCTTCTCCAAATGTCCATAAATACTGCCCCTCAGGATCTTCTCCATCAACTTACCAACCACTGAAGTAAGACTCACTGGTCTATAATTATCTGGACTAATTTTCTACTCCTTTTCTTGAATAAAGGAACAACATCTGCAACCCAACAATCCTCCGGAACCTCTCCCGCCCCCATTGATGATTCAAAGACCATGGCCAGAGGCTCAGCAATCTCCTCCCTCACCTCCCACAGTAGCCTGGGGTACATCTCATCCGTCCCGGAGCCTTATCTAACTTGATGCTTTCCAAAAGCTCCAGCACATCCTCTTTCTTAATATCTATATGCTCAAGCTTTTCAGTCTGCTGCAAGTCATCACTACAATCACCAAGATCCTTTTCCATAGTGAATACTGAAGTGAAGTATTCATTAAGTACCTTGAGCAACACATATAAAACACAGGAGGAATTCAACAAATCAAGCAGCATCTATGGAGGGGAAAAGCAGTCAATATTTTGGGATGAGACCGTTCATCAGCACTGGAAAGGAAGGTGGCAGAAGAACTTCTCACCTGCCCGTCATGTCCCTCTGTTTCCCCTTATTTTTCCCTTTGTGCTATGGTCCACTGTCCTCTCCTATTCGATTCTTTCTTTATCAGCACTTTACTCTTCCTCCCAGCTTCTAATTTTACTCCCCTTCCCGTCCCAGCCACTTAACCCTCATCTTGCCTCATCTGTTACCTGCCAGCTCTTATTCCTTCAACTCCCCATACCTCCTTATTCTAGCTTCCTCCCCCCTCTTTTCCTGTCCTGGTAAAGAGTCTCAGCCCAAAATATTGACTGTGCAAGAGTTGGGATGTCATGTTACAACAGTACAAGCCATTGCTGAGAACACATCTGGAGAACTATGCGCATTTCATTCACCTTGGAAGGATGTCATTAAGCTGGTAAGAGTGCAAAAAAATTTCACAAGGATTGTCCTCTCCACTCCCTTTTCGTTTTTCCACAGGGATCATGCTCTCCATAATCTCCTCGTTTCCTCATTTCAAAACCAACCCCGTCTCTCAGCACTTTTCCTTGTAACCATAGGAGAAATAATACTTACCTCTATAACTCCTCCCTCACCACCATCTAGGGTACTGAACAGCCCTAACAGGTGAGACAGACATTTACATACAAATTTCCCAGTTTTGCGATTGCATTTTGTGATCCTAGTGTGGTCTCCTGTACGCTGGCAGGACCAGGTGCAGACTCTGTGATTTTTTTTTAAATTAGCAGCAGCAGTACAATGCAATGCATGATAAATATGAAAATAAATAAACCAACCAACCAATAAATAAATAAATTATAGTAAGTATATTTATGTATATTAACAAGTTAAATTAAAAATAAAGCAATAACAGAAAGAAAAGTGAGGTAGTGTTCATGGGTTCAAAGCCCATTTAGAAATCGGATGGCAGAGGGGAAGAAGCTGTTCCTGAACCACTGAGTGTGTGCCTTCAGGCTTCTGTGCCTCCTTCCTGATGCTAACAATGAGAAAAGGGCATGCCCTGGGTGATGAGGGTCATTAATAATGGACGCTGCCTTTTTGAGGCACTGCTCCCTGAAGTTGACTTGGATACTCCGGAGGCCAGTGCCCATGATTGAGCTGACTAGTTTTACAATTTTCTGTAGCTTCTTATGATCCTGTCCCGGACCTCCTGTCCCATGATCCTCTCTTATCCCTTCTGCCTATCACCTGTCCAGCTCTTGGCTCCATCCCTCCCCCTATCATTTTGGATCTCCCCCTCCCCCTCCAACTTTCAAATCCCTTACTCACTCTTCCTTCAGTTAGTCCTGACGAAGGGTCTCGGCCTGAAACGTCGACTGCACCTCTTCCTAGAGATGCTGCCTGGCCTGCTGCGTTCACCAGCAACTTTTATGTGTGTTACTCTCCATGGTAGATCTGTTGAGGTTTTCAAGTGTTTTGAGTGACGAACCAAATCTCCTCAAGTTCCTAATGAAATACAGACACAGTCTTGCCTTCTTTATAGCTGCTTTGATATATTGGAGCCAGGTTAGATACTCATTGATATTGACATCCAGGAATTTGATATTTCTCACTCTCCCTAATTCTGATCCCTCTATATGGACTACTCTATCTGAAGTCCACAATCAGCTCTTTGTTCTTACTAGTGATGAGTGTAAGTTTGTCGCTGTGACACCACTCAACTAGCTGGTATATCTCACTCCTGTACACCCTCTCATCTGCATTTAAGATTCTGCCAACAATGGTTGTATCAACAGCAAATTTATAGGTGATATTGTCCTCCTCCTGTTTATCATCTATATCCCTCCTTCCCCTTCATATTCATGAGACTAATAGCCTCTTCAACTCCACATAATTGCATTATTTTACTATTACTCCTGGTAACTTGTTCCAGGGACCTACCTCTTTCTGCATTAAAAATAAAATCTTGCCCCTCATATTGCCTTTAAACTTTCCCTCTCTAACCTTAAAAACAAGTTTTCTGTGTTTGGCATTTCCACCCTGGGGAAAATATTCTGACTATCCACTGATCTCATAATTAAAACTAAAACCTTATCAATTCTCCCCTCAATCTTTGATGATTTGAGGAGAACAACCCAAGTTTATCCAACCTTTCCTTATTGCTCATTCCCTCTAATCTAGACAACATCTAGTAGATTTCTTCTGCTCCTTTTCCGCTGTCACCACAACTTTGCTACAAAGTGCTGGGGGGTTGGGTAGGGACCAGGTTTTCAATCGATGCTCCAAGTGTGCTCTAAATTTTATATACCTGTAGCTGCAGTGTGACTTCCTTACTCCCGGGCTTAACACCTCTACCAATGAAATACTGTGTAACTATGTCTCTATGAATATTTTTGCCATTAGTCTTGTATGACTCAGCAAAGCATTCCATTGTCCAGCTGCCATCTGCACTCAGCAAGCTCCTCTTACTTCTGTCTATACTCCAGGTGATAAGATTAATTACCTCACGATCCAGAATCAAAATCAGATTTATTAACACTGGCTTACTTGAAGTGAACAATCTTCTGCTTAAATTCTATCCTCATAAAAAGGGGGCTGTTGTATCTACAATTGCCCTCACCTGTACTTTGTGGGGCTGGGGTTGGCGACTGGAGAGGAGAGGGAGGGAAGATGTGGCTCCCAGTCACTGAGTAGAATGATGGTGGCAAACACGAGGAATTCTGCAGATGCTGGATATTCAAGCAACACACATCAAAGTTGCTGGTGAATGCAGCAGGCCAGGCAGCATCTCTAGGAAGAGGTACAGCTATTCCTAAAGAACGATGGTGGTATGCTTTACAAAGGCCCACTGTTGAGCAACTGGTGCTTGACTGATTCAGGCAGTGATTTCCCTTAACATACATACTTGCCACTTCTCCAAAGATCATCACTTTGTCATGGTGACGAGCTTTGAATTCCTGAGATCCTCAGGATGATGCTGTCTGGAGTTTATGGATTCCTGGTATTGTCTCCCATGGAGGTAAGGACAAGGGGATAGGTCCAGAAAAAGGGTGATCAAAATAAGACCTCAATGTTGGTGTTAACAGAAGATAATGGCACATCACGATAGCAGTGAAGGCAGAGGAAAGCTGCAGTACTGATGAGGACTCAGTGGTCTTGCACTCCAAGCCATTGGTCCATAACTTTGATCTGTCAAGACCATGTGGTAGTGGCTTAATCGTCAGCCTCCCTTCATTAAATATAGTCCCACACAGAGACTTTCTTCGTAAAGGGATTGGATCTCAGATTGGCCACTACCGCCACCTGAGGATTCACCAATAGACATCCACTTAGGAGAAAAACATTCGAATGTTGTCACCCTACGATCCAAACCACCTTTTATTCAATAAGAGCACAGAAACTAATTTTATGTGATAAAACATAGTAATTTTGCAGAAGGAAGTTGCAAACGTGTAAATAGGGATGGATAACTTATCAAGAAATGATGTTCCTGTTCCAATTTGTTCATTTTTTTGTGCAGGAGGAGGGATTTGGGGGTTGATGTGCCTGTTCCGTTTTTGCTTGATAATTCTGTGCGGTGAGGGGGCTTTTGGAGGCTGATGATCGTGCTGCCTTTCTTTTCTTGGTTTCATGGCTACCTGGATAAGAAGAATTTCAGAGTTGCATACTTTGATAATAAATGAACCTTTGAACCTTTCAAAAGTAGACACACTTGAAACAACCATTTGCTGCATTACTTCATGTTTCGGTGCTTTCCGCCGTTTCCTTTTAACCTCTAATTTGGCTGAATTGGTCATAATGGCAGCTGTTGAAAATATTATTTTTTGCTGTATTGTGTCTAATGGGCAATGTTGTTATCTATCTCTGCAGAACTGCTCGGAAAGGTATTCACTGCTTTGAAGTATCTCTGCAATTATAGGTTTTTTAACCTTAGAGGTCAGTGCTTGATTATTTGTACAAAACCGTGTGTTTGCAAGGACTGCATGGTCTACAGTAGAGCGGGTTTCTGATGCTTTATATGAAAACATTGATCTGAGCTTGATAGGATTAGGCAATGTGCAATGATTTCCTCCGTATTTCTGCTGCACAGCTCTGCAGCACCAAACATTGGTCAGTAAGCAAACGGTTGTGCCCCACCAAACACAAGGGCAGACCATAAAAGGAATGAAGAATAAGATATAAAAAATCAGTAAAATGAGATACGTGACAATAAGTGGGTTGCAGAAAATGAGGCCAGCTCCATAAAGTAAAACTGTTTCACAATATTTATTAGCCAGGAGTTATGACCTAACATTATATGGCTATGTATGGGGATAGGTTTATGTTGTTGCACAGTTCGGTGTCTTTTTCCACATGTTTTATTTTTTTTATGATCTAAAGCAAGCAAAAATGTTTTTTTTTAGCAAGCAAGACTTTTAAATTAAATTGATAAGAAGCCAGTGGCCTAGAATGTTAATAGGCACTTGTCAGAAATGACACTCTCAATTTGTGCATGAGTTCTGGCTTAGCCAAGAACTGAACCATGCAAGCAAGCATATATATATAAAAAAAAACTGAATACCTTGTTTATAATTTTGAGAGACCTACATACAATGTGACCATAAAAGTCACAACTGCCAGCTCAGGTGGAAAAATGTTAGGGGGAGAAATGTATTCAATAAATAGGAAACACAGCATGGAGCTGAAAAGTGTGTGTGTAAAACAGGTCAGGAGATTCAAATAAAGGGAATGGGAGGTAGCTGGAGCATGAGTGTACATTAAACAGTAGTGCTCATAGCTTGAGACATAACTGTTCCTCTGGGAATTTGACTCTTGCTTATTTTGATATTGTGTCAGTTCACAGGCTAAAGGAAACACAATTTACCCAGTTTTCATTCCAGTTTTATTTAGATTTAGTAGACAACCTTCAGAGCATATTACCTTTGTATATTATTTGCTGAAGGTACAAATGTTAGGCAGTTATAAAATAACTTGCTCGATGGCAGCAGCCAATACCTAACTTCAGATACAAAAATACCAGAAGCCTACCTTTCATGTATCACCGACCAGTAGAAACAATTTATGTAACACTGTTCTGCTCACATTTTGTCCAAAGGATGTTTCCAAACTCAAGGAGGAATGCGGGAAAATGGGTTAGCTTAAAGAAAAGCTGTTTTAGTCCATCAATTTAAATAGGTATTAATTGTTTAAAAATATAAACCAGCCACATTGTAAGACCAAATAGTGTAACATTGTCATTGCAAGTTAACCACAGGGACGAAACCTGGGGTACAAAAAACCGGAGATCAAAAAGCATGTGTGGTAGCAAGTTTCACTGTATTATGGCAGGTCATTTCACAGTGTGCATTGCTGACCTGGTTTGGATCATTTCATGACCTTGATGCTGTGCAGACTCTGGTCTGAAAAACTTGTATTGATAGCCTATTATTACCAGGGAAGCTCTGACAGTGTTCATTGTGTCTGAAGGCCTTTGCCCAATCGGAGCTGAAAATAGAAGGAAATGAATGGTTATGTTGCAATTTATTGTTATTGTCAATGAATCCTTGCTGCATCTCTCCAAATCCAGGCTTTGATTATTAATTAATTATTAATTATTTGAGATAAGTTGATGATAAATATTTCATCATTTTTGCTGAAAATGAAAACAATGAATTTTAAATTTAGTTTGAGTGGATAATTACAAAAATCCATGTGAATGAGTTTAACTAATTTAATTAAAAAAAGTAGAACATGAGGATACCAAGTAATTCGAAAATTATCATGAATAATCCAGTTTAAAAAGGTTGTTTTAATTGCATTACTTGTCAATAGTAGAAGATGAATAGCTTTGGATATCCAGTGGAAAAGGCATTGTGTTTAAAGTGGCATATCAGATGGAAAACATTTTGCCTTTCGTGATGTCTTTTAAGGTTTCATTCCTAGTTCAAATCATCTCTATGGATTCAATCCCTTTCTGTTATCTGTAATCTTCCCCAGCCCTCTAAGGGATTTCCAGATTTCTTCAATTTCTTGTCTCTAGTTTCTTCTTTCAGTTTTCCTTCTGTATTCCATGTGATGGGCTAAGGAATTCCACCTAAACTCCCTTGATCCAAACGGCATCACCCTTACAAACAGAAATAAAATCAGGGGAAGATGTAGATGTAAATGTAGCGAACACTGTCCTCCTCAGCACATTCCTCCTGACTGCCCAGTGAACAGTATTTGGAACAGCATTCGAGAACGCCATGGTAGAATACTGGTTAGCATGACACTATCACGAGGAAATCTGCAGATGCTGGAAATTCAAGCAACACACATCAAAGTTGCTGGTGAATGCAGCAGGCCAGGCGGCATCTCTAGGAAGAGGTGCAGTCAACGTTTCAGGCCAAGACCCTTTGTCAGGACTAACTGAAGGAAGAGCTAGTAAGAGATTTGAAAGTGGGAGGGGGAGGGGGAGATCCAAAATGATAGGAGAAGACAGGAGGGGGAGGGATGGAGCCAAGAGCTGGACAGGTGATAGGCAAAGGGGATATGAGAGGATCATGAGACAGGAGGCCTAGGGAGAAAGAAAAGGGGGAGGGGGGGGAAACCCAGAGGATGGGCAAGGGGTATAGTGAGAGGGACAGAGGGAGAGAAAGGAGAGAGAGTAAAAGAATGTGTGTATATAAATAAATAATGGATGGGGTACGAGGGGGAGGTGGGGCATAGCGGAAGTTTGAAAAGTCAATGTTCATGCCATCAGGTTGGAGGCTACCCAGATGGAATACAAGATGTTGTTCCTCCAACCTGAGTGTGGCTTCATCTGTACAGTAGAGGAGGCCGTGGATAGACATATCAGAATGGGAATGGGACGTGGACGAAATGGGAATGGGACGAAATGATCTCCCAGTCTGCACCAGGTCTCGCCAATATATAGAAGGCCATGTCGCAGGAAAATTGACTTCTCATACTTCCGCTAATGCCCCACCTCCCCCTCGTACCCCATCCGTTATTTATTTATATACACGCATTCTTTTTCTCTCGCTCCTTTTTCTCCCTCTGTCCCTCTCACTATACCCCTTGCCCATCCTCTGGTTTTTTTCCTCCCCTCCCCCTTTTCTTTCTCCCTAGGCCTCCTGTCCTATGATCCTCTTATATCCCTTTTGCCAATCACCTGTCCAGCTCTTGGCTACATCCCTCCCTCTCCTGTCTTCTCCTATTATTTTGGATCTCCCCCTCCCCCTCCCACTTTCAAATCTTTTACAAGCTCTTCTTTCAGGTAGTCCTGATGAAGGGTCTTGGCCCGAAACATTGACTGTACCTCTTCCTAGAGATGCTGCCTGGCCTGCTGCGTTCACCAGCAACTTTGATGTGTGTAGCATGACACTATTGCAGCTTGGTGTATTGGGGTTCAGAGTTCAACTCTGGAGTCTTTGGTAAGAAAATCTGTGCATTCTTACCGTGAGCACGTGGGTTTCCTCTCTGTATTCCGGTTTCCTCCCACAGTCCAAAGACATACCAGTTTGTAGGTTAATTGGTCATTGTAAATTGTTGCTGGGTGGAGCAGCTCGCTGGCCAGAAAGACTGGCTCCACACTGTATTAAGAAAACTTAACAAAAGAAAAACGAAGTCCACTCCAATAATGTCCCATCCAGAGAAAATGAATCGGGGATCTTAAACCAATTTAACAAAATGTTCCTTTGACAAATTGTGTAATAATTGAAGAGAACTTTCTGCATGTTTAATTCTTAGAGTTAATTTTAAATAGATGTAGATTATTTGACTAGTACACCTTATAATTGGCTGACGTTCTGCTGCAGCAAAACGTTTCAGTGCATCTGTTGCATTAACTGAAAGATAATAAACAATTATTAAATGTACAATCATTAATAAAGACACAGTGGGACATTGCCAGCTGATTTAAACTTTCTGTTACAACTACACAGATGTTTATTTAAGTTGACTTTTTAAATCTATGATCATATTAGAAGGTGTTGGTTTGTCTATAAATTATTCCTTTCAATTCCTGGAAATGTTTTGCATATTGAGACTGGGACCAGGAGTGGAATCCAGAATAAAATAAAGGTGATTGATCACCACTTGTCTGGTGTTGCTCTCTCTATGATTGCTTTCAGCCTGACTCTAACTGTGGTAGTCAGAAGCCACATCAAGCCTGAAAGCAGCAAGACAACACTCTTGGGCTGGCAGACACTAGAAAGTGCAGATGTTAGAATTTGGAGCAACAATCTGCTGAACAAACTCAACAGGCCGAGAGGCATCTGAGGCAGGAAAGGAATTGTCAGCATTTTGGGCCCTGATACAGGATATTAACCCAAAACATTGACAATTCCTCCTAAACCCTCGCCCCTCCACCCCATTGATAATTCTCAACGTGCTGAGTTTCTCCAACAGAAACTTTTGTCTCCTGTCTCCAGCCTTTTGCTGTTCCGTCATTTCGTTAATTTAAATGCCAGCTCAGATAGACTGAAAAGACAGGGTGTTGGGATCCAGGACGAGAGCCAATTTCACTCGTTCTCCCTGATGAACACTCCTCTCTCTCTATGGTGCTGAGGCTATGAGGATTGGCCCGGTTGTTGTGCTCTGTGCCCACTAATATGATGAGCTGATAATGCAAGGCTTTGGGCCTATTCTGGCTGCTACCAGGTTCGAATCTGAGGACTCAATTTTTGATTTAGATTGTTGTTGTTTGCTTCAATTGCTTGCATGATTTGTATTTTTCTTTTCTTTCTCTTGAGTATTGGGTGTTATTCATTTTTTTTTCTTTAGTTGGGCTCTTTCAGGTTTCTTATTTGGTGGCTACCTGTGAGCAAACAAATCTCAAGATGGTATAATTTGTATATTCTTAGATAGTAAATGTACTTTGAACTCTGAAAATTGATGGGTGGCCAAGTCTGGGGAAAAGAGCAAGATGCCGAGGTTAATCAGACTGGGTTTGACTGTCCATCACTTTCCACCTGCTCCAGTGGTGATGACCAAGCCAGATGTGAAGAGCAGAAATCATGTTCAGGGTAGTTGGGAAAAGGTGGGTCCATCCTTGATCAGATAGAAATCCATACAGGGTTATCGAGTTCCTGCAGTCTTAATGTAGCAAATGTCACGTTGTAGCCAGGGTCACACCAAAACATGGGCTGTCCACTCCTGCAGCCAGACAGTATATAGTGAAGATAACCAAACCATGCTGTTCAACCAAAAACATCAAGTATGGAATCTGATCCATGTTGGAGAGAGTTTGTGTCTTTGCTGTATCTCCTTGTTCGGCACAACGTTGTGGGCCGAAGGGCCTGTATTGTGCTGTAGGTTTTCTATGTCCCTCCTCTGTATATTTCTCTTTCTTTCTATCTCTTTTCCTTTTTCCCTTTTTTCTTCACTCTCGCCACTCTCTTAATCCCACCCTGCTTT
Source organism: Mobula hypostoma (assembly GCF_963921235.1). Classification (NCBI taxonomy): domain Eukaryota; kingdom Metazoa; phylum Chordata; class Chondrichthyes; order Myliobatiformes; family Myliobatidae; genus Mobula; species Mobula hypostoma. Next base: position 22,247,018 of record NC_086100.1, read on the forward strand.
CTCTTTCTTCCCAACTCACTCTCACTTTCGGTCTCGTTCCCTCTTCGCTCATGTCTCCAAAGAGCAGCCAGAATCGAACTGAAGTACTTTGCTGTTGTGAAATGGGCAGTAATTGCAGTGATGTCAGTTATTAATTGGGATGGTTGAGCATGTGGGAGGAAAGTGTCAGGATCATTGTTGTTAAATCTACAGTTTCATTTTAAATGTCATAAGGGCCCAGACAAGCTTCCTACAGATCACAGTTCCAATAATGTTGAATTCTTGATGCCAGGACTGGTCTTGAAGAAGAGAGTAGCTACTAGAGCTGAGTAACATGCCAATATTCTCAAGACCTGTGGTAAACATGGGGAGAGTCTCTTTGCATTTCTCAGCTGCTCTGCAGGTCTTTAGGCAGCATAGACTCCGAACTGGAATCAGCTGTGTTAATTGTGGCTGAATATCACCTTCTCCAGCAGCTTGGTGCTATGGTGGGACGTGATCCCTTTGTGCTCTTCAATCTAGTCATACTCTCATTAGGATGCCTGCACTGGTTCTGGTTATAATTTTGCTTCAGTCTCGCTGTTGACGGGTTGGAAGGGAACGAGGCAAGGAAGAGGGAGGAGGAAGAGGAGATGTGCAATCCTCTGGACCAGCTGTAGTCGGCAGTCTGCTCATCTGTGCCTGCAAGGAGTCTGCATGAACCGCGAGACTCCCCCACAGCTTTGATGTGGCTCTGTGTTCACTAACATTGAGCAGTCTGCCTCATCCAACCCCACTTGCTGTCTCTGCCAAGCTGCTGGTTCCAAATGTGACAGCAATGATTTACTTGGCTGACGCCATGGAGCAGGGAAGTGGTATGCAATGCATTTATTTTTTAATATTTTTAAACCATGCTTTTGTAGCCATGAAATGCATGATTAAAGTGTCCTTGATAACAATTTATCCCTTAGATCACCCTGGTTTTATCCTATCAGAGACAAATCCCTCCCCGAACCCCCACCTCCCCTGAAGCCTAACAAACTTCTCTCCTCTCCTTTGCAATTGTTCTTCAACCTGAACCGTTACCTCCGCTTCTCTACCCACAGATGCTGCCTGACCTGCTGAGTATTTGCAGCATTAGATGTTGGAGTTCAGACATCAGCTTTTTTTTATGCTTTTAATTGTTTTTATCATTAGCATATGATTACATAAATAAATGTACATGCTAATTGTGCATGATCATTGATGGGTGTAGTTATGCTTTTAATATTTCACAGCATTTTACATGCAAGTAATTACTTTGAGATATGCTGGCATTAGGTAGTGTCACCTCTGCTTTGTAAGTATTGTTCCAGCCTAAAAATCTGTGCATGTACTTTAGGACTGATACTTTAGTGCATGACTATGTGTGTGCTGCATTGTTGAAAGAACTGCTTTTCATGAGATGTTGAACTGTGTCCCTTTCTGTGTGAATGGTAAACATAAATAATGCCATGATTTTTGACATCAAATAGGTTTTTGGGGTTTTATATAAAAGTTAGCATTTCCAAATAAGCAATTCCTTAGTAAAGTCTAAAATAACACTAAAATATTGAAATAGACATGAACTCAGAACTTTCCAATTTAGGGATGTGACTGCGTTTTCATGAATTGAATTATTAGGATTTTAAAATGAAAATTATGTACACAATGATGACACATCTTAATCCTTTTTATATACTTACCATCTGAGACTAAAATCCCTCTTACATCTCATGGTTACTTTATTTAAAATATCAAAATAAAACCAAAAATAATGTAAATTAAAAATGCACACTTTGTGTGATAAAATAGCAGAGACAATAAAAGTTAAAATCTGCATGGAAAAATTCTTAATGACAAAGAACAGCATTTTATGGTGTATTTAGTTATTTTTCAGATGACAAACTTCTCTTTCTGGAGAAAATCAATTAATATGTGAATTAATATTCCATCACGCAATTTTTAAAATAAGGAATGGAATCACCATATGTATGTGTCTTTAATGTAGTGTTAACACCGAGTAGATTTTTTTTGCCAGAGGTCATATTTTGGGCATTATTGTTACTCAGTTGTATTTTACAATGTGACTTAATTGCAGACATTAAACATTACTGCTCAAGTAGAAAATCAGCAATTAAGCCAATAATTAAGGGGTAGAATAGACAAAATTATACCCAGAAATGATTTTTGCTTGACTTAGATTTCTCTGAGTGGTAACTATATGTCCAAATGAAACTCATTTGAAGCAAGGTTTAATACCTCCCTTCTTCAGAGCAATGTTTATATGCCAATTTGTTTTGCATTTCCTGCTGCATACGAGAGTGAGGAGAATTCTAAGAAGTACTGTAATTAATTAACAATGACTATGATGCAATCTCCAAATTATTTTTGGATTAGCCAGCTATGTATGATTTTTTAAAATATTAACTGCAGCGATTAAATTTACTGTTCTGTATGCTTTGCATTCTCTTCTTAAAGCTGCATATTTGAAATTCAGGCAAAGCACTGTGCTTCAGCGCTGTGCAACAGCACGATTGCAGCTGTTGACAGAGCAAAATCCCACTCCCCACACATCTGATCTCACCTGTTGGCCCTGAATCCCTGCAAGCCTCATGCGGTTATGCATGGGATGGTGCTGCAAAGTCAACTGAGAAATGGGTCAGGTTGGTGAGGTGTTGCCTGACTCTTCTGGAACACCTTACTACTGCAGCAGTGATATTTAAGGTAATGGCCAGCTATTGAGAAACCAACCCTGGCAAACCCCATTGATTCCTGTTATTCCTCTGCTTACCACGGAGTCTTCCAATCCCCCACTTGACCTCCCAATGTTTTTCCACTCAATCCCCCATCACTCCTCCCAGACACTGATTGTGATAACCCAGTCCATAGGATACAATAGGGTCTTTTAAGATACTCTTTGATAGGTACATGGAGCTTAGAAAAATAGGGGGCTATGGGTAACCCTAGGTAATTTCTAAAGTAAGTACATGTTCGGCACAGCATTGTGGGCCAAAGGGCCTGTATTGTGCTGTAGGTTTTCTGTGGCCTTATGACCTGTAGGCTTGCAAACTAAGTCTGATTTCTGGTCACTCCAGACTCTGACTTCTAGGAATCCCCATGACCCCCAAAACAAAGCAGTATTGACTGATTAGTAGGAGGCAAAGAGTGGGAAATAAAGGGGACATTTTCTTGTTGGCTGCTGGTGACTCATTGGTGTGCCACAGGTTTCAGTGTTGTAACCACTTTTTTTTCATGCTGTATGACAATGATCTAGATGAAAGAAACCAAGTTTGCAGACAATAGGAAGATAGCGGACAGGCAGTCAGTGTTGTGGAAGGAGGTTGTCTGCAGAAACACTTAAAAAGATTGGGGGATTGGGCAAAGAAGTGGCAGGTTGTCAGAATGCTGAAACAGGGACCCAATTGCAAATCCTGTGGGGGGGGGCAAAAAAGTCAGAATCAAAGTTCAGGCAGAGATCAAAACATCCAGAGAAATCCAAAACCCAGAATCAGGCAGAGTCAATATTCAGACAGACAGAGTACAGATACAAATGCTGGAAAGGCTCAGGAAAATTCACTAACACAATCTGGTGAAAACACAGGACTAAAATACACTGAGCAATAAACAGAGAGGCAGATGATAGGTGGAGCACAATGAGACACAGGTGGCAGCAATACAGGTAATAATGAGAAGCAGGTGAGAGACGGAGTACTCAGTAATACAGGGGCCGGAATCGAGCAGGAGCAGGGACGGGAGCACATGGCAATACAAAACCACTGACTGACAACTAGGGGAAAACACACGAAAAGACAGAGTTCAGATGGAGGTACTGACACAGGAAGAATATGATGTATGGAAAGAAGGGCATGGTCATGAACTTTGCATAAGGAATAAAAGGATGGACTTCCTAAATGGGGAGAAAATTCAGAAATCAGAGCTGTAGAGGGACTTGCGCGTCCTCATGCAGGATTCCCTAAATGTTTGCTTGAAGGCTGAGTCACCATAAGGAAGGCAATTCAAAGTTAGCATTCATTTCAAGAGGACTAGAATACAAAAGCAAGGATGTAATACTTAGACAAGTGGGCTTTTTTGCAAAGATGCTGCTTGGCCTGAGTTCCCTCAGCATTTTGTGTGTGTGTGTGTGTGTTCGGATTTCCAGCATCTGTATATTTTCCCTTGTTTGAGATATTCTTCCTCAAGTAAAGCGATCAGAACTGTCACAGTACTCCAGGTGTGACCTCACCAGTACCCTGTACAGTTGTAGCATAACCTATCTGCTCTTAAGTTCAATCCCTTTAGCAATGAAGGACAACATTGCATTTGCCGCCTTGATGGCCTGCTACACCTGCAAGCCAACCTTTCGTGATTCATGCACAAGCACTCCCAAGTCCCTCTGCACAGAAGCATGCTGCAATTTTTTGCCTTTTAAATAATAATCTGCTCTTTCATTTTTACTTCCAAAGTGAATGACCTCTCATTTATCAACATTGTACTCTATTTGCCAGACCCTTGCCCACTCACTTAACCTATCTATATCTCCGTATCTTCTGTACAACTTGCTTTTCCACTCAATTTCAACCTTAGATACACTACACTCTGTCCCCTTTCCCAGATCGTTAATGTATATCTTGAACAGATGCGGCCCAGCACTGAACCCCTGTGGCACACCACTCACCACTGACTGCCAACCAGAGTAACACCCATGTATCCCAACTCTCTGCTTTCTATTAGTTAACCAATCCTCTATCCATGCTAATACATCTCCCCAACTCTATGCATCCTTATCTTATGAGTAAGTCTTGGATGCGGCACCTTATCAAACGCCTTCTGGAAATCCAAGAAAATAACGTCCATCTGTTCCCCTCTATCCACTGCACTTATTATATCCTCTAAGAATTCCAGTACGTTTGTCAAACAGGACCTGCCTTCGCTGAATCCATTTCTTTCCAGATGCCTTGCTATTTCTTCTTTAATGGTAGCCTCAATCATTTTCCTAACTACAACTGTTAAACTAAGTGGCTTATAGATATCTGCCTTTTGCCTACATCCATTTTTGAACGGTGGCGTGATATTCACCATCTTCAAATCTGCTGGGACCTGCACAGAGTCTGCACCAAAGCCTCTACCATAACTTCTGCTATTTCTTTCAGTACCCTGGGATGCATTCCATTAGGACCAGGGGACCTACCTATCTTCAGGCCTACAAGTTTGCTCAGCACTACCTCTTTAGTGATAGCTATTGTACCGAGGTCCTCACCTCCCATTGCATCCATAACTTCTCTCTTTGGCATGTTAGACGTGTCCTCCACTGAGAAGACCGACACAAATTAGTCATTCAGAGCCTCTTCCATTTCCTCATTACCCAATATCAATTCCCCCTCCTTGTCTTCCAAGGGACCTACATTCACTTTAGCCACCTTTTCTGCTTTATATAATTGAAGCACCTTCAATAACTCCAAAAGACTGAAGTAGGGTAAATACTGAAGGGCTTTTATTCGCTGTACAATACAACCTCCATGGTGAATGTCTGCCCCTGGACTGAGGGGGAGGGGCAAGGTGGAATCTCCTTTATTCAGGGATCTGTGGGAGCAGCCACAGGGGCAGTCAGCAGAGGGGCATATCCAGACAGTTAACCCAGTTACAACATATATATGGTTTACCACAATAATTATAAAAACTTTTACTATCCATTTTTATATTTCACACTAGTTTATTTTCATAATTTATCTTCCCTTTCTTTATTGCTTGCTTTTTAAAGTCTTTCCAATCTTCCAGTTTCCCACTACTCTTGGCAGTTTTTAGTTTGATGCCTTCTTTTATTTCCTTTGTTATCCAAGGCTGGCTCTCCCCACCTTTACTGTCCTTGCTTTTAACTGGAATATACTTTTGTTGGGCACTGTGAAAAATCTCTCTGAAAGTCTTCCACTGTTCCTCAACCATCCCACCATATAGCATGTGTTCCCAGTCTACACTAGACAAATCCTTCCTCATACCATTGTTTAGGCATAATACACTGGTTTTAAATTGAACTATTGCACCCTCCATATGTATGAGAAACTCAATCAGACTGTGATTTCTCTTTCCAAGAGGATTCCTAACTACCAGATGACTAATTTTACATGACTCATTGCACAGGGCCAGGTCAAAGATAACACGTTCCCTTGTAGGTTCAGTAACATGCTGTTCAAGAAAGCCATCACGGATGCACTCTATGAAGTCTTCATCAAGACTCCCTCAACCAACTCGATTCATCCAACCTATGTGCAAGTTAAAGTCCCGCATGATAACGGCAGTTCCATTCTTACATGTCTCAGATATTTCTCTGTTTATTGCCTGTACCACTGTAATGTTATTACTTGGTGACCGATAGACAACTTCCACCAGTGATTTTTTTTCCCTTTACTATTCCTAATCTCTGCCCAGACGGATTCAACATTCTGCTCTCTCCATAACCTTTGATGCCCTGATTAATCAAGAACCTATCACTTCTGCCTTAAACATACCCAATGACCTGGCCTGCATAGCCATCTGTGGCAAATAATTCCATTGATTCACCTCCCTCTGACTGAAGAAATTTCTCCTCATCTCTGTTCTAAATGGACATTTAAGTGGTCTACTGGTGGACAGAGTGTAGATGCTCAGTGAAGAGTTCTTTTGGCACTTATCCTTGCAAGCAGAACAAGTGCTATACCTGCCCCTATACCTACTCCCTCAATACCATTCAGGGCCCCAAACAGTTCTTCCAGGTGAGGTGATACTTCGTGTGAGTCTGTTGGGGTCATATACTGTGTTTGGTACTCCCGGTGTGGCTTCCTGTATATACGTGAGACCCGAAGTAGATTGAAAGACCACTTCGCTGAGCATCTATGCTCTGTCTGCAGAACAAACAGGATCTCCCAGTGGCCACCCATTTTAATTCCATTTCCCATTCCCATATGTTCATCCATGGCCTCCTCCACTGTCATGATAACACCACACTTAGGTTGGAGAAACAACACCTTATATTCCTTTTGGGTAACCTCCAACCTGATGGCTGAATATCGATTTCTCAAACTTCCAATAATGTCTCCACCCTCCACCTCTCACCATTTCTCATCCACTTTTCCCTCTCTTGTGGTTATCTCCTTGCCACCCATCACCTCCCTCTGGTGCTCTTTCCCCCATTTTTTCTTTCTTCCATGGCCTTCTGTCTCTTTCGTCAATCAACTTCCTAGTTCTTTGCTTCATCCCTCCCCCTACAAGTTTCACCTATCACCTTGTGTTACTCTCTCCCCTCCCTGCACCTTTCAAATCTACTCCTTAGGTTTTTTTCTTCAGCCCTGCCAAAGGGTTTCAGCCCGAAACATTGACTGTGCTTTTTTCCATAGATGTTGCCTGGCCAGATGAGTTCCTCCAGCATTTTGTATGTGTTGAGGAAGGATATAATGGCTTTGGAGGCGGTGTAGAGGAGGTTCACCAGGTTGATTCCAAAGATGAGAGGGTTAGACTATGAGGCGAGATTGTCTCTCTTGAGACTGTACTTGCTGGAATTCAGAAGAATGGGAGGAGATCTTATAGAAACATATAAAATTATGAAAGGAACAGATAAGATAGAGGCAAGAAAGTTGTTTCCACTAGTAGCTGAGACTAGAACTAGGAGACATAACCTCAAGATTTGGGGAGTAGATTTGGGATGGAGATGAGGAGGAACTGCTTTTTCCAGAGGGTGGTGAACCTGTGAAATTCTCTGCCCAGTGAAGCCGTGGGGGCTACCTCAAGAAATATATTTTAGACAAGTTGGATAGCTTTTTGCATAGTAAGGGAATTAAGGGTTATGGGGAAAAGACAGATAGGCGGAGATGAGTACATGGCCAGATCAGCCATGATCTTATTGAATAGTGGAGTACGCTCGCTGGGCCAGATGGCCTAATTCTGCTCCTATTTCTTATCATCTTATGTACTTGTGAGAGGGCAGGAGAATGGGGTTAGAGGGATGATGGATCGGCTGTGATGGAGTGGTGGAGCAAAGCAGGTATAATTCTGTTCCTTTGTCCAAGGAAGGCAGTGATTGATAGACTCATTCCCCCACCAGCACTCCATTCCTTATCTCACTCTGACCTCCTGGACCATCCCAGATTCACCATATTTTCCTCTGCAAACTCTGTAGCACACAGGGGACAATGAGCAACAGGTGATCATGAGCACTCAACATCTCAGGCATCGGGAACGACTGAGTATTCAGGCAATGGGCCCACAACAGCAGTTGGCATGTTAAATAATGAACACTTCAGTGCAATAATAATGGATACCTCATAAAATTTTGCTCTTCAGTCATCTGACAATATCTCATTATGCAGTTCACGTTATTCACTGGACAAAGAATAGGATTAATTGGACAATGTTACCATTTGATGACTGGAAATCTCAAACTAATTTGATATTCTATGAAATGATGTCACCACAGTATGTGTATTAAATAGAGCAACAAACAGTCTGTTGGGGGAACTCAGCATGTTGAGAAGCATCTATCTGGGGATGGAGGGGGGTGGTTGAGGGAATAGTTGATACTTTGGATGAAACCCTGTATCAGGTGTTTCAGATAACTGAGACTCATAGATGAATGTGATACATTCATTACAGAATGCAAAGAATGGGATCTTAGAGCACAATTTCATCCTATGAGATACCCTATCTTAAACATTTTAATTTGGTGTGACGGGGTGGAGTTACATCTCTACCAAAGAAGATGTAAGGCGACCCTTCTCTCCGCTAGCCTGCAGGTCACCATTAAGAAAGGTGTAGCACTTGCTTAACCCTCTGATTAGGGTCTAATGAAGTCATGGGAGCAGGTGGTGGATGGTCATATGAACAGCTGGTGCATATCACAAGTCCTGGTTGTGTGACTACCGACACCAGGCAGACAATCTCTGAAGAGTATTGATAATGGCTGGGGTCACCCGTCTTGTAAAGACACCGCCCAGAAGAAGGCAGTGGCAAACCACTTATGTAGAAAAAAATTGCCAGGAAAAATTGTGGTCATGGTTAGAGAAGGAAGACTATGATCGAGTTTGTCATATGGCAAGGCACATAATGATGATGATGAATTTGAGCCAGTTTAATTAAGTTATGGAAAATATCTAGTGAAAAATAATTTATTTCAAAGACTCTTCTGGAAATGGAAAATCAGCATAACTTTTAAGAATGTATAATTTCTGACTGATTTATGCTTTTTTTCTTTGAATGTTGAGACCCTAATGCAACTAAATGTTTCATTGCACTTGTGCATATGGCAATAAACTCAACTTTGACTGAGAGAATAAAACACAAACTGAAGTCTCCATTTGAATACTGAATGGGAGTGAGAGGGGAATATGTTTGGTGGCTTCACCACATTGGTGTTATAGAAACAATGGTGAATGGTCTTTTGAGCATAAAGACTGGTGATGTGAAATGAGATCAAAAATAAACAAAAGAAAACATGCAGTTGCTGGAAATCAAAGCAACACCCACAAAATGCTGGAGGAATTCAGCAGGCCAGGCAGTATCTATGGAAAAATGTACAGTCAACGTTTCAGGCCGAGACCTTTCGGCAGGATATTGTGTGTTTGAGTGAGAACCCTCCAAAGAAATGCTAGTCACAAAACATCTCCTTCTCCACTTCTCCCTGGTGTGGAGGGACCCACTGCAATACCTAGGTCCACTTTTCAATCATGTCCAGAAAACTATCCCAGTCCAAGTGCACTCATAGCATAGCATAGGAAACATCAGATTTCCCTTTTCAGTTCCTCCTTCCAAAAATACTTTTGTCCATCTTTCATATACTGCTTGCTTAACCTGTGGATGACCTAATTTTCGAGAAAATTTTTGAGATGAGAACTTTGTTACTTTTTTAGTCTGTTAAATTCAGTTTCTGCTTTTATGCTAAGCTGTCCCTGGCCACCAAAGTTTCTTGGGTCTAGCTGAAAAATTAATCTTTCTTCATGTTAAAATTAATATGTCTTTGAAGAACCACAGAAATCTGGAGTTAGAGTGAAAATTTCTGCCCCATGGACAAAGGTGAAAGAACTAAAACAAGAAAAATTCTCTTTATTCTAATCTGCTCCTAGTTCCTCAGTACATGAAAAATGTTCATAAGAGAGACCTTGCGGTGGCCTTGTGAAAAAGTAAAGCACTGGATGTACCATACCCCATGTAAGTTTTAGACATTAGTGATCAGCCTCACCACCATGTTCCTATACAACTAATCCAATTCTGGACAATTTTGAACAACAATATTCGAAAGTGATTCTGATACACCCATGCATGTTTCGGGTCCATCTTTTAGTCACTTGGAGCATTAAGTTCCCTGTTGACTTGTAACAACATGTCATTTGCCATTTGAAGCTTACTTCTATCTTTTTTTATTGTTAACCTTTTTCCAGTTCTGATAAAAAGCCACCTGTGGCACGGCTGCCTAGCGGTTAGCATAATGATTTACAGTGCTCGCGTTCGGGGTTCAGTTCCCACTGCTGTTTGTAAGGAATTTGTATGTTTCCCCGTTGCTGTCTGAATTTTCTCTGTATGATCTAGTTTCCTCACACATTTCAAAGATATACAGTTTAGTAAGTTGTGGACAAGCTGTGTTGGCACTGGAAGTATGGTGACACTTGCAGGCTTTCTCCCAGCGCATCCTCAAATCATGTTTTTCATTGATGCAAGCTATGCATTTTCACTGTTTGTACCAATGTGCCTGTGACAGATAAAGTCAAAGCTTATCTCTTATTAGTTAAGTAGAACTCTCTTTGCATGTACTTATTGATCTACTGAACACTTACAAAAATTTTATTTCCTTTTTAAGTTTTCAACATGCGCATAGTTTAGCTTTAGATCTACATTGAAGGTGCATTTCCTACATTTCCCAGCCACTATCTTTAATCTTACTCTTTATATTAAAATAAGAGGTCAGCTGCAAGCCAGGTGGGTGTAGTAGCATCAGCATCGGACTTCGAGACGAGGGGTCGCGGGTTCGAATCCAGCCGGTTCCTTGCTCATTTTCCATTCTTGCTGGGTTGAGCATCAAGCTAGCAACTCGGCCTCATAAAAAACAATCAAATGCTATGGAAATGGCAAAAATGCTGCCCTTCGTGCCACAAGGTGTGACAAAAAACAATAACAAGAGATCAGCTGTAACGATACTCCTTTAAACATCAGTCCATCAAGCTGATGCACAAAGTTACCTATTTTTCTCTATTCAATTACTTGGGGGAAAAAAAGAAAATTGTACTTAAAATATGTAGACCAGTTCAAGAAGGTCCAAGTCATGAAGGCGGAAATGGAAAACTGAAGATGTCAACACCGTAAACACAAGAGACACGTGCTGGAAATCCAGAGCAACGCATACAAAGCGCTGGAGGAACTCAACAGGTCAGGCAACGTCGACGGAGAGGAATGAACAGTCAACATTATGGGTCGAAACCCTTCATCAGGACCTTTAATTCCTCCAGCATTTTGTGTGTGTTGATGTGAACATCAATCCTTTCTTTTAACTGTTGTGCTAGGAAGACCCTGCTGCTGTGGAGGAAAAGATCAGGAAAATCAGCTATAATCATTTCCTTGAATAAATCATAATGCTATCCCTGCAAACACAAAATACTTCTGAGGACTGATGCCTTTGAAATGTGACACTCTAAAAAGTTTGATGTGTAATTCTTGCACTGGATGTAATGTTTTTTTTTAACAAAAACGCACTCATTAAAAATGATCAATAAATAACATATTTTAACAATAAAATGGCCTGCAATTAACTGCTGATACTTGTACTTGTGGACTGTTTGAACTAACAGCTTGGACAGAGCCATCAGGACGTGGATGATTTGCAGAATCAGAGAGGAGTCCCAGATCTGCCATGTTTGCACTTAAGGTTGCAGTCGTGACCTTACTGAGATCTGAAGGAAGATTCATGAGGAATCTCCGCCAGATTGATAAATCGATACATTGTCACTGAATTGATGCAAATACCTTTTGCCATGCCTGTTGTATATTTAATATGTCAGTTACATTTGAGTAATTATATATATATATACCTTATGAATTCCTGTTCATTTAAATACGCAAATTGCATAGATCATCATTCATCATGCTATCACGTGACAGGTGTGCCTCGCTTAAAGAAAACACAAAGCTAGACCACCATATCAGACTCCTCTGTCTTCCTTTGAATTAGTTTAATGTTTTGAAATCACAAGCTGTAACAATGCCTGGCTACTTAGCACATCTCCATACTTAGAGTAATTTACTATTTCCAATCAACTTACTAACCATTGGGACATGGGGAGAGTAGAGGTGTTGAGCCCAAGAGTGAGGAAGTCATACTGCAGCTACAGGTATATAAAATGTTAGTTAGACCACACTTGCAGCATCAATTGACATTCTGGTCCCAACCCAACCCCCCAACACTTTGTAGCAAAGTTGAGGTGACAGCAGAAAAGGTGCAGATGAAATCTACTGGATGTTGCCTGGATTAGAGGGAATGAGCAATAAGGAGAGGTTGGATAAACTTGGGTTGTTCTCAGATCATCAAAGACTGTGGGGAGAACTGATGAGGTTTTTGTTTTAATTATGAGATCAGTGGACAATCAGAATATTTTCCCAAGTGTGGAAATGCCAAACACAGAAAACATGTTTGTAAGGTTAGAGAGGGAAAGTTTAAAGGCAATATGAGGATCAAGATTTTATTTTTAATGCAGGAAGTGTTAGGTCCCTGGAATGAATTACCAGGAGTAGTAGTGGAATAAGACAATTCGGTGGAGTTGAAGAGGCTCGTAGTCTCATGAATGTGAAATGAATGGAGGGATATAGATGAGAAACAGGAGGATGACATTTAGTGTCAGTACAATATCTATAAATTTGCTGATGATACAACCATTGTTGGCAGAAGCTTAGATGGAGATGAGAGAGTGTACAGGAGTGTAATACACCAAATACTAGAGTGGTGTCACAGCAACAACCTTGAACTCATCATAAGTAAGACCAAAGAGCTGATTGTGGACTTAAGAAAGTGTAAGATGAGGGAACATGAACCAATGCTCATAGAGGTTTTAGGGAATTAGGGAATTAGGAATTAGGGAGAGTGAGCAATTTCAAGTTCCTGGGTGTTAATATCTGTGAGGATCTAACCTGGTTCCAATATATTGATGCAGCTATGAAGAAGGCAACATGGTGGCTATAGTTCATTAGGAATTTGAGGAGATTTGGTATGTCAGATAAGATACTCAAAAACTTCTACCGATGAAGTGTAGAGAGCATTCTAACTGGCTGCATCACCATCTGATATTGGGTGGAGGGTTACTGCACAGGATTGAAGTAAGCTGCCGAGAGTTTTAAAATTAGTCAGCTCCATCACCGGCATTAGTGAGTTGGTATCCAATACATCTTCAAGGAGTAGTGCCTCAGAGGTGGCATCCATCATTAATGACTCCCACCACCCAGGACATGCCCTCTTCTCAATGTTACCATCAGAAAGGAGATACAGACTTCTGAAGACACACACTCGATGATTCAGGAACAGCTTCTCCCCCTCAGCCATTTGATTTCTGAATGGACATTGAAGGCATAAACACTACCTCATTACTTTTTATTTCTGTTTTTGCACTACTCATTTAATTTAGATATTTTATATATGTTTACATAACTATTATATATATATAATGTTACGTACCCCATAACTGGGTTGCCAAACCAGCAGAAATGGACCACTTAGTTGGAGTCTGGATTACTGGAACTAAGAAAGTTTTATTAAAGAAATAAGTAACACAGTACTCTAATAGTAAGGATATAAATATAACAGGTTAGCAATGATAAAACACACATGTACACAGAACTAGGATAATAGGATCAATCAAGCTCTATCGCAGTCTAGGGGTAAAATGATCAGTCTCAAGTGACGCAGAGTTCAGTTCCGTTTAGTTCAGTTCGCAGTAATCGCTGTTGTGCCGTTGGGGGGAGAGAGAGAGAGAGAGAGAGCGAATGATGATATTCAAATCGGATTCAAACAGACCTTTGATATTCCTCGCAGTTAGCTTTCGGGCGAGCCCTTTGTAACGTCTTCTGAGGTCACCGACTGTGACCCCTCCGTTCTGGATATGATCGTTCTTCTGCGGTGAACCGGGCACCCAGGCAAGGGCGGACACACACACACCAGGTTCCCGCCAATCATACCTTTCCACCCTGTGCGTCTATGGTCCGTCCCGCAACCAGACCTCCAAAACTTCCACCAACTTGTTGGGGGGGGGGCACAACGCACTTCCAGGGTCTCGTTATCTTGTGGTGTCGTGGTGTGTCCTTGCCTTAGTGAACCTGTTCCTTTTATCCCCCTGCTGGGGTATCGCCTGTCCATCAAACTTCAAACAGTTCAGGTTCAAAGCAACCGGTCTGACCATACTCGAAACTGCGTCTCTTTTCGTTAATCTCTCTTGTCTCTCTCTTATTAGCATTTTGAATGTTTCCCCCATTTGTCTCTCTCTTATCTCTCTTATCGGCATCAATCTTCTGATAACTTGGTCTTTTGTCACAATAATTTTTCCTATAATATCATATTATCAATTTAATAAATTTCACGACATATGCCGGTGATATTAAAACTGATTCTGATTCTTCTGGGCAGTGTCATTACAAGGTGTGTGACCCCAGCCATTGCCAATGCTTTTTAGAGACGGACTGACTGCAGTCAGTGGTCATGTAAGTAGGATTTGTGATATGTACCACCTGCTCATCCAAACTTTCACCACTCCCAAAAGTGTAGACAGGTCACTCGGTTGCATCTGTCTACAAAAGAAACCCTCCATTCACTCCTCCAGTTTTATTTAAATTGTGTAACATTAAAATTGGGTGGCAGGGTGGAGATACGGCCCTACCAAAGGAGGTATAGTCTGCAGGTCACCCTTGGGTAACATGGTCAGGTCACAAAAAGCCAAGGGTGACCTGCAGACTATACCTCCTTTGGTAGGGACGTATCTCCACCCTGCCACCCAATTTTAATGTTACACAATTTAAATAATACTGGAGGAGTGAATGGAGGGTTTCTTTTGTAGACAGATGCAACTGAGTGACCTGTCTACACTTTTGGGAGTGATAAGAATGACCTTTTCCTTGGTTATGCTAATAGTTCAGTGGATATTGAAGTATAGACACAGAAACTGCAGCAGTCACAATAAACTGCTGTAATTCTCTGCAGTGAGCATTGTCTGTAACTCATCATCAGTGAGTAAGGTTTGAAGGATTTCTGTCATGGTCTGTTTGAATACCTGTCCTTTAGTTTAGACACAGAACATGCTCATTGAACAAGGATATGGCCCCAGCTTCTACCAGATCTTTGAACAAAGTAGCATGAAAGGAGGCCTCTGAATGCATCAAATCTATGCTAGATAGTTCAAAATCCAATCCAGGCAGTCTCAGGCTCCCTTACTGTCTACAATCTTTTCTCTTTCAAATTCAAAGGGCAAAAATAGGCTAAGTGTGGGCAAATGGGTGTAACTTGGAGGGGCATCTTGTTTAGCCAGGGCCAGTTGGGCCAGAGGACCTGTTTCCATGCTATATGACTATATAACTCTAAGAAGTTGCTAGTGAGTTGGCATCTACCAGTTTATCAGTGTGATTCATACCCTAACAGTTACTGCACTGAAAGGGTTTTCCTCATGTAGTTTTTTTGCCAGACACATTAGATACACCATGGAACCAGGCCCTTTGGCCCTCTGACTATTAATCACCCAATTATATCGCTCCTCGGTTCCTTAAGGTTGTTGTAGCCTGGGTTGGTAATGGAGACAAGCTGTCACTGCCTATTAAATGCTCCCAATGGCTTGTGCCACAGATAGCTTCTGACAGCCAGGTCCAGCTCCTGGCCTTCATGTGTGGCTTAGCTACTAAGCCCGGTGGAACCGTTTTTACTAACAGGAGAAAGGCTGAGTTACTGGGGAAAATCTGGAGTTCTACTTTGAGTTGAACACTGACTGGCAACTCCTGCGATGTTGCTGGAGCAAAACTCTATCGGCTCTGCTGTTCCTTTGGTCTCATCCACTGTGTGGAGAAGGTGAGCTTGCTACATGGGTATCAGCTTGCTCTTCACTGTTCTGCACAGGCTTGTGAATCTAGACAGCTAAGATGCAACACCCATGCTTGACCCTGACCGGGGAGGCCACACATCAATACTACACTAATCCTATTTTAGTTTCTCACACACAAACCCAGGAATATTTATGGTGGCCAATTAATCTGCATGTCTGCGACAATGTCACTGGGGTGAACAAACAAACTCCAGATGGCTCCAGAAGTCAGGCAACATACATCAAAGTTGCTGGTGAACGCAGCAGGCCAAGCAGCATCTGTAGGAAGAGGTGCAGTTGACGTTTCAGGCAGCAACTTTGATGTATGTTGCTTGAATTTCCAGCATCTGCAGAATTCCTGTTGTTTCCAGAAGTCAGGATTGTATTTGGGCCTCTGGCAGGGTAAAACACCAACTCTATCAGCTTGCCCCATGTGCCACACTACCTTTAATACCTTCGAATGGCAATTACTGAGCCTTCAGACCCAGCTTGTATAGCAAAGCTTTTCCATCTAGTCTTCTCTTGGAGTTTTATGCTCTAAGGGGCACAAGTGCAAGATTTTGTTCAGCTTATCGATATAATAGTAATTCCTGAACAACAGACAAGATATAGAAGAAACTTGATCAGTCAGAAATGGACAGACAATGTGGAGGAAATGGACAGTCATTGTTTCAGGCTGAGGCCCTTTGTTTGGATGATGATCCTTCATTCTTGGGGCCTTATCAGTAACCCTTTACTGCAAAGTGTGCAAAGGCTCACACTCTTCCTAGAGTACCAGGAACCTGATGCCATGCTTCAATTTAGGAGAGAAGTTCAAGGTTCAAAATACATGTATTTATACTATATACAACCTTGAGATTCATCTCCTTACAGGCAACCACAAAACAAAGAGACCTAATAAAAAAAAGACTGTCAAACACCCAAAGTGCAGAAGAAAAAACAAATTGTGCAAACAATAAAAATAAGCAAATAAAATTTTAAACTAATCAAGTTTTAAAAAGTTTTTTTAAAAAGTAACAACATTAAGCATTCCTCTGGTGTTTTCCCCCTTCTTTTTCAGTGCAGAAGAAGGGTCTCGGCCTGAAACTTTGACTATTTATTCATTTCCATAGGTGTTGCATGACCTGTTGAGCTCTTCCAGCTTTTTGTGTGCGTTGTTTGGATTTTCAGCATCGGCAGAATTAAGATTGCCACATTGTTTCAATTAATAGGATTCTCTTATCCTCTCATTTGTCTGAGGAGTGAGATTTTTTTATTCTCTCACCTCTTCGAGAATAGTACAGAGCTTGAGGAATATCCCCTTTCATTCCCGATGTGGCCTTCTATATATCAGCGAGACCTGACGCAGACTGTGAGATTGTTTCGCTGAACACCTACGCTCTGTCCACCAGAGAAAGCAGGATCTCCCAGTGGCCACACATTTTAATTCCACGTCCCATTCTGATATGTCTATCCATGGCCTCCTCTACTGTACAGATGAAGCCACAACCAGGTTGGAGGAACAACACCTTATATTCCGTCTGGGTAGCCTCCAACCTGATGGCATGAACATTGACTTCTCAAACTTCCGCTAATGCCCCACCTCCCCCTCGTACCCCATCCGTTATTTATTTATATACACACATTCTTTCTCTCTCTCTCCTTTTTCTCCTTCTGTCCCTCTCACTATACCCCTTACCCATCCTCTGGGCTTCTCCCCTTTTCTTTCTCCCTAGGCATCCTGTCCCATGATCCTCTCATATCCCTTTTGCCAATCACCTGTCCGGCTCTTGGCTCCATCCCTCCCCCTCCTGTCTTCTCCTATCATTTTGGATCTCTCCCCCCCCCCCACTTTCAAATCTCTTACTAGCTCTTCTTTCAGTTAGTCCTGACGAAGGGTCTCGGCCCAAAACGTCGACTGTCCCTCTTCCTAGAGATGCTGCCTGGCCTGCTGCGTTCACCAACAACTTTTATGTTTGTCCCTTTCATTCCTTATTGGAACTGAATGATGCTCTGCTCTTGTCATTACTACAAAATTCCTATAGTTGGACTGGTCCTGAGCTACTATCTTGGAACATTCTCCATCTGTTGGAGGATATCAGCAGGTTGAGTAGCACCTGTGGGGAAAAATGAATTCAGGTTTCAATCCTGCATCAGCACTGCAGATAATTCCTTACCTTCCACAGAAACTGTTTGACCTACTGAGTACCTCCAGCAGATTGTTTTAGATTTCAACATCTGCAGCCCCTTGTATTTCAATTATAGTATTCACCACTGACAGTTTCCAGGATTATCTCTTTATCTTCAATAAATTTGTGAGCACTAGTTATCTTCCTCCCTCTATTGTGCTTGGATGTATTCATCAGAATCCCTTTGGTTAATCATGAGCCTCTCATGTCCCAATGCAACATAGGGATGAAGGCATCATTTCTTTTAATATCTATTTTCCTTTATAATCCTATCCTCTTCACTGGTGTAAAACATGAATCCTGGTACATCCTAATGACCACTGAAGCATGGCAGAACTTGTGCACGAATATGTTCAAAGGTTTGTCCAGTTGGAAGGTTCTTTTCAGATTGTGCATCTGTGCATAATTCATGGATCATATTAACTCAATTCAAATCTTTTTGAAAACAGGCAATTTTTCATTGAATTCCTTCATTTTGAAGAGAAAACGTTTGATGGAACAATGGATGAAATCAAAATTCAATATGGACTTGTCACCTTTTTATTGTGTTGTAATATTTGCGTTCCTGTCTTCCATTATGTTGTAATATTTATCATCTTTCATTATGTTGTTACTATCTCAGATAGCCTGTCCTAGTCCCATCGTATAAATGCAATTGCAAACAAAGCATGACAGTGCCTCAACTTCCTTAGTAGTCTGCAGAAATTTGGCATGACATGATAAACTTTGACAAACTTCTATAGATATGTAGTGGAGAGTGTATATTGACTGGCTGCATCAAGGCCCGGTATGAAAACAAATGCTTTGAATGGAAAATCCTACAGAAGGCAGTGGATTCGGCCAATGGCTAAAGCCCTCCCAGCCATTGAATACATCTACATAAAACGTTCTAGTAGAAAAGCAGCATTTATCATCAGATATCCCCTCCACCTAGGCTCTTTTCTCACTGCTGCCATCAGGTAGAAGGCACAGGTGCCTCAGGACTTGCAGCACCAGGTTCAAGAACAGTTACTATCTCTCGGCCATCACGTTCTTGAACAAAAGGGGATAACTAGACTCATTTGGCCATCCTTTGAGATGTTCCCACAAACATTGATCTTACTTGAAGGACCTTTTACCTTTCTATCTCATGTTCTTGTTATTTATTGCTATTTATTTATATCTGCATTTGCACAGTTTGTTGTCTTCTGCACTTTACTTGTTCTTTCTTTGATCCTGTGCTTGTTACTGTTTTATAGATTTGCTGATTGTGCCCGCAGGAAAACGAATCTCAGCGTTTTATGTGGTGACATACAGTGTACGTATGATATTAAATTTATTTTGTACTTTGTAGTAATGTTTATCATATTCTGAGAGCTGGAGATAAATTATACAAAGCCTTGGGAATGTTCTATTTGTTCAAATAGATTTAACTATCTTGAGTTCTCTGTTTGTTGCTTTTATCATTTTTTATGATAATAAGACCAGTGAAGGAGACCTTAAGGGGATATAGGTATTTGATTCACCTAATGACAGCAATCTACAAACAATAGTGAGAAAAACACTAGACTAAATGCAATTGTATTGGATTGGTCTAAGAGGCCTCCAACAACCTGTGACTTATACTGCAGAATGGTCTCAACAGCAAAATTACTTAACACAAGTTTTAAAACTGTGGAAAGGTCTAATACCTCTTTTAGAAGAAACTTTCCTGATTTTGAAATCTATCATCTTGTTTCTTCTCATTTTAACGATGTTTCTAATTATCCTGTGAAGAAGTATTTTAGTGCTTAACACTTCGGGATTCTGCTGTCCTCTGAGCAGATTGATATCAAACTAATTTTTAATTTCTACTGGTCTTTCAGAATTATTTCTAATTAAAACCCTGGAAAAGTCTGTTCGATTGACTCACAGTTCCTGACAGCACTCTAAACACATCCTTGTATAAATTTTGCAGCATGGTACACTACCGCTGTTAACTTACATTTCACTTCTGAATTATCATTTTTGAATTTCACACATGCAAAACAGTGAACAGTGAAATTATCAATTACACCTCCTAAAATAAGAAAAAAAACTTTACTTGTACCTCATAAATTATGAAGTAATGTATAATTCTGGGTTATACAGTCTGTTCCAAAGGCTGTGAAATTATCAATTACACCCACTAAAATAAAGAATGGCTTCAGTAACGGCTCATAACTTCTTCTTTTTTCCTAATGGGCTCTATTGGGTTTCTTTGTCTAGTGACTGCCTGTAGGGAGACAAATTTCAAGGGTGTATAATGTATATATACTTAGATAATAAATGTACTTTGAACTTTGAGCTTAATTTAAGTGGAAGTGTACAGATATAATTCAGGTTTCCAATCTATTCCAAGTTTCAACAACGATGTTCTGCACATAGTATCACGAATGAAGTTTATGGATTGCCACATTATCGGCAACTTTCTAATTACATTTGTTAGATGGAAAATCACAGGCCCACGGTATGAACTTATAGCTCAAGAATTCTCTCTCAGTCTGCAGTATTCTATAAGCAAAATATTTATGATTAAGAGAAGATAAATACTGCAGCTATAAGATTAGATTAGGGGATGGGTACATGCCAGTGAATAACTGACCTTCTGATTTCTTACAATGGGCTTGAAATTCCTTCAATTAGCACAATGTTTTTGTGTTCATGCACACAGAAACTACTGGACATGTGCGGTAGTGTCAAGTGATGTACCCCGGGTTAATTGTGATTGTTTTATTACTGTCATGTGTACTGAAGTACAGTGTAAGAATTTGTTTGCAATAGGGGTGGGATGGGTCATGAAGGTGGTTAACAAAACACATTGCATGTTTTCAATTATTACCCAAGACATGGTACAAGAGCAAGTAGGTTTCGCTGGAATTATGCAAAAAAAGTTCAGACCAGTGTTCAAGTACTGCAGACTGTACTGGTGACATATAACAAAAAAAAACTGTGATTGGACTAGAAATCATGTAGATGAGATTAATCAACATGTTGCCAGAACTGGTACGTTTGGCTTTGAGAAAACTTTGCTTTGACCTAGGCTCTCCGTGGAGTGAGGAGGCTATATGGTGACCAAATCAACATGCATAATATTGGGAGTAGCCCAGATAAAGTGAACAGGAAGAAACTATTTCCCATAGCAGCTGAGTTGATAAAAATATACATTGGTTGAAAGATTAGATGAGAGATGACTCTTTCAACACAGAATGTATTTTGGGTTTGGAATTCTTTGGCTTAAGGAAGGAGAGGGGAAGAAGCCTTCACTATATTTAAGGTGTACTTTGCTTGGTACTTGTAGACCTGTGACAGCAATACCATGGACTGAAGGTGGGATTGAATTGGGTAATTGTTTTTCAGTCAGCACAATCAAAATGGGATCTATATGTGCAATAAATTTTCTGTGGTTCTATTCTATACACCATGAACCAGACTATTTGATTGAAGCCCTCCCTAAGCAATCATTCTCTCTACTACAGCAACAGTATTGCAGTGTATGCTATCTACAAGCCAACCTACTCCATTCATTTGTTATGTGCCATGCCATATGATGTAGGCGATCATGATCTTTCCGTCACCGTGATTGATCTTGGCAAATTTTTCGACAGAAGTGGGTTGCCATTGCCTTCTTCTGGGCAGTATCTTTACAGGACAGGTCACCCAGCCATTATCAATACTCTTTAGCGATCATCTGTCTGCTATTGAATAACCAGGACTTGTGATATGCAGCAGCTGCTGATACAAACATCCACCTCCTGCTCCCATGGCTTCACATGACCCTGATTGGGGGAAAAGCAGGTGCTACATGTTGCCTAAGGGTGACATACAGGCCAGTGGAGGGAAGAAGCACCATATACCTCCTTTGGTAGAGATGTATCTCCACCCCGCTGCTCTTTCTCCTCTTAAACCCATGACCTCATATGTCTATAACAACAAAGATAACAAACGTATGGAAATACATGAATTAGCAATTATCCTGCAACATGCACTGACTGTCCTGACTTGGGAAAATATTGCTGTTCTGTGTGGAAGTGGCTATTGTGTGAGTGAGCCTTTGGATCAAATGACTTTGGTGAGAATAGGTGGAGGCTAAGAGTGCTCAGTCATTTGTTATCATTTGTTTTTGATTTTAGAACTTGCACTTGAGAAGATTGAGCTGACGGTATAACAAGCATGATGAGAAAAGGCTGGGAAAGTGACTTATGTGAGTGCAAAGCTCAACTATTTGAGAGAGAAGGCAGAGGTTAAAAACAGGTAAGCTTTCATTTATTGTCTGTAAATGCTTAGTACAGTGTAGGCAGGATGGTTAAGGCAGTGGAGTGCTCCTCTTGTGTGATGTGGGATTTCAGGGTACCCGATAGTCTTCCTGATGATGATACCTGCAAGAAGTGCAGCCACCTTCAGCTCCTGAGTGACAAGGTCAAGGAATTGGAACTGGAGCTGCATGTACTCAGAACCGCCCTGGATGCTGAAAACCTCATAGATAAAACATTTCCAAGGCAGTCAGAGTTTAGGCTCCAGATAGTTGATGGATGACCACCAGGAGAAGGAAGGGAAGTCATCAGGCAGTGCAGGGTTCCCCTATGGCCATTTCCCTCATCAACAAGTATATGCCTTTGGGTGCTACTGGAGGGATGATCTATCGGGTTCAATTATATTGACGCCTAAGAGGTAACATGCCTCACACCAATCCTCATAGAGGGATCAGAAGTGGAAAGAGTGAACAGTTTCAAGTTCCTCAGTGTCAAGGTCTCTGAGGACCTAACCTGGTCCCAACATATTGATGCAGCTATAAAGAAGGCAAGATAGTGACAATACTTCATTAGGAAACATAGAAAACCTACAGCACAATACAGGTCCTTCAGCCCACAAATTTTTGCGAACATGTCCCTACCTTAGAAATTACTAGGCTTACCCACAGCCCTCTATTTCTCTAAGCTCCATGTACCTATCCAAAAGTCTCTTAAAACACCCTATCGTATCCGCCTCCACCACCATTGCTGGCAGCCCATTCCACGCACTCACCACTCTCTGAGTAAAAAACTTACCCCTGACATCTCCTCTGTACCTACTCCCCAGCACCTTAAACCTGTGTCCTCTTGTGGCAACCATTTCAGCCCTGGGAAAAAGCCTCTGACTATCCACACGATCAATGGCTCTCATCATCTTATACACCCCTATCAGGTCACATCTCATTCTCCGTCGCTCCAAGGAGAAAAGACCGAGTTTACTCAACCTGTTTTCATAAGGCATGCTCCCCAATCCAGGCAACATCCTTGTAAATCTCCTCTGCACCCTTTCTATGGCTTCCACATCCTTCCTGTAGTGAGGTGACCAGAACTGAGCACAGTACTCCGAGTGGGGTCTGACCAGGCTGCAGTTCATAGGAGTTAATAGGAGTTTATAGCTGCAGTTTATAGGAGTTTGAAGAGATTTGGTATGTCAACAAAAACACTCAAATACTTCTATAGTTGTAGCATGGGAGCACTCTAACAGGCTGCATCACTGTCTGTATGGGGGGGGGCTACTGCACAGGACTGAAAGAAGCTGCAGAGGGTCATAAATTTAGTTGGCTCCATCTTGGGTACTAGCCTACAAAGTACCCAGGACATCTTCAGGGAGCGGTGTCTCAGAAAGGCAGTGTCCATTATTAAGGACCCCAAACACCCAGGGAATGCCCTTTTCTCACTGTTACCATCAGGAAGGAGATACAGAAGTCTGAAGGCACACACTCAGCAATTCAGGAACAGCTTCTTCCCCTCTGCCATCTGATTCCGATATGGACATTGAACTCATGAACACTACCTCACTTTTTTAATATATATGATTTCTGTTTTTGCACAATTTTAAACTGTTCAATATATGTATACTGTAATTAATTGATTGATTGATTTATTATTATTATTATTTCTTTATTCTTTTCAATTATGTGTTGCATTGAATTGCTGCTGCTAAGTTAACAAATTTCAAAACACATGCCGGTGATGATAAACCTGATTCTAATTCTGACTATCATCTAGTGGCACTGAAATCCACAGTGATGAAGTGTTTTGAGATGTTGGTGATAAACATGTCAACTCCTGCCAGAGAAGTGATTTGGTTCCACACCAATTTGACCACTGGAGCAACAGGTCCACAGCAGATTCCATCTCTTTGGCTCTTCACTCAACCAAGGAAAATCTGGACAGCAAAGATCATACATCAGGATGCTCTTTATCAACTACAGCTTGGCATTCAATACCATCATCCCCTCAGAATTAATCAATAAGCTTCAAGACATTGGCCTCAGTACCTCCTTGTGCAATTGGATCCTTGATTTCATTATTTGTGGACCCCAGTCAGTTCAGATTAGCTACATCGCTCCACATTCCCCATCAGTACAGGTGCACCACAAGGCTGTGTGCTTAGCCGCCTCTTCTACTCACTTCACACTTATCACTGTGTGGCTAAGCACAGCTCCAATGTCATATTCAAGTTTGCTGATGACACCACTGTCATTGGCCGAATCAAAGCTGGCGATGAAAGGTCATCAGTCATCCCACCCCGCAAAAACCCATTTCAGGGAGGTAGCACCATCAATTTGCGGGAGACTTCCGGAAGAGGGGTGATGTCTGCAATAGAGTAGCTCCTTAGCAGCCAGCCAGCTAGTTTAAATAACGTTAGCTATGCTAATGAACGAATGACACCTGTTAAACTCACCTCAACATGTCTTTTACAGTCTTAACCCACCATGGGCAATAGAAAAGTCACTGTTGCAAACAGTGCAGCGAGCAACACTGTCATTATTTTGACCCCTATTAGGCAGGGGTACACTTTAGTGTAGTGTGGGGTGACGTACATTTTATATATTTTTTGGAGCACTCTGCCATGGCGCGCGCTCTCTCTCTCGTGGTCACTCGCGCGCTCCCAAGCGCTCTCGCTTGCTTTCCCTCACTCGCTTGCTTGCTCTCGCTCTCTCTCGTGCGCGCATGCTCTCTCTGTTGGTCGCTCTTGTGCTCTCTCCTGCTTTCTCTCGCTCGATCTCAAAAAAATTGATTTCCGTGATATTGTATATAGTTTGCGGGCATCGGGGAGCCACTATTCATATGCGGGAGACTCCCGGAACTTTCGGGAGAGGTGAGACGTCTGGGTCATATAGGCAGAAGATTGAAAATTTGGCTGAGTGGCCTCATAACAACAACCTCTCATTCAATGTCAGCAAGACCAAGGAACTGATTGTAGACTTCAGGAGAGGGAAACTAGAGGTCTATAAGCCATTACTCATCGGAGGATCAGAGGTAGAGGAGGTCAGTAAGATTAAATTCCTGGGTGTCACTGTCTCAGGGGACCTGTCCTGGATGCATCATGTACATGTAATTGCAAAGAAATCATGACTGTGCCACTACTCCCTTTGGAGCTGCAGCATGTCGTCAAAATTCTTGACAAACGTCTAAAGGTGTATGGTGGAAAGTGTATTGACTGGCTGCATTATGACCTGGTATAAGAACACCAATGCTTTTGAGAGGAAAAACCTACAAAAAGTACTGGATTCAGCTCATTATGCAACAGGTAAAACCCTCCCAACCACTGAGCACATCTGCAAAAGCTACTGTGCTCCAGACCCACCCAGCAAAAAAGTTCGCTATCGTCCCTCTCTTCTGATGCCTTCCAATTTACAAGGCAGTGCTTGTGCATTTAGAAATGCTACATATAACAATGCTCAAACAATCTTGTCCTAAGGACACATTCAGATCCATTCTGCCCCAAAGATACAGTATATAATGGTGTATCAATAGTATCAGGGAAAGTGGGTCCAACTTTTAAGAGTTGTCAGTCTTCTCACAGAGTCAAATGTCTTTTCAATAAAATAATTTACATTTCCAAAATCTTTCGAAAGTAAAAACATACAGGAAAATGACACCAAAATGAGAAAATCTGCAGATGTTGGAAGTTCAAAGCAACACACACAAAATGGTGGAGGAACTCAGCAGGCCAGGCCCTTCGGCAGGACTGGAAAGAAAGAGGGGAAGTCAGACTAAGAAAGTGGGGGCAGAGGAGGATGAAGTACAAGGTGGTCGGTAATAGGTGAAACTGGGAGAGTGGGGGGGGTGAAGTAAAGAGCTGGGAAGTTGATTGATAAATGAAATAAAGGGCTAGAGAAGGGAAAATCTGATAGGAAAGGACAGAGGACAGAAGAAATGGAAGGGGGAGATGATGGTTAGATAAAGAGATAAGGTGAGAGAGGGAAACAGTAATGGGGAATAGTGAAGGGGGGGGGGCAATTACTGGAACTTTGAAAAATTGATGATCATGCCATCAGGTTGGAGGCCACCCAGATGGAATATAAGGTGCTGCTCCTCCAACCTGAGGAGAGTTCCACTCAGGTTGAAGGACAATACCTTATATTCCAATATCAGTTTGGAGGAGCAACACCTAATTCTGATATGGGTCTCTATTCTGGACCGAGAGTGGGCAAGGGTAGGGGAATCTTAGTTGGGAAAAGGGGAAGGGTAGGGAGCAGGAAACACCAGGGAGACATTCTGTAATGATCAATAAACCGATTGTTTGGAATCAAATCACCTTGCCTGGTGTCTCAGGACTGGCTGTGCCTGCACACAAGCCACACCCACCTCAGTCACTCTTTCTCTGCCACCTGTCCAACTCCCCTAAAGCAACTCTCCACGCTTGGCATTCCCAACATCCTTTGCTTCTGCTAGATTTACAAACTCGCTCTCTGCTCCATTTTAGTAAATACAGTTCGATGCAAAATTGGTATCATGGTGAGCGCAGACTTGATGTGTTGAAGGGACTGTTCCTGTGCTAGACTTTTGTATATTCTAATAGCATTTAACAAGCATTATTAACTTGTAATTAGTTTTTTTTTCAGTTGAGCAACTATTTTTTAATTGCTTGAGTCCAAATTTTCACGGTATAACTAGTACCTGGATCTCTTACTCCCTTACTCACTCTTCCTTCAGTTAATCCTGACGAAGGGTCTCGGCCTGAAACGTCGACTGCACCTCTTCCTAGACATGCTGCCCGGTCTGCTACGTTCACCAGCAACTTTTATGTGTGTTGCTTGAATTTCCAGCATCCGCAGAATTCCTGTTACTTGGATCTCTGCCTTTTTGTGTCTAAATTAGATGAACTTACACTCAACTATGATCTGTCAACATCTTTATCACTTAGTACCCCTTCATTATCTATACAACTTACTGTATAGCCAAATCTTTGTGTTGTCCGCAAGCTTAGACATTCATTCTTAAAATTGTTAAAAAGATAATGATTAGTTGAGGCCTCAGCAAAAAGCTTTGTGTTTTGCCATTCACTGTTCCCTTTCTAATTCAGATCGACATTTATTATTCCCTATTCTGTTTTGAATCAATCTCCTACCCAGTTGAAGGGGCGAGCATAGAGGGATATGTGTTGAATGCAGGAAATTGGGACATGCTGAATGTACAGTGGTCAGCATGGACTCACTGGGCTGAAGGGCCTGTTTCTGTGCCGTATTGCTCTATGACTATGAATAATTTCCTTTAATTCTGTGTGCTTTGCTTTCAGCTAAATTTCATTGTAGAATATTATTGAAAGACTTCTGGAAGTTCACATTAACTACATCTGTTTGAGATTCTATAACCTACTACTTTAGATAATTTCTTCAAAAAATCAATTACATTTGTTGGACATTCAAATGTCCCTATTGTCTCTTCTTAATAACTTCAAATTCCTCTCCTTATGAGCAGATTTCAATAACCCACAGCAGATGTTAGACGAGCTGGTTAATAATTTCCTCATTTTTCTCTCTCTCACATTCCTTATATAATGAAGTTACATTTGCAATTTTTCAAGCTAAAAGGGCATTTCCTGAATTAAAATGCTTTGGAAGATTATGGTGAAAGCAATTTTTTCAGCTCTTTCTCCTGAACTGTAGGGAGTTAGAAATGTGTGCGATATTACGATGTTAATAACCTGGCCAAATGTTTCAGTCATTAATCCACAGATGCATGTGAGATCATTTAGGTACAAATGTCTAAGCCATAACGAAAAAAAAAGAATATTCACTTGGAGAAGTATATAGTTCAGATTAAACAAATTAAACTACCAAAACCTAGATAGTAACCTGGCAGCAGATATTGCTTGCTAGTTAGTGCAATCTGCAGAATTCTCATTCTGTTAACTTTGACATGTAAGAGAAAAATAGATCAGCTGACTGAATGTGTCACAGCACCCAGTTCATGCTCTCTTCTCACTGCTGCCATCAGGATGAAGGTACAAGAGCCTTGGGACTCGTACCTCCAGGTTCAGGAACAGTTACTACTCCTCAACCATCAGGCTCTTGAACCAAACACTCAACTTCACTTGCCCCATCATTGAAAAGTTCCCACAACCGATGGACTTACTTTCAAAGCCTGTTAATTTCATGTTCTTGATATTTACTGCTTATTTATTTATATTATTGTGTCTTCTTTTTGAATTTGCATGGTGTGTAGTCCTGTACACTGGTTGAACACGCTAGTTAGGCAGTCTTTCATTGATTCTGGTATAGTTATTATTCAATAGATTTGTTGAGTGTGCTCACAAGAAAATGTATCCCAGGGTTGTGTATGGTGACATACTGTATATGTACTTTGATAATACATTTTACTTTAAACTTTAAACAAGCTTACACTCAATGTCAGTAAGACCAAAAAATTGATTGTGGGCTTTAGAAGGGGTAAGAGGAGAAAACGCACAGCAATCCTCATCAAGGGATCGGAAGTGGAAAGGGTGAGCAATTTCAAGTCCCTGGGTGTCAACATCTCTGAGGATCTATCCTGGGCCCAACTTATTGATAGTTACAAAGAAGGCACAACAGTGGCTATATTTCATTAAGAGTTTGAGGAGATTTGGTATATCACCAAAGGCACTCACAATTTATACAGATGTCCCATGGAGAACATTCTGACTGGCTGCATTACTGCCTGATACAATGAGGGCACAGCACCCAATTAAAGTAAGCTGCAGAATGTTGTAAACTCAGTCAGCTTCATCATGAGCCTCCCGAGCATGCAGGACACCTTCAATGAGCAGCGCCTCAAAAATGCAGCATCTTTCATTAAGCATCCTCATCATCCAGGACTTGCCCTCTTCTCATTGAAGAGGCACAGGAGCCTGAAGGCACACATTCAATGATTCAGGAACAGCTTCTTCCCATCTGCCGTCAGATTTCCGAATGGACATTAAATCCATGAACACTACCTCACTAATTTTTTTTCTCTTTTTCCACTACTTACTTAGTTTTAACTTTTTAAATATGTATGTATATACTTCTTATTGTTATTTACAGTTTTTTTATTATTGTGTAATGTAATATAATGAGTCACATTACAACAAATTTCACGACATATGCCAATGATATTAAACCTGATTCTAATTCTGATGTAACAATATTGGAGGGATTATACAATGACCTGGTAAATATTCCTACAAGCTTCCTACATAACAGTGGTGATGTAGTAAACATAATGATGAAGATAATCTCCAAATCTATTCTACAAGGGTAGTTGAAGAAAATAAAGTGAGATGAGTGGATTTACCGGAGATGATAGTGTTGTAGAATCGTCATGGAATACATTCTGTAGGTTCACATGGTAAACTATCAAGTAATACAAATTTATTTCACTACAAAAAATCGTTTTGCAATTTGTCAATAATATCTACTTAGCAGAATTTACATTATCATAGCTGTTATTTTTTTCAGGAAGGGTAAACGTTCCATAAAGTCTGTAATTTATAGTGGCATTTTAAATCGGGAAAATGTTGAGCACAGTGTGTTGTAATAAATTTGCATGTTAATGTAGCCTATTACACAAACTCAAGACTTAGTTTGCCATTAAAACGACAATTAGACCACAAAAGGATGCCTTTGATCTATATGATCAAAGGAGTTCTGATTATCTTACAGGCCCAGAAGTCACATTTTATGTCCTTTTGAAGTGATGTCAACACCTGTTCCAAGCTAACATGCAATACTATATTTAGTCTTCCATTGTCACTGTCACTGGAAGAGTGGTCCCTTGAGGACGCTCAAATGCTCATCGGGGGCTAAAATGCAGACACTCCCATCAGAGCAGTGTTTGGATTTTCAGCAGGGGGAGTGTTCTTGTACGTTCCAATGACACAAATTACAAACACTTTCAAAGGCTCTTTGGTCTTTCTTCATTACTCAAGCATTCCAGTCTTTGATTGCTGGTGAAGCCACTGTAAATGGATGAATTAATCTTGAGCTCATATAGTACATTCTTACTGGCTAACTTCTATGAAGGAATATACATTTGGCTTAGACCATGAAAAAACCATCAGTTTGATGGGGGAAAAGTTCAAAGATCAAAGTAAATTTTATTATCAGAGTACATATATATCACCAAATACACCCCTGAGATTCACTTTCCTGCGGGCATACTCAGCAAATCTGTGGAATAGTAACTATGACAGGATTAATGAAAGATCAAGCGCAGTGTAGAAGACAACAAAATGTGCAGATGTAAGTATGACTCAGTAGCAATGAATAGTGAGTACATGAGATAACCAGAAAAAGAGAGATCATTGATTGTGAGAACATTTCAATGATGGGCAAGTGAGTGTAGTTATCCCCTTTTATTCAAGAGCCTGATGGTTGAGGAGTAGTGACTGGTCTTGACCTGGTGGTGTGAGTCCTGAGGCTCTTGTACCTTCCACCTAATGGCAGCAGCGAAAAAAGAGCATTGCCTAGGTCGTGAGGTTCTTTGATGATGGATGCTGCTTTCATACGACAGCTTTTCATTGGGGTGTGCTCCAAGGCTGGGAGGGCTTTACCCGTGATGTACCATTTGCAGGTTTATCCCATTCAAAGGCATTGGTGTTTCCATACCAGGCTGTGTTGCAGCCCATCAATACACTCTCCACTATGCATCTATAGAAGTTTGTCAACGTTTTTGATGTCATGCCAAATCTCCATAGACTCCAAAGGAAATAGAGTCACTGCTGTGCTTTCTTTGCAATTGTGTTTACGTGCTGGGTCCAAGACAGGTCCTCTGAGATAATAACACCCAAGAATTTAAAGTTTCTGACCAATCCATATGAATGGCTTGTTATATGAAGTGCATTTTGGGCTTGTATTCACTAGAGTTCAGAAAAATGAGAGGTGGCCTCATTGAAACCTGTCAAATGATGGAAGGTCTTGATAGGGTGGATGTGGAGAGGATGTTTCCTATGGACCAGAGGACACAACCTCAGAATAGAGGGATATCCTTTTAGAATGGAGATGAGGAGGAATTTCTTTAGTCAGAGAGTGGTGAATCTGTGGAATTCATTGTGACAGGCAGCTGTGGCCAAGTCTTTATATATATTTAAGGTAGAGGTTGATAGATTCTTGATTGGTCAGGTCATGAAGGGGTATGGGGAGAGAGCAGAAGATTGGGGCTGAGAGAAAAATTGGAT
Organism: Mobula hypostoma; assembly: GCF_963921235.1. Lineage (NCBI taxonomy): Eukaryota > Metazoa > Chordata > Chondrichthyes > Myliobatiformes > Myliobatidae > Mobula > Mobula hypostoma. The sequence goes on from NC_086100.1 coordinate 22,278,657, forward strand.
CAGCCCAAACGAAATAGTGGAGCAGACTTGATGGGCCAAATGGCCTAATTCTGCTCCTATATCTTAAGGCTTTATGGTCTCTCCACCTCTCCACATCCACAACCAATGTTGTCCGAGATACCTTTGAAGTTAACTGGATTAAAAGACTACATCTGTCAGAATATTCTCATTGATCATATTCTCCCACTTATTATTCTGCAATCTTTTCTCTCACAATTCCTTTGCTTTCCGCCTACATTAGGGACAATTTATAGTCACCATTCAACCAAACCTAAAGGAATTTCTTTAGTCAGAGGGTGGTGAATTCAGTGGAATTCACTGAAAAAGACGGCCATGGAGGCCAACTCATTGGGTATATTTAAAGCAGAGATCGATACGTTCTTGGTTAGTAAGGACATGAAAGGCTCCGGGGAGAAGGTGGGAGAATGTGGTTGAGAGGGATGATAAATTACCGTGATGGAATGGCTAAGCAGACTCAATGGGGGGAATGGACTGATTCTGCTTCTATGTTTTGTGGTCTTATGGTTTTAAACAACTAGCATGTCTGTGGCAAGTGGGAGGGAACCGAAGCTCCCATGAGAAAGCAAAACAGTCAAAGGGAGCGTGACAACCGGAGCTGGGTGTCATAATTGAACCTGCATCATTGGAGATGTGAGACAGCTACACTGTCAAAAGCACTACGTACCAGCCTCTCCCATTCTCCCATCCTCTGCTGCTCTCTCATTCTATCTTGTTTTAGTCCCCTCTCATGGCAATTAGTACAGAAACCCTGGAAAAGATTCACTTCAGAGCTGTTGGTGTGGAAATCTAGTACAGCAGTGCTCAGGCTGAAAGAACTGATGCTCTTTTTCTGCAAAAACACAGTCATGAGGAGATTTGATTGAGTTCATTTCTAATATGCTGTGTCCTATGACATGGGCAATCATGGTCTTTCCACGATCATGATTGTTCTTGGCAAATTTTTCTGCAGAATTGGTTTACCATTGCCTTATTCAGGGCAGTACCTTTACAAGATGGGTGAGCACAGCCATTATCAATACTCTTTAGCGATTGTCTGCGTGGTATCAGTGATCATGATATGAACCAGCTGCTCATACGACCATTCACTTCCTGCTCCCATGCTTCATGTGACCCTGCTCGAGGGGCTAAGCAGGTGTTACACTTTACCCAAGGGCCATCTGTAGGCTAGCGGAGGGAAGGAGCACCATACACCTCCTTTGGTAAAGAGGTATCTCCACCCTGCCGCCCATTTGAATAAGTACACAACTGAAATAAAGTTAGGTTTAGCCATAAGACAAAGGCAGCAGCAGTTGTGGCAGCACAGTAGATCTTTGACCTTTGATCAGTCCGGACATCGGAAGTTTGAGAGGAGGTGATTTTCCCCAGGTCCACCGCTCAGGTAGAAAAAGGCAGCAGTGGGTCACAGCAGTGTAACTGAGCTCTGACCAGTGACCAACCTGCAGTTGGGATTGCTTAGCAAGAGCAAATTAAAGGCAGGCAGGGGCAAGTGCAGTAGCCGTCGTCTGAGTGCACAGAGTCAGAGTGCTGATCTTGTGGCTTCAGCAAGGAGAGGCTTTAATCAGAGGAAGAAAGTAAAAGAAGCTGGAGATTAAGTCAGTTCTTCTTTTTATCTACTCAGCTAGGATAGTAGAGATGCTCAGGCAGGATAGTGGAATGCTAATCTTGTGGGAATCAGAATCAGGTTTATCATCGCAACACACATCAAAGTTGCTGGTGAACGCAGCAGGCCAGGCAGCATCTCTAAGAAGAGGTACAGTCGACGTTTCAGGCCGAGACCCTTCATCAGGACTAACTGAAGGAAGAGCTAGTAAGAGATTTGAAAGTGGGAGAGGGAGGGGGAGATCGGAAATGATAGGAGAAGACAGGAGGGGTAGGGATGGAGCCAAGAGCTGGACAGCTGATTGGCAAAAGGGATATGAGAGGATCATGGGACAGGAGGCCCAGGGAGAAGAAAAAGGGGGAGGGGTGGGGGAAACCCAGAGGATGGGCAAGGGATATAGTCAGAGGGACACAGGGAGAAAAAGGAGAGAGAGAGAAAGAATGTGTGTATATAAATAAATAAAGGATGGGGTACGAGGGGGAGGTGGGGCATTAGCGGAAGTTTGAGAAGTCAATGTTCATGCCATCAGGTTGGAGGCTACCCAGACAGAATATAAGATGTTGTTCCTCCAACCTGAGTGTGGCTTCATCTTTACAGTAGAGGAGGCCGTGAATAGACATGTCAGAATGTGAATGGAATGTGGAATTAAAATGTGTGGCCACTGGGAGATCCTGCTTTCTCTGGCGGACAGAACATAGGTGTTCAGCAAAACGATCTCCCAGTCTGCGTCGGGTCTTGCCAATATATAGAAGGCCACATCGGGAGCACTGGATGCAGTATATCACCCCAGCAGACTCACAGGTGAAGTGTTCGCCAATATATAGAAGGCCACATTGGGAGCACCGGATGTAGTATATCACCCCAGCCGACTGAGCTCTGTCCACCAGGGAAAGCAGGGCTCTGTCCACCAGAGAAAGCAGGATCTCCCAGTGGCACCTATGCTCTGTCCGCCAGAGAAAGCAGGATCTCCCAGTGGCCACACATTTTAATTCCACATCCCATTCCCATTCTGATATGTCTATCCACGGCCTCCTCTGCTGTAAAGATGAAGCCACACTCAGGTTGGAAGAACAACACCTTATATTCCGTCTGGGTAGCCTCCAACCTAATAGCATGAACATTGACTTCTCTAACTTCCGCTAATGCTCCACCTCCCCCTCATACCCCATCCATTATTTATTTATATACACACATTCTTTTTCTCTCTCTCTCCTTTTCTCCCTCTGTCCCTCTGACTATACTCCTTGCCCATCCTCTGGGTCCCCCCCCCCCCGGTCTTTCTCCCCGGACCTCCTGTCCCATGATCCTCTCATATCCCCTTTGCCAATCACCTGGCCAGCTCTTGGCTCCATCCCTCCCCCTCCTGTCTTCTCCTATCATTTCGGATCACCCCCTCCCCCTCCCACTTTCAAATCTCTTACTAGCTCTTCCTTCAGTTAGTCCTGACGAAGGGTCTCGGCCTGAAACGTTGACTGTACCTCTTCTTAGAGATGCTGCCTGGCCTGCTGCATTCACCAGCTACTTTGATGTGTGTTGCTTGAATTTCCAGCATCTGCAGAATTCCTGTTGTTCATGTTTATTATCACTGGCATGTAACATGAAATTTGTTAACTTAACAGCAGCAGTTCAATGCAATACATAATCTAATAGAGAGAGAGAGAAAAATAGTAATAAATAAAATAAAACATAATAATAAATAAACAAGTATATCAATCACGTATAATAAATAGATTTTTAAAAATGATGTGGGAAGGCAGAGAAATGTATGAGAGGTGATTGATAAGTTCGTGGCCTAAGATAGAAAGAGTCAAGTTTAGAAAACCTAGCACATTTATTTTTCAACATAGTCCCCTCCCACATTCACACACTTAGTCCGCATCTGTTTTGAAAGGGCGCCCCTCTAACCTGAGGCTGTGCCCTCTTGTCCTAGACTCTCCCACCATGGGAAACATCCTTTCCACATCTACTCTGTCTAGGTCTTTCAATATTCGAAAGGTTTCAATGTGATTTCCAGCCCCCCACCCAATCCTTCTGAATTCCAGCAAATACAGACCCAGAGCCATCAAATGTTCCTCATATGATAACCCTTTCATTCCTGGAATCATCCTTGTGAACCTCCTCTGGCCCCTCTCCAATGCCAGCACATCTTTTCTCAGATGAGGGGCCCCAAAACTGTTCACAATACTTAAGGTGAGACCTCACCAATGTCTTACAAAACCTCAGGATCACATCCTTGCTCTTGTATTCTAGACCTCCTGAAATGAATGCTAACATGGCATTTGCCTTCCTCACCACTGACTCAACCTGCAAGTTAACCTTCAGGGTGTTCTGCACAAGGACTCCCAAGCTCCTCTGTATCTCAGTTTCCTGGATTTTCTCCCCATTTAGAAAATAGTCCACACATTTACTTCTACTACCAAAGTGCATGGCCATGCATTTCCAATATTGTGTTTCATATGCCACTTTCTTGCCCATTATCCTAATCTGTCCAAGTCCTTCTACAGCCTACCTGTTTCCTCAACACTACCTGCACCTCCACTAGTCTTCACATCATCTGCAAACTTGGCATCAAAGCCATCCCATCTATTCCACCATCTAAATCATTGATATACAGCATAAAAAGAAGTGGTCCCAACACCGAACCCTGCGGAACACCACTAGTCACTGGCAGCCAACCAGGAAAGGACCCTTTTATTCTCACTCACTGCTTGCTACCAATTAGCCAATGCTCTAACCATGTTAGTAACTTTCCTGTAATACCATGGGCTCTTAACTTGGTAAGCAGCCCCATCGTGGCACCTTGCTAAAGGCCTTCAAAAAGTCCAAGTATATAACATCCACTACATCCCCTTTATCTATCCCTGAAGGAAACCATGCTGACTTTGACTTTCCATATATTGACTTGGAATCCCATAGCGTAAAAGGACTAGATGGGATAGAGTTTGTCAAATGTGTTCAGGAAAGTTTCCTTCATCAGTACGTACCAAGTCCCAATGAGAGAGTGTGCAATATAGGATCTGCTATAAGGAAATGAGACAGAATAGGTGACAGAAGTTTTTGTAGGGAATACTTTGCATCCAGTGACCATAATGCCATTAGTTTCAAAGTAAATATGCGAAGAGATAGGTCTGGTCTGTGCAATGAGATTCTAAATCGGAGAAAGGCCAATTTTGATGGTATCAGAAAAGATCTGGCAAGTGTGGATTGGGATATGCTGCTTTCTAGCAATGGCGTACTTGGAAAGTGGGAGGCCTTCAAAAATGACATCTTGAGAGTACAAAGCTTGTATATGCCTGTCAGAATAAAAGATAAAGCTAATAAGTGCAGGGAACTTTGGTTTTCAAGAGATATTGAGGCCCTGGTTAAGAGAGAAAAGGAGATGCCCAGTAGATTATAGGCAAGTAAGAACAAATGAGGTGCTAATAGAGTGCAAGAAATACAAGAGAACAGTTAAGAAGTAACAAAAGTATATTCCAGTCAAAAGTAAGGACAGTAAGTGTGGGGACAGCCAGCCTTGTATAATTAAAGAAATAGAAGATAGTATCAAATATCAGATAGTATCAGATAGACTTTGTACTCTTGTACAAAGTCGCAAAGAGTAGTGGGAAACTGGAGGATTGGGAAAACTTTAAAAAGCAACAGAGAACAACTAAACAAGAAATAAGGAAAGGGAAGATAGAATATGAAAGTAAATTAGCACAAAATATAAAAACAGATAGCAAAAGGTTTTATAAATATATAAAGCGGAAGAGTGTGGCTAAAGTCAACATAGGTCACTTGGAAGATGAGAAGGGGAAATTGATATTGGGTGATAAGGAAATGGCTGAGGCATTGAACAACTATTTTGTGTCAGTCTTCACGGTGGAGGACATGTCTAATATGCCAAAGAATGATGTTATAGATGAAATGGGAGGTGAGGACTTTGGTAACATCACTGTCACTAAAGAGATAGTGATGAGCAAACTAGAGGGCCTGAAGGTAGATAAGTCCCTTGGTCCAGATGGGATGGGTCCCAGGGTGCTGAAGGAATTGGCAGAGGTTATAGTAGAGGCGTTGGTAATCATTTTTCAAAACTCTCTAGACTCTGGGCAGGTCCCGGTGGATTAGAAGACAGCAAATGTCACACCATTTTCTAAAAAAGAATGTAGGCAAAAGAGGGCAACTATAGGCCAGTTAGCTCAACATCTGTAGTCGGGAAAATGCTTGAAGCTGTCATTAAGGAAGAAATAGCGAAACATTTAGAAAGGAATGGTTCCATTAGACAGACGCAGCATGGATTCAGACAGGTCAGGTCCTGTTTGACAAACTTACTGGAGTTCTTTGAGACATAATGAGTACAATGGATAGAGGGGAACAGGTGGATGTAATATACTTGGATTTCCAGAAGGCATTCGATAAGGTGCCGCACAAGAGACTTATAAATAAGATATGGATGCATGGAGTCAGAGGAAGTGTATTGGCATGGATAGTGGATTGGTTAACCAATAGAAGGCAGAGAGTTGGTATAAATGTGTGTTGCTCCGGTTGGCAGTCAGTGGTGAGTGGGGTGCCGCAGGGGTCGGTGCTGGGCCTGCAGCTGTTTACCATTTACATTGATGATTTGGAAGAGGGGACTGAGTGTAGCGTAGCAAAATTTGTTGATGACACTAAACTGAGTGGAAAAGCAAATTGTACAGAGGATGTGGAGAGTCTGCGGAGGAACATAGATAGGTTAAGTGAGTGGGCCAAGGTCTGGCAGATGGAATACAACATTGTTAAATGCGAGATCATCCACTTTGGAAGGAATAATAGAAGAGCAGATTATTATTTAAATGGTAAAAGATTGCAGCATGCTGTTGTGCAGAGGGACTTGGGAGTGCTTGTGTATGAATCGCAAAAAGTTGGCTTGCAGGTACAACAGGTTATTAAGAAGGCAAACGGAATGTTAACCTTCATTGCTAGAGGGATTGAGTTCAAGAGCAGGGAGGTCATGCTGCAACTATACAGGGTACTGGTGAGGCCGCACCTGGAGTACTGTGTGCAGTTCTGGTCTCCATACTTGAGGAAGGATATACTGGCCTTGGAGGCAGTGCAGAAGAGGTTCATCAGGTTGATTCCAGAGATGAAGGGGTTAACCTATGAGGATAGATTGAGTCGCCTGGGACTATAGTCTCTGGAGTTCAGAAGAATGGGAGGGGATCTTATTGAAACATACAAAATTTTGAAAGGGATAGATAAGATAGAAGTAGGAAAGTTGTTTCCATTGGTAGGTGAGACTAGAACTAGGGGACATTGCCTCAAGATTCAGGGGAGAAGATTTAGGACAGAGATGAGGAGAAACTGTTTTTCCCAGAGAGTGGTGAATCTGTGGAATTCTCTGCCCAGGGAAGCAGTTGAGGTTTCTTCACTAAATATATTTAAGAAACAGTTAGATAGGTTTTTACATAGTAAGGGATTTAAGGGTTATGGGGAAAAGACAGGTAGATGGAGCTGAGTTTGCAGACAGATCAGCCATGATCTTATTGAATGGCAGGGCAGGCTCGATGGGCCGGATGGCCAACTCCTGCTCCTATTTCTTATGTTCTTATGTTCTTGTGTAAGAAAGAAATCAGGAAGGTTAAAAGAAGGCATGATGTTGCTCTAGAAGACAGAGTGAAGGAGAATCCTAAGAGATCCTGCATGTATGTTAAGAGCAAAACAATTGCAAGGGATAAAATTGGTCCTCTGGAAGACCAGAATGGTAATACATGTGTAGACCCAAAACAGATGGTGGAGATCTTAAATGCATTCTTTGCATTTGGATTTACTTGGTAGATGGACACAGAATCTACAGGAGTAAGGCAAAGCAGCATCAACTTCGTAGACTTTGTACAGATTACAGAGGAGGTGTTTGCTACCCTGAGGCAAATCCAGAAGATTGGAGGATAGCCACTGTTGTTCTGCTGTTTAAAAAATGCTCTAAACAGAAAGCAGAAAATTATAGACCGATGCGTCTGACATCAGTTGTAGGAAAGTTATTGGTAGGTATTCTAAGGAACCGTATATATAAGTATTTGGATAGACCTGGACTGATTAAGGATAGTCAGCATGGCTTTGTGCATGGTAGATCATGTCTAATCAATATTGTAGAGATTTTTGAGGAAGTTACCAGGAAAGTGGGTGAAGGCAAGGCAGTGGATGTTATCTACATGGATGTCAGTAGGGCATTTGACAAGGTCCCCACATTGGGAGACTGGTCAAAAGGGTTCAGTAGCTTGGCATTCAGAATGAGGTGGTAATTTGGGTTAGACATTGGCTTTGTGGGAGAAGAGAGTGTTAGTAGATGGTTGCCTCTTTGACAGGAGGTCTGTGCTATAGGGATCAGTGCTGCGTCCTTTATAGTTTTTCATCTATATTAATGATCTGGATGATAATGTGGTTAACTGAATCAGCAAATTTATGGGTGACGCCAAGATTGGAAGTGTAGTGGACTGTGAGGAAGGCTAGCATGGCTTGCAGAGGGATCTGCAAAAGCTGGAAAACTGGGCTGAAAAATGGCAGTTGGAACTTAATGCAGACAATTTTGCACTTTGGTAGGATCAACCAGGGTAGGTCTTACACAGTGAATGGTAGGGCACTGAGGAGTATGGTAGAACAAACAGATCTGGGAATGCAGCTTGGAAGTGGCACCACAGGTAGATAGGGTTGTAATGAAAGCTTTTGGCATCTTGGCCTTCATAAATCAATATATTGAGTCCAGAAGATGGGATGTTAAGTTGAAGTTGCATAAGACATTGGTGAGCCCTAATCTGTAGTACTGTGTGCAGTTTTGGTCATCTACGTACAGGAAAGATGTAACCAAAATTGAAAATGTGCAGAGAAAATGTACAAGGATGCTGCCGGGTCTGGAGGACTTGAGTTATAAGGAAAGATTGAATAGGTTAGGACTGTATTCTTTAGAACATAGATGATTGAGAGGAGATTTGATAGAGGTATACAATATTATGAGGGTTATAGATAGGATAAATGCAAGCAGGTTTTTTCCACTGAGGTTGGGTGGGACTATAACCAGAGGTCATGGCTTAAGGGTGAAAGGCCAGAAGTTTAAGAGGAACATGAGGGGAAACTTCTTCACTCAGAGTTGCATGAGAGTGTGTACTGAGCTGCTAACACAACTGGTCCATGAGATATTGATTTCAATGTTTAAGAGAAATTTGGATGGGTACATGGACAGTGGGGATATGGAGGGTTAATGTTCCAGTGCAGGTCAATGGGAAAAGACAGTTTAAATGGTTTTGGCATAGACTAGATAGGCCTGTTTCTGTGCTGTACTTTCCGATGACTCTATAGTTAGAGAAATGAGGATAGGTGAGTTTAAATGCCATGAGCAGTCATTTAAATTGGACGTCAGGAGATAATTCCTCTAACAGAGTCTTTCAGAACAGATACACAGCTGACGCATCAGGAGAGAAAAAAGGGAATGGGGTGCAGGAAGGAACACAGTGAGTGGCAATAGGGAGTGCGGGGAAGCGTGTGAGGGACTGCAGTGAGCACCAGAAGGAACTGCAGTGAAGAACAGTAGGAGTTGCATTGACGGATAGCAGTGCGATCACTCATGTTGAGTATGAGGTTCTTTTAAGGGGTTGTCTGTTAGGGTTGACTTCTTTACTGGAGAACGCCTTTCGTTTAATATGTGGAGAATGAGGAATGGGCAGCCACCACACTGTCCTTGAGAGATTGGGGTCAGGGTGCAGTGGCATGGAATGCAAGATGACCAGGGGCCTTCATGGCTGCACCTTTCCTCCATCTTCAATGCTGTTGTGATGTCAGCTTCCACCAGCTTCATCTTGGTTGGATCTCTCTTTGTCTGGAACCTGCTCCTTGACTGTACCGCCATGGGTGACCCTCGCAGGAGCTAAGTGCTGGAAGGCATTGCTTTTGGGATCTCAGGAACTCACAAACCTCTCCATCATGACAAGGTGATGATCCTCAAAGAGTGTGATACAAAGAGGGGCAACGGGTTGTGCTGTGAGGGCCAGAGAGATGAGTGAAAGGCATGGGGTTAGATGCACTGAGGGAAAGTGTACTTGCTTTGAGTGGCAGAGGAGGGATTCCCACACACCCTGCAGCAATTAACAAAAGAATAGCAATTAAGTGCTTTATAAAGGTTTCCTTTGCTAAAACTCACCTTTCTGGCAGTATGACAGGAAAGTCATGCTGCATGTAAGGTTGGACATTGCAAGAAAAGTCGAGGATCAAGTTGGTGAGAAGGGATTCATGGGATTCAGGGGAGAGGGAAGATTGTGTGGTACACTGGAGAGATTTGGGCTTGGAAAAAGATCATGGGTTGAGCAAAACCTGAACATCAGGACGATGGAGTAATCGTGGCTGCTAAGAATGAGATCATACTGTATATTTTAGAAGTAAAGTTTGTTAAAATTAACAAACATGAAAACATTTGTAGAGGCTGGAAATCCAAAGCAAAACACACAAAATGCTGTAGGAACTCAGCAGACCTGGCAGCATCTATGGAACCGTCAATGTTTTGGGCCAAGACTCTTCCTCAAGTTAATACGTGGACCAAAAAGATAGACTCTGCAGTTTGGAGATTAAATTTGGAACTGGGACAGATGATGGGGTTACAGGGATATCACAGAGTTCATTGCTAGATGGTAGTTTAGTCTTGATCATGTGTTTGAAATGTTTAGTTTATTTGTTTAGAACATAATCATAATGTGTACTAATAACTCTAACATTCCTTCTTTCCTGGCACACTAAAGAAGGAATGTTAGAGTTATTAGTACACGTTATGATTATGATTATTATGATTATGATTATGAGGACACGCAGTCCCCTTTTATTGTCATTTAGTAATGCTTGCATTAAGAAATGATAAAAATGTTTTTCCAGAAAGATATCATGAAAACACATGACAAACCGACTTAAAAACTAACAAAAACCACATAATTATAACGTATAGTTACAACAGTGCAAAGCAATACCGTAATTAGATAAAAACAGACCATGGCACAGTAAAAGTCTCAGAGTCACTCGAAAGTCCCATCATCTCACGCAGACGGTGAACTTCCAGCGCTGCCAACTTGCCGATGCAGCATCCCGGAAGCATCCGACCACAGTGTGACTCCAAGTCCGTCCGAAAAACTCCGAGCCTCCGACCACCAATTCGACACTGAGCACCGAGCACCATCTCTGCCGAGCGCTTCGACCCAGGCCCCGGCAACAGGCAATAGGCAAAGCCGAGGATCTGGGGCCTTCCTCTCCGGAGATTCTGGATCGCACAGTAGCAGCGGCAGCGAAGCAGGCATTTCAGAAGTTACTGCAGATGTTCCTCTGCGCTTTCTCACGGCTGTCCCTTTCAAATCCAGATTGATGCACAGCACCCCTAGTTACACATATCGATATTCATTCGGAATGGCTGCGTGCGCTGTGTCGCGTCGCCATCTTCTCCTCCTCGCATTAAAGTTCAAAGTCCAAAATTGAAAGTAAATTTATTACCAAATTACATATCATTCACTATAAACTACAAGGAGATCAATTTTCTTGCAGGCATTCACAGGAAAATAAAGAAATACAATAGAATTTATGAGAAACTAAAAATAACAAACGGCAAATAACTAACACTGACAAAAACCAGACTGCAAATGAAGAGAAATTAATTTTAAAAAATTAAAATTGTTGGTAAATAATACTGAGAACGTGAGTTATCTATAGGCTGTGAGTCTATATGTAAGTCAGTCTCTGGAAGGAAATATTCCCAATATTCGATGACATCTATCCTAGTGTGTAATGGGAAGCAAGAGATAATCTAGGCGGCATAAGGACACTAAGTCTCTGTAAGTACCAGAATTGGCAGCTTATTTGATGACCTAAAAAGCTGTGGAATAAAGATAATATATTTTGAGAGAGGGCAGGACCATAAGACCGTAAAACTGTAAGATATAGGAACAGAATTAGGCCATTTGGCCCATCAGGTCTGTTCTGCCATTTCATCATGGCTGATCCAATTTTTCTGTCAGTGCCAATCACCTCCCCGTATCCCTTCATGTCCTGACGAAACGAGAATCTATCAGCCTCTGCCTTAAATATACATAAAGACTTGGCCTCCACAGCTGTCTGTGGCAATGATTTCCACAGATTCACAACTCCTGGCTAAAGCAATGTCTCCTCATCGCCATTCTAAAAGGACAGCCCTCTATTCTGAGGCTGTGTCATCTGGTCTCAGACTCCCCCACCATAGGCAGCATCCTTTCCACATCCACTCTATCAAGACCTTTCACCATTCCATAGGTTTCAATTAGGTCACCCCTCATTCCTCTGAATTCCAGTGAATGTAGGCCCAGAGCCATCAAACGCTCTTCATATGAAAATCTGTTCAATCCCGGGATCATTTTCATGAACCTCCTTTGAACCCTATCTAATTTCAGCACATTGTTTCTAAGATAAGGTGCCCAAAACTGCCCACAATACACCAAGTGAGGCCTCACCAGTGCTTTATAAAGTCTCAACATTACATCCTTGCTTTTACAGTATATTCCAGTCCTCTTGAAATGAATGCTGACATTGCATTTGCCTTCCTCACCACACACTCAACCTGCAAATTAACCTTCAGAGAGTCCTGCACAAGGACTCTCAAGTCCTTGGAGCGACCGAGGATGAGAGGTGACCTGATAGAGGTGTATAAGGTGATGAGAGGCATTGATTGTGTGAATAGCCAAAGGCTTTTTCCCAGGGTTGAAATGGCTAACAGGAGGGGGCATAGTTTTATGGTGCTTGGAAGTAGGTACAAAGGGGATGTCAGAGATAGGTTTTTCACACAGAGAGTGGTGGGTGCGTGGAATGCACTGCCAGTGAATGTGGTAGAGCTGGATACAATAGGGTCTTTTAAGAGACTCTTAGATAAGTACATGGAGCTTAGAAAAGTAGAGGGCTATGCCGTAGAGAAATTCGGGGCAGCTTCTCGAGAAGGTTACATGGTCAGCACAACATTGTGGGGTGAAGGGCCTGTAATGTGCTGTCGATTTTCTATCTTGCTATGTTTTTAAGTCCCTTTGCACCTCCGTCTTTTGTATTTTCTCTCCATTTAGTCAAACCTTTCATTTCTTCCACCAAAGTGCATGACCATACACTTCCTGGCACTGTATTCCATCTGTATTCTATCGATCCATGAATCTTTAGAAGTAGCAGTTTAAGTTGAAAAACTAGTTGAATGCTTGTCGTTCATCTAAAAAAGTGGTTATGATTATTAAAACTCATTTTTGGCTACTCAAGCAAGCCAATGCCGCTGCTGGAGACCAAGCACGGGGAGTTATCCTGCATGAACTGCCCTCTGATCCAATACAATAATAATGTTCAAAAAGTTGAAGGAACATATTTGATCCTTTATTAGTTAAGTAGCAAAATAGATGCATTTGAAATGATGAAACTAATGAAAATAAAACTACTGATATTAAACGTACTTAAGCAGAATTAAGTGAAGTTAAGTAAAGTTAAAGATTTCAAATGTAATTAAGCAGTCAAAAGATATCACACTCAGCAATCCCCACCTCTAAAATAACCAGAATAAAGCTTGAATATGTAACTTATTCCCTTTGCTTTTACTATATCCCCACCCACGAACTAATTACCGTAATAATCTCAATAAATGCACAACACAGAATACAATGTAGATAGATTCATTGCTCTTAAAACAGACTTGGTGAGAAGATTTAAGGAAGATGTATCAAAGCTATTCAAAATATTGAGCAGTGTTAATAGAACAAGCAGTGAGAAACTATTCCTTCTAGCAGGTGGGAATATAGAGTTAACTGCCAAAAAATGTTAGAAGGAAAACAATGGAAATTATACAGAAGACTGTAGAGGTCAGGTCATACTGTCTGAAGGCAGGTGGAATCAGATTCCATAGTCACTTTTAAAAGTCAATGAGATGAATACTTGCGATTAGCCAATTTTCAAGGAGTATAGACAGAATACTCGAATGTGGTTATAACATGGATAGCTGCCTCATATAAACCACAGACAATGCATATTGAAAGTCTTGTTTTGTGCTATATGATTACATGAGTAATACTGCTCCAACCTTTCATTAGGGGATTAATTCTTTACCTGCTGTCCAGGAAAACCTCTAGTGTTGCCACTAGAGCTATGAAACTGTTTAGACGTGCAGTCTCAGTAATTTGGATAGATGGTTGATCTGCAATGTCAGTCAAGTTGCATATTGGCTTCTATGTACCAAGTTACAATGAAAAGCTTGTCTTCTATATTTTTATACAGTTCAACTTCAAGTTTAATATTGTCTGACTATGCATATATACAACCAAATAAAACAACGTTTTATTGGGTCACAGTGCACCCACACAACATATATCATATACATCACTTAAACCAAAATGTTATACTCTAAGTAAGTTAATAAAATATAATTCAAAATGAATATAGTAAGGCACGGCACATGTAAACAATAAATAGCTCACTGTCCTTGTGACAAGACCTCGGTGGTAGCAGGGTTTCATTAGTCTCACAGCCTGAGGGAAGAAGCTGTTAACCAGTCTGGCAGTCCTTGTCCTGATGCCTCTGTACCTCCTTCCTGACATAGTGTGTCAAAGATATTGTGACATGCATGGTAGGGATCCTCAACAATGCTTTGAACTCTTCATCTGCAATGCTCCTTGTAAATGTCACAAACAGGGGTGAGGGAAATCTCAATGATGATCTTGACAGTTTTTACTATCCTTGATAGGGTCTTGCAGTTCGAAGCCTTGCAGCTTTTGGACAACTCAATGATGCAGCCAGATACAACACTCTCAATGGTGCTCCTGTAGAAAGATGTTAGAATGGGGGCATGGAACTTTGCACGCCTCAGTCTCCTACAGATCAAATCATTACACATTGAGCTAGATTAAGATAAATCAATAACAATAACAATGCAAAATAAAGTCTGTAATGAGCTTGTTCTCCCTATGACCGCGTGGGTTTCTTCCAGGCACTCTGGTTTCCTCCCATCAAAGACCCACCGATTATAGGCTAATTGGTCATTGTAAATTGTCCAGTGATTAGGCAAGGATTAAAGATAGATGGCTTGCTGGGCAGTACAGCTCATTGGGCCTGCTCCACACTGAATTTCTAAATACATAAATCAATAATAAAAATTAACATTACTGAAAAAGTGCAGGTAGATGATAAAGTGCAAGATTATAACAAGGCATATTATATGACCAAGAATCCATCTTGTCATACAAGAGGTCCATTCAAATGTTTAGTACAGTGAGATAGAAGGTGTCCTTGAGCCTTGTGGTATGTGTTTTCAGGAGTTTGCATCTTCTGCCCAATGGGAGAGGGGGAGAAGAGAGAATATATGGGACGAGTGGAGTCTTTGATTCTGTTGATTGCTATACTGAGGCAGCAGAAAGAACAGAGACAGAGTCTATAGAGGATGAGTTGGTTCCTGTGGTATGCTGAGTTGTGTCCACAAGCCTTTGCAGTTTCTCATGGTCACAAAAGCTTTTGCTATATTTACCTGTAATGCATACAGACAGTAGCTTTCTATGCTGCCTCAATGAAGATTGGTAAGAGTCAACGGGAACATACTGAATTTATTTATCCTCCTGAGGATGTAGAGGTGTTGGTGAGCTTTCTTGGCTGTGTGAACAATGAGGTCAGATCAGGACAGGCAATTGGTGATGTTCACGTCCAGGCTTTCAACCTTTTCAACCTCAACACCGTTGATATAAATAGGACCATGTGCACCACCAGCATTTCTGAAGTCAATGACCAGCTCTTGTTGAAAATTGAACCCAGTAAATACTTTGGTTTGATGATAAACATCTTTCACTTTGACAGCTCTGGAAACTGTGAAAAAACCTTCCTTTATAGAATAATTTTGTGCCAATTTCTGTTGCATTCTTTAGTAGGATCATTTAGGAAATGCCGGTTGAACTCTTTGAGTGCATGCATTTTACATGCACTTTGAAAAAGATTAAACAAACAGAATTATATATATAGATTTATATTCTTTATACAGTAGCTCTAGTTGTAGGAACAGTTCTGATAGGCTATGGGAAGTTATTACCATTGGGAGAATGTGGCAAGATCAAATCAAAGAAAAGATAAATTAAAAACATCATAAGGCTCTGTGTAAAACTCACATCAGTATGTACTTGGTAGTTCATTATTTATTCAGTCATGGTTAATTTCATACTGGGCCTTTAACTAATTTTAACTTGAAGATTGATTGATGGCTTATTGCCTGTCATCATTCTAAAACAGTCGGGCTCATTTATGTAATGTTGGTCTTATATCATATAGAGCTCATTGTAGTTAATTCCTTTCTACAGGAAGATCCATTTAGTCCATTCAAGCTCAGCATGTTAGCATATAAAGTTTACCTGCCATAGTAATTGTGACTTGAATGGCCTGGGGATTTCAGTCAGCCAGTGCTCGCTTCTGACCTACAAGAAAGGATTGCACTTCCATAGCAAGTTTTTTGAGACTAACTTGCCATAAGGTGTTGGCTCCAAACACAATACTGAAGCAGGACCTTCTGCCCATACATTAGGTGGTCACTACGTCAAAGGATAGCATGAAGATATACTGTCTTGAGAGAATAAACATGCTGTTAAAGGTGTGATGTTGCACATGTGATGATGCTGCACAGAAAAGCCAGGAGCAAACCACACAAGGTGCTTCAGTTTTCATCCATGAATCACAGCTTTAATTATAATGACATTGATAGTGTCCCATAATTTAGAACGTAGAACATTGAGCACTACAGCACAGCGCCAGCCCATCAACCCACAATGACTTGCCGACTTTTTAAACTACTCTCAGATCCATCTAACCCTACCCTCCTCAAAAGCCTCCATTTTTCCATCATCCATGTATCTGTCTACGAGTTCTTAAGTGTCCCGAATGCACCTGCCTCCATCTCTACCTCGGGCAGAGTGTTCCACACACCCACCACTCTATGGAAAAAACTTACCTCTAACTTCCCCCATACATTCATCCAATCTTGTAGAATAGTCTCTTGCTGTCTACTCTATCTATGCCTCATATCATCTTGTTCTGTCTATCAGATCACCTCTCATACATTGCACGTTGAAGACCTCAGCATGGAATGCTTGTTCATTCTTGTGTCTGAGAAATTCCCACTGCCCCTGCATCTACTGCACAGGTACATATGAAGTGAAGATCTCCACAAGTGTGATAGGTCTATACTTTGTGGTGTTTGTAGCACCTGACTTAATGTATGTAGGCAATTTGTGGTTTATTCATATGGCCTGATCTTGCTCTTCTACTTCTCCAAATCCTTGGCATTTTCCTCACCTGTTGGTATTCTGGATCTTTGACGTATATAGGAAGAGAATTCTACCAAGAAAATACAACTGCCAGATAGAGTATCAGTCTTGATACTCAAAATGTCTTTTCCTTAATTGATCAAAGAATAAGCCAGTACATTGTAGGTGAAAAGTATATTTCACCATCAATATTTGCCTTGGCCAATATCCTACGGTGTCCAAGTCCATAGGATTTTCAAAACTGTTGCGCAGGTTGACTCTGTGGTTAAGAAGGCATGCGGTGTATTGACCTTCATCAATCGTGGGATTGAGTTTAGGAGCAGAGAGGTAATGTTACAGCTATATAGGACCCTGGTCACACTCCACTTGGAGTACTGCGCTCAGTTCTGGTCGCCTCACTACAGGAAGGATGTGGGAACTTGTTGCCTGGATTGGGGAGCATGCCTTATGAGAATAAGTTGAGTGAACTCGGCCTTTTCTCCATGGAGAGATGGAGTTTAAGAGGTGACCTGATAGAAGTGTACAAGGTGATGAGAGGCATTGATTGTGTGGATGGTCAGAGGCTTTTTCCCGGGGCTAAAATGGCTAGCACGAGAGGGCACAGTTTTAAGGTGCTTGGAAGTAGGTACAGAGGAGATGTCAGGGGCAAATTTTTTTACTTAGAGTGGTGAGTTCGTGGAATGGGCTGCCAGCGACAGTGGGGGAGGCGGATACGGTAGGATCTTTTTAGAGACTCCTGAATAGGTACATGGAGCTTAGAAAAATAGAGGGCTATGGTAACCCTAGGTAATTTCTAAGGTAAGGACATGTTTGGCACAGCTTTGTGGGCTGAAGGGCCTGTATTGTGCTGTAGGTTTTCCATGTTTGTATGTTTCTACCTAACCCCTGATATGTGGGAAATTGTTCACATTTTCCAGCATCTCACTGCAAACCTTTCTTATCAGAGAATAGTGTGGCAAAATGAGGGCAAGTTCTTGCAGATGTTAAGTATTGGGCCTATTTTGTATGCATGAAGATCTTGAAGTTTAGCCTCTGAATGTGAGCAAACACTGCCTACATCTGCAGATTGCTATTGTGGTTGGAGTGAGCTTGACTCTGGAATGTAGTTGTGGATTGAAAAGTTTCTCAATTGCTCTGAAGATTACCTGCACTTCTCTATAATGTTTTTCAAAGTGAAAATAAAGCAAAAGCCATAAACGATCAAGAATTGGATTAACAGAGAAATAATTTTTCTAAACAATATTTTTATTGAATTTTACATATATTTCACATATACAAATAAACAATAATAATAATTAAACTAAATAGTGAAACATGTCCTCATGTTTTTCACAATCATCAAAGGAAAAGAAATATAACATTTCACATACTTCGCATATTTAACAAAGAAATAAAATAAAAACACATCAGAAAAAGAAACATAGAAGCGCTCAACAACACACAGCTATTTCAAAATGACTGTGCACCTTGACGTCCAAAAAACTCCAATAAAGGTTTCCCTATCCACATAGTTGCCATATCCAAAAGATTAAAAGTTAAAGATCAGTTTTATTTGTCACATGGACATCAAAACATGCAGTGAAATGCACCTTTTATTTTGTGTCAACAACCAACACAGTCTAAGCACAGTGCTGGGGCGACCCAGCAAATGTCACCACACCTCTGGGTGCCAGCATTGCAAACCCACAGCCTACTATCCCTAACCCATACATCTTCCGAATGTGGGAGGAAACCAGAGGAAACCCACATGGGCACAAGAAGAACGTACAGACTCTTTATAGGCAGTGGCAGGAATTGATCATTGATTGCAGCTCCCTGGCACTGTAAATCTATGCCCTAAAGACTACACTACCACGCTGCCCTCTGCATATCCATGTCACTCCATGTCATTCTATGTGAAGGATAACTAGTAGCATTAATCTGAAGTTGCATTTACTATGATATTCCCTTTATGGGATGAAAGAAACCATCCCTCCCTTTTCCTATCACCTTATTAATATTTAGATCATTCTAATCTAGCCCTGAAATATTCTAGTAAACTAATTTAGTAAAGTTTGATTTCACCTGGCTAACCGCAATTTGAGTTTACTACTGAAATATGACATGATTTGAAGTAGTTGAGATCCAAAAGGATCTTGACAGAGTAGGTGTTTGACAAACTAGAATTAGGTTCACTGTTTAAAAGCAAAGCATTACCACTTAAATCAGAGATTAGGTGTTTCTTTTTAATTTTCTCGGGCACATGAGTCTTTAGAACTTTCTTCCTCAAAGGGTTTTGGACACAGAGTCTTTGAATAGTTTAAAGGCATAGATGTTTGACATCTTGATGAACAAGGGAGCAAAATGTTATTGAGAGAGCCAGGCATGAGGGATTTTAGTGATATTCAAGTCAAAACCTTACTAGATATTCAAATCATCTTGCGGGACTGAGTGGCATATTCCTGCTTGTAACTCAAGACTTAGCATGTTCTGACCACAGCAACGATATGGACATCAGGTGTTTTGGATCTTTCAACATCAGACACTCATGCCCATGCAACCCAGCCAGGGTTGATCAGGCTCAGGCTTGTGTCCCAGCAATATATGTCCACAGGTCACACATTCTTGATCAATTGCCATGTGGAGGCTCGCTCAGCAGTCTCTGTGATGGTACTGATGGCACTTTTCTTTGCAGTCCCCATAAAACCAAGGAGAGATTAGGTTCTGTACAGCGAGCAGGCAACAAAACCTCTACACTCCACTTCTATAGGCTCACATCAAATGACTATGGATTTCTTGACAGCAAAATTTAATTTGAACAAGAACACAAAGAAAACTCCAGCAGTTCAGTTCCCCTTACACCCATATTTTACTTTCCTGTTAAGACTGAGTTCTGTGAAACCATTGCTCAGTCCCTGTCCTTGCCCAGGCCAGATGTGCAGCTTATCCTACTTGTCACAAACACAAAATGCCAGAGGAACTCAGCAGGCCAGTCAGCATCTATGGAAAAAGGGGAGACAGTTAATATTTCGGGCTAAGACCTTTCATCGAGACTCTCGGCCTGAAACATCGACTGCTTACACCTTTCCATAGATGCTGACTGGCTTGCTGAGTTCCTCCAGCATTTTGTGTGTGTGTATGTGTTGCTCTGGATTTCCAGCATCTGCACATTTTCTCTTGTTTGTGATCCGACTTGATCTCCACACACTGGGCAGTCAGACAGTGAGGTCTCTTCTGTGACTAAACCTCAAGTGGTGTAATTCTGAGATTCAGACCTTAAAACTGCTATGATTTTTAATGTGTTCTAAATTTCACCAGATTTAAGAACAACTTAAAACAATTAAGAATAATGTAACTAATATTTTTTGCATTTAATAAAAAATTGAAAATAAAATTATTAAAATATATTGAATAAATCATAAATAATTGAAAACATCAACCAAAAGTAAAATAATTTTTTAAAAATCTTGTCTCACATTGTATTGGGGAGATCATTCCCAGCACAACGGTAGAAGGACTTTCCCACAGGATTCCAGCAACAGAACAAAGTGACACAAATGCTGGCTCCTGTCACATTGTGTGTCCCAGATCTACAGTCAGTCCATGTAAGTCGTGATTACCTAGAGGGTTCCTTCTGAGTGAATGAGCACGCTGGGTTCTCTTTGAACCAATGGCAACAACCAGCAAGATTCAGCTCACTGCCCATTTTGCATCCCTGTCAAGACTGAATATTACATGTAGTCCCTCTGCTGCCTTAGGACTTGAAGAATGATATCTCCAATGCCGCGAGATTGTAATTCCACAACACAGTATGTTTAGCACATAGCTTAGCACATTTGTGTCAAATTCTTGCAGGAACTTTTTCAGTGATCTTGTTAATTTTAAGTGAGTTATGGAATTTGCCATAATGGAGTGCACACGTTTAATTGAAATATATTAAGATAATACATATTTTAAAAATCATTAACTGCATTGATTCCTTGCATGTTCGTTAAAAATGTGTGCTAATTAAGTTTATTTGTTTAAATCATACAGCATGGTTGCTGTATCCGAAGGTGAGGGACTTTTAGTGCCAGTGTCCATGTGTATGAACCTCTGGGCTTCAGATTTACACATTTACAATTAACCACTCAAGCATGGCAAATTCTGTCATGGAGGTCTGGGGAGAGAAGACTCGTATTTGATAAAGGACATTGACAGAAGAGGTATTGTTGAAATGTTAGTGCATCATGGACTTCTGCTCGATGGATATTTTTATCTTCTGTGACAGAATAAGCATTTCCTGAAAAAGAACTGACAGT